>NC_080612.1:6789470-7105720 GCF_027887145.1 Ammospiza caudacuta
ATTTTATTCTATATTCTATTTTTTAAAATTCTATTTATTCTCAGTCTCATGAGAAGAGTGAGACAATGCAGATGTTACAACACACTCCATCACAACCAGAAGCCAACTATTTCTTAATCACGATATATTATAAGCATTTCTTGGCCGGGCATTTGGTAGGGTGGGATCCCTTCCCTGCCCTGCCAGGGATGGAGGGGAGGGATGGGGATGGTGCCCGGCAGGGCAGGGGGAGCACGGTCAGCAGGAGCTGTGTGAGGCTTCTCGGGTTCTCAGGGGGTGGAAAGGAGCCACAGCTGCAGGGGAGGAGCCGATCCTGCTGTCTCGGCACTCTCCTTATCCCGGCTTCCAGTCAGGGTTAATTGTGTTTGCTGCTGGCTCTCTTCCACCCGGGATGCCTGTGGTGGAGGGCAAGGTGTTTCCTTGGCTTTGGCCAAGGCAGAGATGATTTCCAGGGTTCTAACAGGCTCCGCATCAGAGCAGGGCCCCTCTGTGTCCCCAGCCTCCTCCCGCTGTCCCCAGAGCTTCTCTGCTCCATCCCTGCTTCCAAGCAGCCAGACCCCTGCTCCTCTCCCTCCCTAGTGCAGAGAGGGAGCTGGGCATATTTCATGTTAATGCTTTTCTTGGTTTCCTGCTGTTTTTCTTTTCCCATTGTATGGAAAAGAGCATTTCCCCGTCTGGGGCAGGAGGGAGGGGGTGTTCCCAGCATGGGCAGACTTTGCATTGCAGCCTCTGGAGAGGTTTGGATGGGCTGGGGCCAGATTGCAGCCTGGCTGGGCTCTGGGGGGCTGTGCAGGGCTGGGGGACGTGACAGCGTTCACAAGGATGAGGGAAGAGACGAGGATCTGACTCCATGTTTCAGAAGGCTTGATTTATTATTTTATGATATATATTATATTAAAACTATACTAAAATCATAGAAGAAAAGGTTTCATCAGAATAGAATAGAAAGGAATGATAACAAAGGTTTGTGGCTCAGAGAGCCCGAGCCAGCTGGCTGTGATTGGCCATTAATTAGAAACAACCACATGAGACCAATCACAGATGCACCTGTTGCATTCCACAGCAGCAGATAATCAATGTTTACATTTTGTTCCTGAGGCCTCTCAGGAGGAAAAATCCTAAGGAAAGGATTTTTCATAAAGGATGTCTGTGACACTGGGAGCCTTCAGCACTGGTTTGGGCACAGGATGCTGTGGCAAGGGGCTCTTGGGTTCCTCTGGATGCCAAAAACTCCCTGGATTTGTATGCTCTGTTTTGGATAAATACCTGACAGAGATCAGCACATCCCTCTCCTGCAGCTCTGTGTTTCCAGGACCACCATCACCCTTAGCTGACAGCAGATGTGTCTAGAAAACACAATAGAATTTCTCCTGATGGTTTTGCAGCCGGAGAGTTGGTGCCTGTGTGTGAGAACCTCAATGTGGCACAGGCCAGAAACCACAGAGAAAATGCTGCTTTGCTTGGGCTTGCAAAGCTCAGGGAGCTCTGGGCAGGAGTGATAAAGCCAGCAGTGGCCTCTGTGCCTTCTGGTGCTGCTCAAGAGCAGCTGCTGGGACAGGGTTGCTTTTTTCACTGTGCACCCTGACGTGTCCAGATGGGGTTTCAAGCCTCCGTGAGATCATGGTGAGGAAAAACCATTTTCATGCTTTAATGGTGGGATTATGTTGGGTTACAGGCGAGGAAAGAGCTTCAGGTTGTGCTGAGTGAATGCAGAATTGTGTTAGACAAGGTTCAGACTGTGCTATGAGAGCCAGGACTTCCCATCCAGGTGTTCAGCCCACATTTATCTGCGCTGATGTCACCTCTGGCATCTTCACCCTGTAACTGGTGATTCACCATGGAACTGGTGATTTTGTGCTTCTGGAGGAGAACTTTATGCAAATACAAGCACAGGGGAAAAGGATGAGATCCCTTCTCCTCTCCAGATACTCTCAGAGGGCTCCAAGCCACCCCATCCCCAGGCTGTTCCTCCATCCCTGCTGCCCATCCCGAGCTGCTGATGGGTTTTTCCTCCTGTAAAAGTGGGAATATTCCAGTGTAACTGGTCAATGGCAAGTCCAGGCTGGATGGTGAAGCCTGGGCAGAGCTGTTGTGGCATCTCCCTGACAAACAAGTCACTGCTCTCTGTGACCCTGTTCACAAGGGGTCTTGGGTGAGGGAAGAGATGAGGATGTGACTCCATCACATCAGAAGGCTTGATTTATTATTTTATTATAAATATTACATTAAAACTGTACTAAAAGAAAAGGAGAAAAGGTTTCATCAGAAGGCTGGCTAAGAATAGAATAGCAAAGAATGATAACAAAGGTTTGTGGCTCAGAGAGCCCGAGCCAGCTGACTGTGATTGGCCATTAATTAGAAACAACCACATGAGACCAATCACAGATGCACCTGTTGCATTCCACAGCAGCAGATAATCAATGTTTACATTTTGTTCCTGAGGCTTCTCAGCTTCTCAGGAGGAAAAATCCTAAGGAAAGTATTTTCCATAACAGATCTCTGTGACAGCTCTCCCAGCCAGTGTGGCACTTTCCTGATTTACCCTGACCCACTGAGGTGTCTGGGTGATCCTGGCCATGCTCAGGCTCCTCCTGCTGCAGCCTGGCACTGCTGGGACAAGCTGCTGGTGCTTCCAGCTGAGACAAGGCAGCTTTGGTGGGAAAAACAGCCAAATTCTTTGTGTGGGGCTGGGTAAAGAGCATGTCCAGGCAGGAATGTGTGCTGGGGCTCTGCCAGAGGGGGATGCTCCAGGTAGAGGGGGTGTAAAGGAGGAGATGGAACTGGAGGAGATGAAATGGGGGAGGTGGAGCTGGAGAGATGAAATGGAGGAGATGGAGCTGGAGGAGATGGAACTGGAGGAGATTGAACGGGAGGAGGTGGAACGGGAGGAGATGAAATGGAGGAGATGAAATGGAGGAGGTGGAGCTGGAGAGATGAAATGGAGGAGATGGAACTGGAGGAGATAGAACTGGAGGAGGTGAAATGGAGGAGATGAAATGGAGGAGATGGAACTGGAGGAGATGGAACTGGAGGAGATGGAACTGGAGGAGATGGAACTGGAGGAGGTGAAATGGAGGAGATGGAACTGGAGGAGATGGAACTGGAGGAGATGGAACTGGAGGAGGTGGAACTGGAGGAGGTGGAACTGGAGGAGATGGAACTGGAGGAGGTGAAATGGAGGAGATGGAACTGGAGGAGATGGAACGGGAGGAGATGGAACTGGAGGAGATGGAATGGGAGGAGATGAAATGGAGGAGATGAAATGGAGGAGATGAAATGGAGGAGATGAAATGGAGGAGATGAAATAGAGGAGATGAGGGCTGCAGAGCACACGAGGCTGTGCAGTGACGTGTTTGGGGATGACATGAGGGTGACTGTTCATGGCAAGCAGGAGGTTTGGGCAGGAGGAGGAGAGGGAGAGGCCGTGGCACAGCTCGGGGCTGCCACGTCCACAGAGCATTCCTGCTCCCTGCCTGGTGACAGGGCCCTGGAGGAGCTGCTGCCTCCTCTGCAGGGAATTAAAGGAGAGCTGTGCTCCTAACCACAGTCAGGAGCAGCACTGAGAGGAGATCACCACTCCAACCCCTTCCCTTTCCCAGCCCCGAGATGAACTAGAAGGGGAACAGCTTTAGAAACACCCCAAGGGCCCCAGCCGGGCTATCCAGGCCATCCCTGGCATTCCCGGTTCTCAGCCCACGTCTCCTTTGGGATGCTGCGAGGGGAATCCGCCACTTTCACTTTTTATTCTGATTATTATTCATTGCTGTAACTCGGCTCTGCTGCACTAACAGGATGCTGGGCAGCTTGTTTGTGTCCCGCAGACATCCCTGGCGGCGGGCGTGGAGCATTCCCGTGTGACCCCGGCTATTAACTCCTCCGAAAAGCGGCCCGAGCCGTTTATTTTCTTTAACATACAATTTAAGCGCTGGAGCGAGTTCAGAGAGGCAATCTCCGTCCGTGTCGGCGGCCGATAAGGAGAAGAATGGTTTGGCAAAGCAAATTGCACCCTGAGCATCCCCACTTTGCAGCAGCACATCCTGGTGGGGATGGGGATGCTGAGCCTGACCCCGGCTCACCCTGCCCTACTCGTGGCCATTCTGGCTTTGTTTGGATCCCTGCCTGGAGCCGGGGCGATCAGAGCCGAGGGTTTGGTCGCCTCTGGCTGCGGATGGGATGGCAGCAGAGGATTTTGATCTCTGTATTTCCTCCTACGCCTCCATCGTGGCCAAAAACCCCGAGAGCCAAATGAAATGATGGGGAGGAGACACACAGGAACGTGTATGGGCATGATTGCTTGAGGTGCAGAGCTCCCAGGAGCAAAACAAGCAGGTATTTAGGGTTTGCAGCACTGTTTGGCACCTCAACTCCTTTTCCCCTCCTTCCCAAGCCAACACGTGCTCTGAGCTGCACGTTTCCCATTTTTTCTTGCAGCTCTTCCTGAGAAATACAGCTACTCCAGAGAGTCACACACATTTACCTGCACTGGTGTCACCACTGGTGATTCACCCTGTAACTGGTGATTTTGTGCTTCTGGAGGAGAACTTTATGCAAATACAAGCACAGGGGAAAAGGATGAGATCCCTTCTCCTCTCCAGATACTCTCAGAGGGCTCCAAGCCACCCCATCCCCAGGCTGTTCCTCCATCCCTGCTGCCCATCCTGAGCTGCTGGTGGGTTTTGCTCCTGGTTCCCCTGTAAAAGTGGGGATATCCCAGTGTGGCTGGGGAATGGCAAGTCCAGGCTGGATGGTAAAGCCTGGTGTGGCTTCTCCTGACAAACAAACCAACGCAAAGCAAAACAAGCAGGCAGTTTGGGTTTGCAGCACTCTTTGCCGCTTCATCTCCTTTCCCCATCTTCCCAAACCAACATGTGCTCTGAGCTGCACCTTTCCCATTTTTTTCTTGCAGCTCTTCCTGGAGAAATATGGCTATTTCAGGGAGCAGGGGGCCGGCACACACAGCCCAGCCGAGTTCAGCAAGGCGCTGAGGTAGGAGCCTTTCATCCAACACTGCCCTCCAACCTCGGAGCCTTTCATCCAACTCTGCCTTCCAACCTCCATCTGCAGGGATGCTGCCAACACCCGAGGGTTTTTTTTATAGCCAGAGGGGCCTTTTTACAGCTGGAGGCTCTGTGTCTCACAGTGCACAGCCAGTGTTTTTTGGAGAGGTGGGTCCATGCCTGGTTCCCCAGCTGGTGCTGGCTGCTGGCACCCAGCTCTTGCTGCTTTATTCGCCTTTTATGGCCTGGAGCTCGCCTGTGATAAAATCTGTGGGAGGCCGAGCTTGGGGAGGGCTGGGAGATGTCAGAGGGGGAGATCTGCCAGCTCCTGCCTGGGCTTCTCCTAAGGACATCACCTCTGGGAGCTTCCCAGGCTTGACCTTGTGCAAAGCCAAATGCAAAGTTAAATGTGAAAGGCAAATAATTGGGGTTAAAAATGGGAAAAGGCATTTTTAGGCTCAATTTTTAGGCTTCTCTGCCCTGCTATGAGCTGACTTACAGGTCAGCTGTGCTTACAGAGCCAAATCCTTCTTGTTTCACCAGCTGGGTGAAGTTCCGATGCCGGGGTGTGAAGCTTGTGGGGTGAAAATCCTGGCTTGGGTCAAACCCCCAGCATAAACACACCCAAACCCCAGCATAAACACACCCAAACCCCTGGCACCAACACACCCAAACCCTGGCACCAACATACCCAAACCCCCAGCACCAACATACCCAAACCCTGTCACCAACATACCCACACCTCTGGCACAAACACACCCACACCCTGGCACAAATATACCCAAACCCCCAGCACCAACACACCCAAACCCCCGGCACCAACATCCTCAAACCCCAGCACCAACATACCCAAACCTCCAGCACAAACACATCCAAAAAACCTGGTACAAACACCTCCAAATCCCTGGCACGAACATATCCAAACCCCAGCACAAACACACCCAAACCCCCAGCACAAACATCCCCAAACCCCTGGCAGAAACATACCTAAACCCCCAGCACCAACATACCCAAACCCTTCCACCAACATACCCAAATCCCAGCACAAACATACCCAAAACCCTGGCACAAAAATACCCAAACCCTCAGCACCAACATCCTCAAATCCCAGCACAAACATACCCAACCCCCCAGCACCAATATACCCAAACCCCAGCACCAACATACCCAAACCTGGCGCAAACATACCCAAACTCCAGCACCAACATACCCAAATCCCCAGCACAAACACATCCAAAAAACCTGGCACAAACACACCCAAACCCCTGGCACCAACATCCCCAAACCCTCAGCACCAACATACCCAAACCCCCAGCACAAATATCCCCAAACCCTCGTCACGAACACACCCAAACCCCATCACAAACATACCCAAACCCCCACCACCAACATCCCCAAACCCTCATCACAAACACACCCAAACCCTCGTCACAAACATCCCCAAACCCCCAGCACCAACATCCCCCCAGTCCTTGGCACAAACACCCCCAAACCCCACCACGGCAGGTCTGGATGTGGCTGCTGACACCCCCCTTCCTCCTGCAGGGATTTCCAGCGTGTGACCCACCTCCCTGCCAGCGGGGTGCTGGATGCCCCCACCCTCCATCAGATGGCCCTGCCCAGGTGTGGCACGGATGACGGGCACGGCCGCGCTGCCCCTGCCCGGCGCCGCCGGCGCTCGGCACAGCACGGTGAGCACCGGGGGGCTCCGGGGGGGTTTGGGGTCTGGGCTGCTCGGATCTGCCGTCCTGGACTCGTGGGGAAGCTGCTGTGGGTGGGAGGTGCAGCCCCACGGGCACAGCATCCAGCCCAGGACTTGCTTGGAGGTTTTTTTTAAAGCAGTGATTAGAGATTCGACTCTCGGTTTTGGGGAATTCAGCTCTCTTGGGGTGGTTTTACTGCTGCTGTGGGAGCCAGGAGATTTCCCAGAGAGCACTCAGGTCACCATGGCTCCATACTTGGCTGTGCTGGCATGATCTGGAGAGCAGGAGCTGGCACACAGTGAAGTTATCTCCAGGTTTTGCAGACCTTTGGGACTTCTAATGCATATTAGGGACACCTGGCTGCCTGACCTGAGAGTCATTTCACCCATGTTAAGGGGTTTAACTCTAAGCATCCTTCTGTGTGTCCAGGGCTGGGCCTCTCGTCCCTTGTGAGCTCTCTTTGGGCTTGCAGATGAGTAACTGGATTCCTAGAGAGCGAGAGGGCCAGCTGTGCTCAGGACATGGGAAAAACAAAAGGGAGATTAAGAACAGGCTCTGTGCCGTGTCAGGCTGTGTGTGCATCTGGCAGGGCTGGCCATGCACTGCCCCAGAGAGCCCTGCCATCCATCTCCAGCCTCTGGATTTCCTCCCAAAGCCCCAGCACGTGTCCCTTGCAGGAGCCATCCTGTGCCCAGGACACGTGGGCAGTGAGCAGAGCAGGAAGGGCATAGAGCAGGAGGTGGGCAAACAGGAGCAGCCAGTGCCCTGTGGCTCATGGGGCTCCTTTCTGGGCATCACAAAAGTGGGTGGGTGGCAAGAGATGCCCAGTGGCTCAAGGATAGGGCAGGAAAGGGCTCAGTGTGGTTATTGCTCTGGTGATCTGATGCCACAGGCAGCGGGGATGGGACAGCACCACATCTGTAACCAAGGGCTGGATGGGAACGGGGGGTGCCTGCAGGGCTGGAGGGAGGCTGGGGATGGCTTTGTGCTGTTTATCCTGCTTGGAGCAGGAACCCCTGGCAGCTGAGCCAGCTCAGTGCTTTGTTATCCCCTCGTCCCAGCAGGATCTCCCCTGTGCCCCTCATCCTGCTGGCTTGGGGCACACCCAGAGCCCAGCACGGGGCAAAGCCAAGCTCTCCTCTTCCCAAGAGCCATCCCTGCTAAGCCAGCCTTGCCATCCTCCTCTGGTGGTGGATGCTCTGCCCCTGTGGAGAGAAGGATGGGATGCCAGGCTTTGTTTTAGGGCTGCTTTTAGAAAAGGCTCTGTGCCATGTCAGGCTGTCTGCTGCCAGCTGTGTTCCCCCTGTTTTCCTGCACATCTGGAGCAGAGGCAGAGGCTGGAGCCTGTCCCCACTCCCACGCCTCAGCACCAGCTCTGGCACCCACATCCCCCCAGGGCCCCACGGCTTTGTTCCTGCTCCCAGATGCCTCCAGATAAATGTAATCCCAGGGCTCTGGGGTCCCAAACCCCAGCACAAACATACCCAAAACCCTGGCACAGACATACCCAAACCCCCTGCACCAACATACCCAAACCCTGGCACAAATATACCCAAACCTTTGCACAAACACACCCAAACCCCGGCACCAACACACCCAAACCCTGGCACAAACATACCCAAATCCCAGCACAAACATACCCAAAACCCTGGCACAAAAATACCCAAACCCTCAGCACCAAGATCCTCAAATCCCTGGTACAAACATACCCAACGGCCCAGCACAAATATACCCAAACCCCAGCACAAACATAGCCAAACCCCCGGCACCAACATACTTAAACCCTCAGCATCAACACAAAAACACCCTCAGCACAAACATACCCAAACCCCCAGCACCAACCCCCTAAACATACCCAAACCCTGGCACCAACATCCCCAAACCCCCAGCACCAACACACCCAAACCCTGACACAAACATCCCCAAACCCCCAGCACCAACACACCCAAACCCTGACACAAACATCCCCAAACCCTCAGCACCAACACACCCAAACCCCCAGCACAAACATACCCAAAACCCCTGGCACCAACACACCCAAACCCTCAGCACAAACACACCCAAACCCCCAGCACCAACCCCCTAAACATACCCAAACCCTGGCACCAACATCCCCAAACCCTCAGCACCAACACACCCAAACCCTGGCACAAACATACCCAAAACCCCTGGCACCAACATACCCAAACCCTAGCCCCCTTTTAAGGAAGCAATGTGGGACAGATGGAGCCCTGCTCACCCTTTCTCCCTGCCATGGGGGTGGCCTTGTCCCCACACAGGAGGGCGGTGGCCGAAGCGGCAGCTGACGTACCGCGTGGTGAACCGGCCGCCGTACCTGCCGCAGCACGGCGTGCGCTTGGCCGTGCGCGCCGCCTTCCAGCTCTGGAGCAACGTGTCCTCCCTGCTCTTCTGGGAGGCGCAGGATGGTCCTGCCGACATCCGCCTCACCTTCTTCCACGGCGACCACAACGATGGACTCAACAACGCCTTCGATGGGCCAGGTGCTGGTCGCTTCCCCCTCGTAAGCTGCTCTTTGGAACGTGGGGTCTTCCCCCAAAGGGAGGAGGGCTGGGGGTGGTGGAGGCTCTGCAGTGTCTCCAGCCCAGTTTGTACTGTTTGCTGTCTGATATAGGGTCTGATTTGCTGTCTGATATAGGGTCTGATTTGCTGTCTGATTTGGGCTCTCCCCTCCTAACTCCTCAACTGAGGTCTGCCTGCAAGGTGGCTGAGATGTTCCTCAAGGAGCCCCAGAAAGCCCTTCAAACCTGGGCTCCTCCAAAAACACCTAAAACTGACTCACATTTGGGCAAACCAAATCTGCATGTTGTGGCAATGTTCCTCGCTCAGGGCTCACCCAATGTGGAGTTTTCTTGACTTGGGGTCACCAGTTGTGGGAATTTGCAGGCAACCCCGACATGAGAAGAGACAAGAATCTTGACTTCATGTTTCAGAAGGCTGATTTATTATTTTATGATATATATTATTGTCGCAGACGTCTTTTATGAAAAATCCTTTTGCTAGGATTTTTTGTCCTGAGAAGCTGAGAGGCCTCAGGAACAAAATGTAAACATTGATTATCTGCTGCTGTGGAATGCAACAGGTGCATCTGTGATTGGCCCATGTTGGTTGTTTCTAATTAATGGCAGAGACTCCGAGCCACAAGCCTTTGTTATCATTCCTTCTTTTTCTATTCTTAGCCAGCCTTCTGATGAAATCCTTTCTTCTGTTATTTTAGTATAGTTTTAATATAATATATATAATAAAATAATAAATCAAGCCTTCTGAAACATGGAGTCAGATCCTCGCCTCTTCCCTCATCCTCGGACCCCTGTGAACACAGTCACATATTATATTAAAAGAAAATGATATATTAAAAGTATACTAAAAGAATAGAAAGGATTTCATCAGAAGGCTTGAAAGGAATAGAAAGGAATGATAATAAAATCTTGTGACTGACCAGAGAGTCAGAGCCAGCTGACTGTGATTGGCCATTAATTAAAAACAACCACATGAGACCAACACAAGATCCACCTGTTGCACTCCACAGCAGCAGATAATCAACGTTTACATTTCATTCCTGAGGCCTCACAGCTTCTCAGGACAAAAAAATCCTAACAAAGTGATTTTCCATGAAACGCCATGGTGACATTACGGTCCCCGCCGGCTCTCGTGTCCCCAGGCGGTGCCCTGGCCCACGCCTTCCTGCCCCGGCGAGGAGAAGCTCACTTTGACAGCGCTGAGCGCTGGTCCCTGCACAGTGGCAAGGGGAGGAACCTGTTCATCGTGGTGGCCCACGAGGTGGGGCACACGCTGGGGCTGCAGCACTCGCCCGTCAAGAGCGCCCTCATGTCACCCTACTACAAGAAGCTCAGCAAGGATTTTGTCCTCAGCTGGGATGACATCTTGGCCATCCAGAGTTTGTACGGTGAGTCTGGCTTCTCTGAGCATCCCTGGGTTCCTCCAGGGTTGTTCTCTGGGGTGAGGAGTGAGCAGTACAAATGGGAGCAGGTCCCTGAAAGGGGAGAGGACTGCAGTCACATGGGCTCCATTCCTGTGGTGGCTGGGAGGGAAATGCAGAGGTGGGACAGGTGCCAGGGCCTCCAGGGCAGGGAAGGTTGGGTTTGCTGCCCACTTGTCTGCTGGTGCATGTTTTTTGGGGTGCCAAGGGATTTTTGTCACTATCATGGAATAAGAACCAGACATTGGGACAAGGGGTCTTGAGAGTCCCAGACCTGTGCTTTGGGAAAAGTTGTTTTTCCACCCCTTCTCCGGACTCATCACCCCTTGTTCCATCCCAGGAAAGCCCTCCAAGGGCTCGGCCATCCAGCTCCCAGGAAAGGTCTTCACTCACTTCCAGGACTGGAACACGGACCTTTACAGCAGGGACCGGCAGCAGAGGAGCCTCAGCACCTATTACTGCCACTCCTTCTTCGATGCCATAACCTCTGGTGGGTGCTGGCCAGCGTGACCCCCTCCAAAACCTGCACCCCACCCCTCGTCCCAGTGCTGCTGCAGCTCCCAGGGGAGGGAAGGCTGGGTTTGACTGGCCACAGCTCCTGGCACTGGTGGTGTCACTGATGCACAGTGAAGCACTGATGCACATTGAGGGCACAGCGATGTGCCAGAAACAGGGAAAACACCCCCAAACTTGGGCCATGGCAAGGATTAATCACTGCAGGAGCTCAGCTGTGCAAGATAAGCCTTGAGCTGTGGCCAGCATTTATCCTTTCATGCCTGGAGGGGACAAAATGGATTCTGGAAGGTGGAAGGGCAGGAGGAAGCATCCAAACCCCAAAACACGGGGAGGAGAGGGGATCTGGGTAGCAGAGGAGGATGGTTTAGTAACATTTCTCCCTCTGCCTCACAGATGGGGATCACAACCTCTACATCTTCAAGGGCAGCCACTACTGGGTGGTGTCAGGCAGTGGCAATGCCAGTGAGCCCCAGACTCTGCAGCCGCGCTGGCCCGGCCTCCCCGCCGGCATCGACGCCTGCGCCTGGTCCCAGAGCACGGGCAAGTTCTACTTCTTCAAAGGTGGGTGAGGGCACAGGGGGCTCCCCTCGGGGCTGCCGCTGCTCCTGCCTGCAGGGTGGAGGTCCAGGTTTGCCTGGGGTCACACAGTTCTTGTTTGTGTGAACTGGGGCGTTGCTGCGCCCTGGGCTGGGTGTCCTGTCATGGGTGAGCCCTGGCGGCCACAGCACCGCCTCGTGCCTCAGTTTCCCCATCAGGAGAGCACTCACTGGTGTGTCAAAGCAAATCCAGGTGCAGTGGGGGGGGAGCTGGGGAGAAACTGCTCCCCAAAACAGGAATTGCAGGGGAGTGCCTGGGGGTTTCATGGGGCACTGGATCCCTGTGCTGTGCCTGGGGCTGAGCTGCCCCAGCAGCTGGGATACCATCCCTAAACTGCCCTGGGGGCTGGGATATCATCCATGAGCTGTCCTGGGAGCTGGAATACCATTTCTAAACTGCCCCAGGAACTGGGATACCATCCATGAACTGCCTTAGCAGCTGGGATACCATCCCTAAACTACCCTGGGGGCTGGGATATCATCCCAAAACTGCCCTGGGGGCTGGGATATCATCCATAAGCTGCTCCAGGAGCTGGGACACCATCCCTAAACTGCCCTGGGAGCTGGGATCTCATCCCTAAACTGACCCGGGAGCTAGGATACCATTCCTAAATTGCCTCAGCAGCTGGAATTCCATCCATGAGCTGCCCCAGCAGCTGGGATACCATCCCTGAGCTGTCCTGGGAGCTGGGATACCATCCATGAGCTGTCCCAGCAGCTGGGATGCCATCCATGAGCTGCCCAGCAGCCAGATGGGGAGAGGAAGGTCAAACCAGGCAGCCTGGCTGCTTTAATGGGAAGCAGTCCCTGGCTGCTCAGAAAAGGGGCTTTGTGCTGCAGCTGAGTGAGAGCCAAAGCCCCTCTGCCTCCCCAGCCCTGCTGCTCCCTCTGTCCTCCCCAGGGCTGTGCCTTGTGAGCAGAAAGGGGCTTTTGTCTGCCCTGTTGTGGGGACAGGGTGCTGTGGGGACAGCCAAGCCGCCAGTCCCCATCACAATTCCCGCTGCAGGGCTGGGTTTGGGTGCCCCAGCCTCAGCTGGATCTGTTTCTGTCTGTCCCATTCGCTGTGCAGGGCCAGGGGGGAGGCTTGCCTGAAGCAGCATGGAGGTGGCCTTGCTCTGTCCCTGTGGTCCCTTTCCATGCCTTCAAACCCCTGAGCTGCCGTGCCTCAGTTTCCCCTGTGGCCGTGTTCACAGGGGTCTGAGGATGAGGGAAGAGACTCCATGTTTCAGAAGGCTTGATTTATTATTTTATGATATATATTATATTAAAACTATACTAAAAGAATAGAAGAAAGGATTTCATCAGAAGGCTGGCTAAGAATAGAAAAAGAAGGAATGATAACAAAGGCTTGTGACTGACTGAGACAGTCGGGACAGCTAACTGTGATTGGCCATTAATTACAAACAACCACATGAGACCAATCACAGATGCACCTGTTGCATCCCACAGCAGCAGATAACCATTGTTTACATTTTGTTCCTGAGGCCTCTCAGGAGGAAAAACCCTAAGGAAAGGATTTTCCATAAAAGATGTCTGTGACATTCCCCCCGGCTGCTCCTTGGGGCAGCCCTGCAGTGCTCACCAGTGGCGTGGATGTCCCTGACCACCACAAGGCCGGTCCTTTGGCCGAGTCTGACCACATCTGGAGCTCAGGCTGGCAGCATCCCCTCTGGGCTGTGCTCTGACCCTCCTGTCCCGCAGGTGGCCGATGCTGGCGCTACTCTGGCTCCCAGCTGGACGCGGGATTCCCCCGCAAATGCAGCGCCCTGGGGCTGCCCCGGCACCCGGACACCGCGCTCTACTTCCAGCAGCTCCGGCGCCTCGTGGTCTTCAAGGGGCCCAAGTACTTCGTGCTGGGCGAGGATCCCATGGCCGTGGAGCCCTACTACCCCCGGAGCCTGCGGGACTGGGCAGGGCTGCCCCCGGGCACCGCCGGCGCCCTCGCCCACCGCGACCGCGCCCTCTACTTCTTCAGGGACGATCAGTTCTGGAAATTCGACCAGGACAAGCTGCAGGTGGTGGCCACCGGCAAATGGGCCACGCAGCTGGCCTGGATGGGCTGCTGGGATGCCAACAGTGAGCAGGTGCTGTTCTGAGAAAAGGGGGTCTGGACCTCGCCTGGATCCTCTGGGTGTGACTCTGGTTGCTGTCTGATGGTTGGGCAGGGACTGGCTGCCCATGGGTGCTGTGGGATGGTGCAGCAGTGACCCAGCAGAGCTGGGATGGAGCTGGGACAGAGCCAGGTGTGCCACGGCTAGATGTGCCACAGCCAGGTGTGCCCATAGCCAGGTGTGCCACAGCCAGGTGTGCCATGGCCAGGTGTGCCATAGCCAGGTGTGCCACAGCCAGGTGTGCCCATAGCCAGGTGTGCCATGGCCAGGTGTGCCATAGCCAGGTGTGCCACAGCCAGATGTGCCCATAGCCAGATGTGCTACGGCCAGGAGTGCCACAAGGCTTTGGGACAATAATTTTTGTGGCCTGCAGGCTTTGGGACAATAATTTTTATAACAGACCACAGAAAAGAAGTATCAGCCATGGAGACTGCAAATTTCTCTTCACTTTCAGGATGTGTGCCACTTGCAGGTGTTCCATGGCCAGGTGGCCTGCAGGCTTTGGGACTGTATTCTTCTTTTTAAAAGACCACAGAAAAATGTATCAGCCATGGAGACTGCAAACACAGCCATTTCTGTTCATTTTCAGGATGTGTGCCACAGCCAGATGTGCCATGGCCAGGTGGCCTGCAGGCTTTGGGACTGTATTTTTTTTATAACAGAGCACCAAAAAAAAAAGTATCAGCCATGGAGACTGCAAACACATTTCTGTTCACTTTCAGGATGTGCCACAGTCAGCTGGCCTGCAGGCTTTGTATGTTTTATAACAGACCACAAGAAAAAAATGTATCAGCCATGGAGACTGCAAACACACCCATTTCTGTTCACTTTCAGGATATTGTTACACACGTTTTTCAAACCAGGACTGGGGTTTGGTGATACTTTTTGATATCTTTGTTGATACTTGTTGATATCTGTCATTTTCCCACTATCAGGGACACAGGATCAGGGAATTTCTGACTCCCTGGGCCCCACCCAGGTGAACAGGGATGACAAATGCCTGTGGGAGGAGGGGAAGAGGAGAGGTGAGCAGGACAGAGGGACGTGTCTGTGCATGCAGGCTGCAGGGACAGTGTGGCTGCACATTCCTCATTCCTTCCCCAAGGCAGGCTCCCCACCTGGAAACGCCTCTGGCTCCTGGGCAGAGTCACCAGTTTGCAAAGGGCCAGGGTGTCCCAGGGCTGGGGATGGAGCTCAGCTTCCCAGGGCTGGGATTCTGAGGCTTTGCTGCTGGGCAAGACAGGCCTCAGCTTTATTAATTGATTTATTGAAGCCATTTGTGCAGTGGTTCTGCCAGAGCTCAGAGCCCAGCCCTGCTCTGGTCCTGCTGTGCTGCCAGGGTGCTGTGCTGGGTGACACACCAGGGTGCTCTCCTGATGCCAGCAGCTTCAGGGATTCCTCTTTCCCTCATCTTTGCCATTTCTAGACTTTCTCTGCAGAGCAGGGCTTGCTCTAAGCAGGGCAAGGGGTTTCAGTGGTACCCAGTGCCAGCTGAGCTGTGGGTTTGGCAGGATGGGGAGCCAGCACTCCTCCCATTCTCCATCACCCTTGTGCTGAGCCCTTCATGTGCAGACACACACAGGGGCTTCATCTGCCCAAAACCTCAGGGGACTTTCCACATTTCCAGAGAAACTCCCATTTCCATAGGAACTGAATGACAATCAGGTGACGTGGCCTGCAGGGAGTCCCAAGGGCTTGGAGACCTGACAGCAAATAAAACCAACCTCTGGATGTGTGGTGTTGGGGTTTGTGCTTGTTTTCCTGTCACACTTCGGGTTTGGGTTGTTTTTTTTTAAAGCAAATCTCCAGTTTCCTGACAGGGCGAGTTTCAGATGCCTGTGGGTGTTTGGGGTTGGAGAGGGGGATGCTGGATTTGTCCTCAGCTTTCATGCTGGCAGGATCAAAGAGAGGAGATGGAAAGTCAGTTTTTTCCCACTGAAAACTCACTGATGGTGACAAAAACATGGAAATTCTCCTTCTTACTTCAACCCCAAATTACTGAGGATTTTCATTCCAGGCTTTGGAATGTGCTAATAGGTTTTTTCCCCAGGCTGAATTCATTCATTATCCCTTTTCCTGTCCCCTGAGGAGAAAGCCAGGCATCCCCTGTGCTGTGTGACTGGAGACTGAGGATGGGACTAAAATCCTCTCCCTTTTTGGGTTTTCCACTCTTCCCTGGCTTGCTGCCATGTGTTTCCTGGGACTGTGTGCTGTGGGATGTTTTGGGGCTCTGTGATGCTGCAGGGGCAGCTGGGGTCACTTTACTGTGTCCCATCAGTCTGGGGGAGCTGAACTCACACCCTGAGCCTTTCACCCACTCCCCTGGGTGCCCTGGGTGGAAATCCAGCTCCTCAAGGGTTCCTTTCTGCTGCTGGGCTCCCTGCCTGGGCACATCAGACTCCCCCAGCCTGCCTCACATTCCCCAGACAGAATAGTTGGGATTCCTGCATTCCCTGCCCCAAAGTGACCCCAGCTGGACACTGAGCTGCAGCGGCATCAGCAGCTGCTGCAGGGACAGGATGGGTCCCCCACCACAGCAAGGAGCCCCACAAAGCCCAGGAGAGGCTCTGCTTTGTCCCCGAGGTGTGAACACTGCCCTGGTAGATTTGTTTGGGTTTTGCAGAGGTACCTGGGTGCTGTGGCAGCTCTGCAAGGCCTGGCTTAGGGGGGGGAGTGTCCCACATTCCCAGAGGTGCCCACTCTTTCCTTAAAGCCCCAATTCCTGGAGCCACTCCATCCCTGCAGGAGCTTTTCCCAAACTCCTCGCTGCTGTGGACAATGGGGGAAGGAGTTTGGGAAGGAGCACAGAGCAGGGAAAGCCCAAAGGTGGGTGTGAAAATGAACCCTCCTCACCTTGAGGTCGCCCTGAAGATGCACCTTGTGGCCACCTCAGCTGTGGTGGGGGTGGGTGTAGGGGTTTTGGGAAGGCGGAAAATCCCCCTTGTGTGGTTGGGAGCAGCTGAGGAGCTGCTCTCTAACTCATTCCTGCCCTGGAGCCAGGACCTTTGTGGGGAAAACCCACCCCTGGCATGGCTGGGGAGGAGCAGGGCTGTGAGAGAGCAGCGGGTGCCGAAGGGTTAACAGGGAGTGTTTGCAGCCATTCCCTGGTCACCAAGGAGAAGCCATCGGCACTTGGGAAGGAAACAAAACACCCAGCAGGGCGATTCCTCTCCCCAGCACCACTGCAGGGCTCGGGGCACCACCAGGACACTGCCACCACCCCGGGTGGCAGGGAGCAAGAGGCACCAGGTGAGTGTGGCTGCTAGGGAGGTGACAGGGACAGCACAGGGACAGCCATGTCCCCACCATCCTTCTCCCTCCCAGTCTTATGGCAGAATGTGGGGCACCTCGGGCACGGGGACACGCAGCATCCGTCCCTACCAGTCCAGCGGGCAGTACCTGTACGCCATGAAAGAGGACCTGGCAGAGTGGCTGAAGGAGCTCCATGGCCTTGACATCGAGGTGGGCACCTTCCTGGAGGTGCTGGAGACAGGGGCTGTGCTCTGCTGCCACGCCAACCACGTCACCCAGGTGGCAGGGGAGTTTGCCCAGGTGTGCCCCGAGGTGGCCAAGCACCTCCACCTGCCCTCTGCCGGTGTCACCTGCAACCTCACAGCACAGCCTGGCACCTTCCAGGCCAGGGACAACGTCTCCAACTTCATCCAGTGGTGCAGGAAGGAGATGGGGATCAAAGGTAGGATGCCAGGCCCCAGCTGTCCCGTGTCTCTGTGTTTTGCCATGTGTCCCCCAAACCCAGCGCCACCCCAGCATGGGACAGCTCTGTGTGCTGGCACCCCTGAGCTGGCATCCCTTGTGCAAGGTCCTCCAGGCTTGGCAGCAGCTTTGCAGGGCTGGAGTGTTTGCTTGGGTGTAAATACACACAGGAGGAATGGCAAAGGAAAGGGTGGATGGCACAGTGTGTCCCTGCCAGGCATGGCATGATCCCAGCCCTAAGGACAGCAGGAGAAGTCCTGGCTCTGAGCAAAGCATCTGTCACCCTGTCCTACCCCCATGAATGCCCAGAGAGGGGAGTGGCACAGACCCAGACATCCTCAGGGCTCTCAGACACGGAGTTTTGTGCCTTTGGGATGCCATGAAACAGCTGCAGATGCCCAAAAGGAAAAGCTCTTCCTCCTTTATCCCTTACCCCAACTCTTGTTGAACCCTGCCATATTCCTGGTGGGATGGCTCCAGTGAAGAGCACCCTTTGGGTGGGTTTTGCCTCCATCTGTGCCCCCCATCTGCTCTGTCCCCATCCCCACGTGGATGCCCTGCCCTGCCCTGCCCAGACGTGCTGATGTTCGAGACAGAGGACCTGGTGCTGAGGAAGAACGAGAAGAACTTTGTGCTGTGCCTGCTGGAGCTGGCCCGCCACGCCTCGCGCTTCGGGGTGCGCGCCCCGACCCTGGTGCAGATGGAGGAGGAGATCGAGGAGGAGCTCCGGCAGGAGATGGAACTGCCTCCCCCAGAGCCCAGCCTGCCACGGGCACCCAGGAGGGCACCACGGGACCTCCAGAACCTCGACCAGATGGTGCCAGGGGCAGGGGAGCATGGGGATGGATGGGGATGGATTGGATGGGGACAGATGGGGACAGGGATGGGGATGGGGACGGGGATGGGGACGGGGATGGGGATGGATGCAGGTAGGGATGAGCATGGATGGAGATGGAGATGGGCATGGAGATGGATGGAAATGGAAATGGAAATGGAAATGGAAATGGAAATGGAAATGGATGGGAATGGGCATGGAGATGGATGGGGATAGGCATGGAAATGGATTAGGATGGCATGGGGATGGATGGGATGGGATGGGATGGGATGGGATGGGATGGGATGGGATGGGATGGGGATGATGGGGAGGAGCATGGAGATGGATGGGGATGGATGAGGATGGGCATGGGCATGGAGGTGGATAGGGATGGAGATGGATTGGATGGGCATGGAGATGGATGGGATGGAGATGAGGATGGGGATGGATGGGGATGGGCATGGTCACCCCAGGACCTTTCCCAGCAGCCCTGGTGAGGACCCATCCCTGCCACCCTCAGGTGCAGCACCTGGTGAGCCGCTGTACCTGCCCTGTGCAGTTCCCCATGATCAAGATCTCCGAAGGGAAATACCGCGTGGGGGACTCTGACAGCCTCATCTTTGTGCGGGTGAGTCTGCTCTATCCCTGCTCTTGGGGGAAAGGCATCAGGAATTCTGCTCTGCTGCCATGACCCCCTTTCCATAATCCCCCAAAAAGGGTCTGTGGGGGAGTTCTGATCACTATTCCCAAAGCAGGGGAGCTCAGCCCTGTCACAGATGTTGGTATGGATTTAACCACCCATTTGTGTGGGACAAGCCCTGACACCCCACAGAGCCACAGCCTGCTCCCACCCAGCAATGGGAGCACTGGGATGCTCTGAATCCATCCCCAAGCACGGGCAGCGAACTCAGCACACCACGAAGGACAGGGATTTTCCAGAAGGATCCCTCACCCTCCTTGTGGTGACAAAATAAACCTGTCGGGATGGCCGCAGGAGCTGAGCCGGGGACGCAGCCGCCCTTTGGGACACCTGGTGGCACTTGGGGACAGCCCAGAGCTGCCCTTTGGGACACCTGGTGGCACTTGGAGCCAGCCCCAGCTCTCGAAGCCCGGCCGGGGGTGGCACCCCAGGCTGCTGCCGGTGTCCCCTGGCACGGACATTCCCGATGTCCCCAGATCCTGCGGGAACACGTCATGGTGCGGGTCGGGGGCGGCTGGGACACGCTGGAGCATTACCTGGACAAGCACGACCCGTGTCGCTGCACCTCGCTCTGTGAGTCCCCGCGTCCCCAAACCCCGCGACTGGCTTAGGATGGGGCGTCTGTGGTCGGTTTCGATGCTTCTCGGAGGCTTTGGTACAGCCATGCCGAGAAATATCGGGTTTTGGGGACTTTCTTTGGTTTTGGTGGCCACTAGAGGTCATGGAAGACTTCAGGATGGAGCCGGACCCCCAAAGCCGCTTTGCAGGGAGCACAGGCACTCTCGGGGGGCTGGATGCTGAGCCTCGGCTGGGTGCGCTTCCCCGCGGGTGGGTGCCTGGCACAGGGGCGCTGAGCCCCCCTCGCTGTCCCCACAGCTCACAAACAAGGCCGGAAGGGCCGGAGCCCGCAGCAGCAGGTGCAGCACGAGGTGCGGCTGTGCCCGGCCGCCCGCAGCCCCCAGCCCGCCCTGCTGCTCATCGGCCGCTCCCAGAGCCCCCTGCCCCCCGTGCCCTGGGGGGGCCGCGTCCCCCCTGACACCCCGTCCCCGGAGCGCTGGGATCGCCAGACGGGGGCCAGCCCTCAAACGGAGCCGGCACAGCCCCGGAGGGTCCCCTCGGGCAGGTAAGTGATGCAGAGATGCTTCGTGCCCCAAACTGCCTGGATTCAGAGCAGGTTTTGGAGCATCTTTGGAATTTTTTCCCCTCTCCCGTCTGGAGGTGCCCAGCACCAGGCGGGACTGGGGGGATGCAGCAGCTCCCGGCCCCTCTCTGCGGTCTGTCCCTGCAGGATGCGGGAGCCACCCGCTGTCCCCTTGGGGAGGCAGCCGCCACCATCCCGCTCACCGGCCCGATCCGGCTCCCCTGGGCTCGGGGCTCGGGGCCGGGCACCCACCCCGTCCCGGCTGAGCGCCCCGAACGGCGCGGGGGTGCCCAGGGCATGGCAAGGGACCTGCCCGGGGACATCATCCAGCCTGGGGACAACCGGCCCGGGGACATCATCCATCCCGGGGACATCATCCACCCCTGTGGCACCGGCACGGGGCAGGCCCGCAGCTCCCAGCCCACGGACGGCACCGGCAGCTCCGAGGAGCGCCCAGCAAGGAGGAAAATCATCAGTGCTGGCTGCCAGGCCGCAGGAAACGGGGACAGCCACAGCCCGAGCCCCCAGTCCCCTCAAGGTCTGCGCCCCCTCCTCGCTCCGGGATGCTCCAGGAGACCCCCGGAGCCTGAAGAGCCCGCAGGAAGGGAGGCAGGGAGCCCTGGGCCGGGGCCGACAGCCTTCACCCCGGAATTGCTCCAGCCAAGCCCCGAAATTGGACAGCAGTGTTAAACCCCCCCTCAAAGCCAGCCCGGCCCCCCGGCCCCCCACCCCTCAGGGCCGTTCTGCAGGGGGGTGCAGGGTCTGCCATGCTGGGGACAGTCCCCAGGGGACAGGACAGAGCCACCCAGCCCCGAGCACAAGGACTGGGGGCACCCAGGGACCTCGAGGGGCACAGGATGGAGCCGGGGCAGCCTGTGGTGATGGCCCCGAGGGGTTCCGGGGGTGCTGTGGGCACACGCAGCCCCCCGGCTATGCCAGCGTGCTGGAGGAGCTGGCCCGCGGCCCGCAGCCCCTGCGGCCTGCGGGGATGTGGGGACAGGTCCCCAAAGCACCCTCAGGAGCTGCCCCGGAGCTCCCGGCCCCGGGGGAGGCAGGGGGGCCGGGGATGGGGGGCCAGACCCCATCTCCAGGGGAGGCAGGGGGGCCGGGGATGGGGGGCCAGACCCCCCGGGCCAGCACCGCCGCCAAGCCCCGGCGCTGCCTGAAGAAGCCCGAGCGGGTGCCCTCCATCTACAAGCTGAAGCTGCGGCCCAAGGTGCGGCCCCGGCGGGACCACAGGCCGGGCAAGCGCCCCTCGCGCATCCCCACCCCGTTGGGGCATCGGCCCCGGGGCCAGCGGCGACCCCCGGGCGCCCCCCGAGCCCCCCAGAGCGGCAGCGCCCGCCCCGAGCCCTCCCCGGGGGACAGCGGCACTTGGCTGAGCGAGGATGAGGAGGAGGAGTCGTGGGTCTGAGCCCAGCCCGAGGCACGGACAGACGGACGGACGGACAGAGCCCTCCCTGCAAGGGTGGGAGCGATGTTGCCGCGGAAGATGGAGCAGAACCATCCCCGGTGGGATTGCTCCCACACAACCCGGGGGGCTCCACCTCATTTTCACCGCCGCACCCATTCCTTCCCAATGGATTTATTTTCCTGGTAATCCTGCTAAGCAGGCACTTCTGTACTGGTTTGGGTGGAAAAATCCAGCCCCAAATTGGTGTTTTCTGCAGGGGGAAGGGTTTAGCCACACCTGGAGAGGGAACACCCCATCCTTGACACCCATAAAAAGCATCTCACACCTCAGTGCTCCCCATCTGCACCAGTGAGCCCCGTGTCTGACAGCTCCCAGAGCCTCCATGAGTGCTGGGGGCTCACAGGAGGGACCCTGTGATGGCTGTGGTCCCCTCTCAGTGCTGGATGTCACCATAATTCTCCAAATTAGGGTCACAGCAGGCACTGCTGCACCCCGAGCCCCCAGCAATGCTGTTTGTGCAATAGAAATGTGCCAAAACTCCATTTCCACTTCTTTTCTGTGTGAGTGGATGGGGAGGGAGGATAATCCTGATGTGGGCACAGCAATCGTCCCCCTGAGAGCCCCACAATGCCCAGGAGAGTCTCATTTTCCACGAGGGGATGGAGCCAGCCCCACTTCCCTGCAGAGGAGCTGCAAACGTGAGCGCTGGCACTCGGGGAACACAAAACCTGCTGGCAAAAACACTCCTGAGGCCGGTACAGAACAAGGGGACAGACCTGATTTTTAATTCAATTTCAAAGAAGGAGGTGCAGGGCGTCACAGGCGGTGCAGACACCTCGGGAATCTCCAACAAGGAGTCCAGGGGGGAGAGGGAAGCCAAGTCCAGGCTTGGGATGCTCGGTGGGGCAGGAGGAGGAGGAGGAGGAGGAGAGGGGAGCATCCTTGGTGAACCCAGCATCACCCCCAGGAGCACAGGGCACAGAGCTGGCACTGCTCTGGGCACAGCAATGGGGACATCCCAGCTTGAGCCAGGCCCAGGCTGCTCTCAGCAGGACCAGGGGGGCGTTGGGTGAGTGGTAAATCTGTAGTAAGGTGTGAGTAGGGCCGCAGGGTGCTCGTGCTCCAATCCCTGTGCCTGGACAGCTGGGATCTCCCTGCCTGCACCACCCACCCCTTCCTGGGCTCTGGGGAGAGGAGCTCTGTGTAGCCCTCGTTCTTCCAGGAGCTGGGAAATGCTGCAGAAGCAGTGAGAGTTGTTGTTATTACTAATATAACTTCCTCTGTCTATAAAGTACAATAGAATATAACAATTATATTTATAACCTTTTTTTTTTCTTCTTTTTTTTTCTTCAAAATACTAAATAGATGCTATAAAAACCTGTAACTAATTGTGCTATAAACTGCAGGCTACAGGGTTATAACAAACAATGTATTGGCTTAGTCGTTGATATGTGTACGTGTGAGCACTTTAGAAATGCTTTATTATTAGCATTTACCAAGGAATCTCCTTCTCACATAATTTGGAGGGGTAAAGCTCTAGCCAGAGATCAATAAGTGGACTCAGATGTGTCAATAAATCCTGTCAGGATGAGCCTGGACAGGGAGCCAGGTTTGCCATGAAGGCGAGGGATGGTGACAAGAGCCACTGCCCTTCCTGGCTGAGATGGACTCGTGTCCCCCCGTTGCCTTTCCTAATTTTTTCCCTTTTTTTGTTTTAAATTTTGGAGCGAGGGGTTTGATTCCCCAAGCAGGGAGGGAGGAGCAGGATGCACCCCCAGCCCTGGCACAGGGATGGGGTGGTCAGAGGCACTGGAGCTCGGCTGGAGCTGCCTTTGATGGGAAGCAATTCCAAGAGCACAGTGGAGCTGTGCTGGACACCTGGCTGTGGTGGCAGAGGGGATGGGTGTCCTGTTCTGATGAACCCCTCCAGCTCCTTGTGGCAGCAGGAATCGCGGGGATGGATTTGCTGGAGGATGGATCAGATCAGATCCTGCCTCAGCAGGTGAGGATGGTGTTTCCCTGTGTCTCACAGGGACCAGCCATGGAGAAACCACGACCCTCTCTGCCTCTTGCTCTGCCTCCACCACCCCATCACCATTTCCTAGCAGGGGCTGCCCTTTGCCAGCCCACCCTGCAGGGCAGCATGCAGGCGAGCTGCAGCTCTGGTGCCAACACAAACCAGAAGATTAAAAAATAATAATTCCGCAATTTAAAAAAAAATTAAAAAAAATAAAACATGGGGGACTCACTTTGCTGTTAGGGATATGCAGAGAGAAAAAAAAAACAAAGCAGGAATTCAGCTGGAAGTGCTGCTCCAGCTCCCTGCTGCTGCCGAGGCAACATTCCCTGTGGGAAAACCCAGCCCAGTGGCACTGCCGGGGGCACAGGGGGGCACAGGGGGCACAGGGGGATGCCCACCTGCCCAGGACACCCCCGGGGCTGGGGTGCAAAGCTGGTCACCTGCTGAGCCCAGGAGCAGAGGTAGCAGAGGGGTGATCTGCCCCGCAAGGAGCGTTCCCAGGTTATTTGGTGCTCACAGCCTTCCTGTGCTGGGGCTGTGCTGGGGCACAGGGGGGCTCAGAGCCCTGGGAAGGCAGAACCCAGCTCCTGGGGGTGTCAGGAGCAGGATTAGGACTTCTTTTTCCCCCTTTTTTTGCTTTCATTCAGAAATTCCGCCTGGAGATCTGACCTGACCAAACCAAAAGACAGCGCATGTAACCTGGCTTCTCTGCCCTCCATGGGGAGAAATCCCACAAGGGGAAAAGCAGAACTCCTGTTTCCCTGTGCCCCAGGGACAGGACCACCCCCAGAACACTGGGATACAGGTGCTGGATAATTCCCTTCCAGGAGCAGGTGATGAGGCAGCACCAGGAGCTGCCCCTGTGCTGCCAGGGCAGGAACTGGCAAGGATGAAGTGACAGCCAAAAATTTGGGCACCTCCTCCACCCTCCAGTGCTGTGTACAACGCCCTGGGATGGCTTTGGCCTCAAGCTCTGCAGGCTCGCAGAGAGCTCAGGGCCGTCCCTCACCCCTCACTGTCCCCCTGCACCCCCTGTCCCCAAATGTCACCTCAGCAAGCCCAGAGGTGTCTCCAGCACAGCTCCCTCTGCCCGGGGAGCAGAACCATGCCCGAGTTTGGGGGGTACCTGGCAGGGGGGGCTCACAGGATGGTGCAGCAGAACCATCCCCAGGTTTGGGGTGTCCCTGGCAGGGGTCTCCTCACATGATGGTGCAGCAGAACTAGCCCAGGGTTTGGGGGGTCCCTGGGCTCACATGATGGTGCAGCAGAACCATCCCCAAATTTCGGGCAGCCCCTGGGCAGGGGTCTCCTCACATGATGATGCAGCAGAACCATCCCCAGGTTTGGGCGGCCCCCTGAAGGGTCCCTGGACAGGGGGCTGCTCACATGATGGTGCAGCAGAACCACCCCCAAATTTGGGCAGCCCCTGGCAGGGGTCTCCTCACATGATGGTGCAGCAGAACCATCCATAATTTTGGGCAGCCCCTGGACAGGGATCTCACAGGATGGTGCAGCAGAACCATCCCAGGGTTTGGGGGCTCCCTGGGCTCACATGATGGTGCAGCAGAACCATCCCCGATTTTGGGGGCTCCCTGGGCAGGGGTCTCCTCACATGATGGTGCAGCGGTTCCTGCGCAGCGCGCCCTGGAAGCGGATGGTGGTGTGGACGTGCTTGCAGCGGGCACAGCCCACGCTCTTGAGGAGCTCGCTGAAGAGCAGCAGGATGTGCCAGTTGTACTTGGCCGAGCACTCGATGTAGCCGCACTTCCACGTCTTTTTCACCAGGTTGGAGACGTTCCAGCGCGGGATGACCCGGCCCCGCTGCAGGTCCCGCTTGTTGCCCACGATGATGATGGGCGTCTCCGAGGTGCCGATGACCCTGGGGAGGGCGGGAGGTGAGGGAGGATGGCAGGGAGGGACACAGAGGGACAGACCACAGAGCTCAGCCCATCCCCAAAGGGCTCCTGGCTGTGCCTTGCCTTGTCCCCTTGTCCCTCTCCGTGTCCAGCCACCCCCCATGTGGGAATCTACAGAATCAGAGGGTTTTGGGAAAGCTGCAAGATGCAGGCTTTAGAGACAGCAGAACTGTGATTAGAGCTGAGCAGCAGCCATGAGATAGGTCAGCAGAAAAATTATTTAAACTGTAGAAAAGCCAGGACAAATAGAACAATGGTCTGTGTATTAAAGCTTGTCTAGAATAACTTTCTAAGCTATTTACATAAACTATTTATATAAACTTTTCTGGAAAGCTAAACTTTCCAGAAAAGTTTATCTAGCAAGATATTAGGCAGTTTGAAGCTTAATAATAGAGTTTTGTGCATTGTGTTTTAAAGCTTACAAGTAGGTCTTGTATTCAAAATAAGCAAGCATTGTTTAACCAAAGGTACGTGGATACGTGGATAGAACTACTGTCAATATGCTTTTGCTCTGTGTGATTGGTCAAAAAACTTATAAAGTAAATTGTAACGTTCTTAGTTTGCTGCTTGAGATGTGAGCTGATGGCATCTTCCCATTGTCATAATCACGTAACGAGGCTGATGCTGAAAAATCAAACAGCTCAAGGCACGTTCCCAGCAGCCCTGTCCCGTTGGTGATTTGTACAGAGACCCCAGCTGGTGACACCCCCATGGCACCTGCAGCTGCTCACCCAGGGCTCAGCCACAGGGGACACCTGCCTGGCACATGAATGCACAAATCAACAGCCAGAATCAAAGCCAGATCCCAGCCAGGCTCCTCAGAGCTCTGCCAACCTTAACCCTGTTTCTTCTCTCTTGGAGTAAGAGTGAGAGGTGTGGATGTGAAGTGAAGTGAAGTGAAGTGAAGTGAAGTGAAGTGAAGTGAAGTGAAGTGAAGTGGTGTTGGATGTGCTGCTGGTGTGGAATCTCATTGAGGGCAGCTAATCCTCTTTTCCTGGGAATTCTGTCAGGAATGAGGCAGGGATTTGCTCAGAGCCTTTGCTGGGCGTTTTGCAGCTCATTTTTGGGGCTGACAGCAGAGAATCCTCCCTGGGTTCCATGGAGCAGCTGTGCCAGGAATGGTAGCAGAGAATCCTGGCTTCAGAGGAGCCTGCCTGGGCTCCTGCTCCTCTCTTGGTGTTGGGGCTCCCATCCCTGCCAAAGGGGCTTTGTGCCACTCTGGTGTCTCCTCTCTGATGCCAGGATGTGCCCCCCTGGTGCAGAACTCCCTTGCCACCACCCCAGAGCCATCCGTACCTCGTTTCCAGGATCTGCTGGCGGATGGTTTTGATGTACTCGAAGCTGTCAAAGCAGCAGATGTCATAGACCAGGATGTAGGCATGGACACTCCGGAGCCCCCTGCAGCACACGTCTGCCCACTCCTGCAGGGGCACACAGGGGTCAGTCCTGGCTCTGGGCCTGGGGGATGCTCTGCCCTGCCCTGTTCTGGGGGCTGCACATTGCCCCAGCACCCATCCCTGCCCTGACCCATCTGTGTGTGCCCCACAGCTCTGCAGCCATGTCCCCTCTCCAGAGATCCCTTATTCCCCCTGCCAATCCAGGGGAGAGGTAACAGGATTTATCAGACCCAATTCCACTCCTGAGGGAGGATTGCAGCCTAATTCCAGCCCAGAGCTGAGCTGGGAGTGGGGCTGGATGCAGCCCCCTACACTGGGAGTAAAAGCTTCATCCTCCAGAGCTGCTAATTAGCTGTGCTAATTAGTGATGCACCCTGGTTTTTGGGGCAGGGCGGGTGAGGAGGATGCTGAGCCCCATCTGAGGGTGATGCAGCAGCAGCTCTGTGGGTCAGAGGGGGAAGGTGACAGCAGCTCTGTCTGGAGGGGACATGGGGACAGGAGAGGAGCAGAGGCAGCTCAGGAACTGAGTCTGTGAGAGCAAAATGTGGATCCAGGGCAGAGGCAGGCAGGGGTGGCCTCTCTACAGCCAAAATCTGGAGCTGGAAGAAATTAATGCTGTTAAGAAACCCTTGGGTTTCTGGGAACAACCGGATTTTTTTTTTTTTTTTTCATGCCATGAGCGAAAATCTGCCTCACTTCAGGCACTTTCCCATCTCAGATGGGACTGGGAATGGCAGCCCCTGCAGGCAGCACTGCAAAACCCTCCTGGGGTGCCTCTGGAGAGGAGAAAGACTCTCCAGGGAGGAAAGGCATCACTTGTCCCTGAGCAAACCCCTCCAGAGCCATGAATCAGCCCTTCCTGAGTTTATATAATGAGGTGGGGAAGGGCAGTTTTGGGATTGGGTTGATCTCTGTCACAGGGGGCACAAGGAGCTGGCAGGGGGACACAGCCCCTCCCTGCCCACCCAGGGGAGATGCTGGGGAGACCCTGGGGCTCAGAGATGCAGGAGGATGGAGCAGCAGCCTCGGGGCTCCTCTGAGCCCTGATACACCAGGGAGACAAGGGACTGCAGCTATTTCACCGTGCTGGGGGCAGCTCTGCCCTGTCAGGGTGGTTTTCCTCAGCAGTGCAGATCTCCTGGGATGTTTGAGTGTTGCACTGCAGGAGCAGCATGTCAGAGAGGCACTGGCTCCTGCTCCCCTTGCAGGGCAGCACTGCAGGGATGCTGCTCCTGGCACGGAGCTGAGTCCAGGATGTTTCCCTGCAGACAGAGATTTATCCCTCTCCTTTCCCCTCAGAGCCACCCCTCTGATCACCCTCTGTTCCCTGGAAACCTCCATCTGCTCCCACTGGCACCTCCTCTGGGGTGCAGCAAGGCAGGGAGTTAATGGAGTGTGTGAGCATTGGCTGCTGTGTCAATAAATTACCCTTTGCTATTTCGGGCTCTTTCTCACGCTGACCTTTCCTTCCCTGCGCTCACCCATTAATTTTTAAACCTTCTCCTCGCCCCTGGAGTGCTCATTTCACCTCCTGCCTGATGGTACAGGTGCTCTTAGAGCACTACATGGCCCCTGTGACCCTGGCCCTGCTGGGGACAGGGACACTGTGACTAATTGAGGTGGCCCCATTGTTGGCTCTGCAGCCACAGCTGGGAACCTGCAGCTCCTTTCCCCACAGTGGTGACACAACCTGTGCCCCTGGGGCTATGGCATGAGCTTAACATCCTATATTCCCCACTAAATCCATCCAGAAGTTGTTGGCACTGGTGGCAATGCTTTCCAACCCCGTACTGCTTTTTGGGGGGTTGGGAAGCACCTGAGGGGGTAGAGGGGGAGCTGGTGGGTTCAGAGCCCCAGAACAAGCCCAGGCAATGCTGGAGGGGACAATGGCCTCTCCCAGGAGGGGACAAGCTCTGCCTGCCTTGGGCAGTGGGTGCATCAGGGCTCCAGGAACCCCTGGTGTCACCCACATGTTCTGCTGTTGGCTCAGACACTGGGTCAGCCATAGTGGGGTATCTAATCCGAGTTTGGGCCCTGGCTTTCGTGGAGTTCAATTAATCATTGTTCTAAGATCTTCCTTGGTTGGGAGGCCTTGTTGGCATCTTGGGCTTGTGACAGCTCAGTTGCTTTTTAACCTTAGCTGTTTGGATAGCATGTGAGCACTCTTTATGCCGTTATAAGGTTAATTTGGGTCTCCTGTATGACCACAGGATTTACCAACCCTAGATTTGCTACGGCTCAGTCAAGGACTGGATCCCAGTGCTCCAGGACCCCAGGTGGATCCCAGCTGTGAGCAATGCCAGAGCCACATCCTTGGAGTGGGATGCCACCTCTCTTGTGTTTGCTGCCGCCAAACTTTAGGACACACTTTATCCTGAACCTGCTCAGCAGGATCCATGAGGACACAACCCATCCTTTAGCAACCAAACCTTGACACGGAGAGAGAGAAACATCCCCCAAAAAGGCAGAGCCGCAACCCCACAGATTCCAACAGCAAAACCCCGCCACAGGGGGGATCACCCAGACCCGCAGAGGTGGAGGCGCCCTCGGGTGCCGCCGTACCTGCAGGGTGTTGACAGGGAAGGCGGTGATGGGGGGAAAGTCCATGATCTGCAGGTCGTGCACGTGGCCGTTCATGACCACGGCGGGCAGGTAGACGCGGCGGGCCGTGGTGGGCACGCACACCTCGCTGAACTCGTTGTACAGGAACTGCCGGACTATGGCGCTCTTGCCCACGCCCTGCGCTCCCAGCACGGCGATCTTGAAGGTTGCCACCATCCCGCCGCGCTCCGGCCCCGGTGCTGCCCCCGCGGTGCCGAGGCTGCATATTCCCGGGCAGGGGGCCTCAGCCCCATTCAGGATGCATTGCCCCGCCGGGGCTCCCCGTCACTGCAAGGCCAAGGAGAAGCTGGTCAGCTCTCAGAGACCTCTCTGGGTGTTTATTGCAGCAGGAGCTGGCAATGTACCCAGGGGCTTTGGCGCTGCAGGACCTCAGGGTCCCCTTGGAGCGTCCCGCCCCAGCAGCCAAGGAGAGGCAGGATTCCAGGATTTATTCCAGGAATAGAGTGGACTTTATTCCAGGAAGGTTCTCACAGGCACATTCAGCCCTTTAAGCTCCACAACAAGGAAAGCCTCTGTCTTTGCTCAGGGTCCCAGGCTGTGCGGGGCCACTGTCACCAGCTGTCCCTTCCCGGTGCTGTCCCAAGCCGGGAATCCATCTTCCCTGGGTTTGGACAGCTGGAATTGCCTTTTGCGGGCGGGGGGACATCGCTGAGCGCCTGCGAGCGACAGCTTGAGCGTTTCCTCTCTGCCTTGGAGCGGCTGGGCAATTAACTTGATGGGAACTCATTTAGCAGCCAGCTGACAGGGTGAGCCCGGAGCCACCGCTGTGCTGAGGCCGGGGCAGGGCCCACGTTTAGGGGGACACGGGGGGATAACCCACACACAGGGACGTGGGAGCTGAGCCTGAGGAGCGCAAACACCGCTGGCATCAGGAGCTGTGATGGGGACAACATGGGCGAGGGATGGGTCCCACTCTCACTGGCTCTCATCCCTAGGAAGCAGCTTGTGCTTTATCCCAAAGTGTGGATGCTCTGACCAATTTCTGATGCTCTGGCCCATTTTCCCTGCACCATCCCCAAAGCGCAGGGCAGCAGCGGAAAGTGTCAGGTTCAAACACCCTGTTGTGGCTGTTTGATGGAGATTATTTACCCCAGGGGGAGCCTGGGCACAGCGTTCCCATTGCCGGGTTCTGGAGTGGCCGAGCTCCCCGGGATCCCTTCCCTGGGCCGTGGCTCACACCAAGGACCAAGGACCATGTCCCCCCGTGCTGCTGGCACTGTTCCCCCGGGGTACTGTCTCTGTCCCCGGGGTGCTGTCCCTGTCCCCGGGGTGCTGGCCCTGTCCCCGTGCTGCTGGCCCTGTCCCCGGGGTGCTGGCCCTGTCCCCGGGGTGCTGGCCCTGTCCCCGTGCTGCTGGCCCTGTCCCCGGGGTGCTGGCCCTGTCCCCGGGGTGCTGGCCCTGTCCCCGGGGTGCTGGCTGTCCCCAGCCCCGCGGTGGGGATGTTTCTGTGCCAGATGCAGGGAAATGGGGGGTGCAGGAGCCCCCAGGCCCGACCCTGCCAGGGCTTTTCTCTGCCAGCACACAGCACTGTCACTGCAGGTCCCTGGGGCCACCCTGCTGCAGGGACAGCCCCGTCCCCACAAACCCTTCCTCCTCTGCGGGGCCGGAGCGTGATGGAGCCTCACAACTGGAAACCAGAGCCCCGCTGGAGCTGGGGCACGGGCTGAGCCCGCTGTGGCTCTGCCAGAACCTCACTGCCCTCTGTGCTGGCCCGCGGGGACACTGCACCCCAAAAACATCACAGCCCGACCTGGTGGTGCCCGGCCCTACAGACAGCTGCTGTGGGAAACTGAGGCACAGCGGGGGGACCCTTCGGGGCACCGCACGGAGGGGAGGTGGGGCAGGGACCGTCCCCGGTCCTCGGGCGCTCAGCACCGGGCTCAGGCCGGGCTCCGCGGGCTGCAGGGCCGGGCGGGGGCTGCAGGGGGCTCCGGGAAGGGCGGCCCCGGCCCCCGCGGCGACCTTGGCCACGCTGCCACCCTGGGGCACTGCAAGGAGCGACCCCTGAGCTCCGCAGGGCTGGGACAGCATCCCGCACCCCACATCCCGCACCCCACATCCCGCACCCCACATCCCTCACACCACATCCCTCACCCCACATCCCGCACCCCACATCCCGCACCCCACATCCTTCACTCCACATTCCTCACCCCCCATCCTTCACCCCCCATCCCTCACCCCACATCCCTCATCCTGCACCCCACATCCCTCACCTCACATCCCTCACCCCATATCTCGTACCCCCGCATCCAGACCCTCCCGGGGATGCTCCGGCCGGCTTGGCAGCGCAGCACCCCCGGCCCGCGGTGTCGCTGGGGCTGGAGGGCATCGGGGGATGCCGAGGGGGGACGACACCCGCACCCCCGTTCCGGCGGGCGAAGGGAGCGGAGAGCCCCGGCGCTCAACTTTCCCCCTTGTCCCCTCATGCCATCCACCCCTGCCCTGCCCAGCGGTAACTTTGCCCCCGTCCTGCCCTTCCCGGCCGATCCCCGTACCTGGCAGCGGCGGCCCGGGCCGGCGGCGCCCCGGCGGGCGGCGGAGCCATGCGGCGAGCCCGGCTGCAGAGCCCCGGCCCGGCCCGGCCCCCGCCCGGCGCGGCCACACCGGGGGGAGCGGAGAGCCCGGCCGGGGCACGGCGGGGGGAGCCGGGCAGGGATGGAGGCGGTGGGATGGCGGGGATGCCCGGGCGGGAGGCGGGCAGCGCCCGGGGAGGGATGGAGGGAGGGAGGCAGGCAGAGCTCCGGCAGGGATGCGGGCAGCGCCCGGCGAGGGAAGGAGGCTCTGCCCAGGCAGGGATGCGGAGGATGCCCGGGAAGGATGCGGGCAGTGCCCTGGAGGGAAGGAGGCAGCACCCGGGAAAGGAGGCAGGGAATGCACAGAGCGAGCCGCAGGAATCCAGCAGAGACACCGGCTTCTCCCGGGGCTCTGGGGAGGCGCCGATGGGAAAAGACCCTCCCATGTCCCCCCTGCAGTGTGCTGGGTGCAGCGGCGTCACCCCTTCCCTCCCCGGCGGCTCCGGGCTCCCATGCCCGCCCCGGACGGGTCCCCCGGGCCGGAGCCCCTCGGGGCAGGAGGGCAGGAGCCCTCCCGGGGACTCTTTCCCTCCTCCTCCGGCTGCTCGCTGTGCTCCGGGCACATCGCTTCATCTCCGGGGCCGGGGGCTGCTCTGTGCCCGGGGGTCCCCGAGCCCAGCTGCCCGCAGAGCCCCCCAAAGGAGGGACATTTCTGTTGCAGTGTCTGCGTTTTTGGGTCACCCCGCACGGAGCCTTTACCTGCGTGCTGGACAGAGGGAAGACGCTGCCTGCACCTCCAGAACCATGGTCCAGGTCCCCGGGACACGCTGCTGATGGAGTCCCTGCGCCCCTCTGCTGCTCGGAACAGCCCCAAAGGCCACCCGGGCTGGCTGTGACACCGGCGAGCACCGAGGGGACAGCACAGGGCTGGCGGCGATCGCACGGGCTCGGCCGGGCTCCCCCCAGCCTCGTCAGCACCTTCGGCTGGGAGAAAACATCATCTCCGGGCTGAGGAGGGGGTGCAGGGGCAAACACAGCGCCACATCCCTCCTGGGGACAAGGGGACGGCAGCCACAGCCCCGCGGCTGGGGGCACAAGGACACCGGCACAGCCTTGGCACAGGCAAAGGGGGTCAGAACCCCGGCAGGGATCGGGGCGTTATTTCCCTGCAGAGATGCTCAGAGACGCAGATATTTCTGTGTCCTGGGGTTTCCAGCAGCCCCAGACGCTGCTCCCCATCCCCGCACGGCCACGGAGCAGCGCCGAGCCCCGGAATGTCTCGGGCAGAGCGCAGGGACCGCGCTGCACATGAACTCTCCCGCACAATCCAGGCTCCAGCCTCGCGGCTATTTTTAGCAGTTCCCTCCGAGATGCTCTTCAGTTGCAGTTTAATGTGTGAAATTTAATATACGAGGAGCTGGGGGAAGGGAGCGGGGCTGGATCCCGGCACGTCCCTGCTGGCTGCGAGGTTTATCCCAGTCTGAGCAACACGAGTGCAAGGCAAACCTCAAATCATCCATCCAAGAGTTCCTGGGTGTGCTGATGTGCAGGTGGCAGCTGGGGACAGGCAGAGTTGGTGGTTGTGGTCAGCTCCTGCCTTAGCCAAATCCAAAATCCTCCCCTGTGTCCCCCACAGCCCATCATGGGCTCAGGGATTGCTGGCACGGAGCAGGATGGGTGTGAGGCCAGTGGGAGCACAGGGATTTTGGGGAGCCCACCCAGCACAGCAGGATTTGCCCCAGCTCCAGCCAGAGCAGCAAGGAACAGCTCAGGAGGTCCCTGTCCCACAGTGCAGCCTCTGGAATAGGGAAAATTGTGGGGACCAATCCCCCCTGGCAGCTCCCAGCTCAGGGAGCATCACCTGTGTCCCCCGAGCCCCTGGGTGACACTGCTGATGGCAAACCCAGCTCCCAGGGGGTTGGTGGGAAATCCACAGCAAATCTGCAAACCCACAGCAGCAGCAAAACCCAGTTTGTTCTCGAGGCAGACCAGTGAGGGAGGATGAAACCTTCCCTTTGCCACAGGACATAGAGGGGCAGCAGCAGACAGGGCTGAGCATCCCACAGCAGCTTTTGCTCCTGTGGGGCCAAATGCTGCTCCAGGCCCATCCCCAACAGGGAATGATGATCCCATCCCAAACCAGGGATGCAGGAAGGGACACAACAGCAAGATCAGGGACCCCAAGCCAGCCTGTCATTGCTGTTACCTGACACGGGCACTTGCTCCTAACACAAAACCATCCCAGAGCAGGGCAACACTGTTTGATGTGGTACCTGCCCTCCACGGAGGGTGCAAGCTCCCAAAAATCATGGGGCTGCTAAGCCAAGGCTGGGCAGGGTGAGGGAAAAGGCTGCCCTGCTCCAGAGCAACATCCCCCAAACCTGCTGTGTGTTCTGCTGGATTTCTGGCCACTTCAGGCACTGAGCTTGGCTCTGGCCTGGCACAGAGGTTTTGCAGCCCAACTCATCTTGCTTGAGATGAAGAGATGGCAAAGCCCTCTGAAAAACAGCACCAGTGCAAAGCAATCCAAACACCTCACTGACTCCCAGGATTTTATCACTTCACCACAGGGAAAACAGGTCACACCACACACAGCTCCCCTGGAGCCCCAGAAGGGCTAAATGGGTACATCAATCTTCTGCTTTTCATCTGAATCTGTCCCTGCTGCCCTCTGAGATGAGGAGAAGCAGCTGTTGGAGCACCAAGGGAACTCGCTGCCTCCTCCTCCTGCAAGCCCCACATTTAGGGGGTCTGTGCTGTAGAAGTGCCTGGTGGAAAAAGAAGCCCGGTGAGCAAAGTCTCCTTTCTATCAAATGCAGCTTTCAGTCCTGCAGCTCCCCTGGGCAGAGCCAGCATCAGGGGAATGGCTCCTCTCCCCATTCCCACAGAGCCACACGCAGCCAGAGCCTGGTGGAAATGACTTTATTGACACGGAGGGCAGGGAAAGCCTGAAGAGCAACACGAACGGGAACACTCGAACGAGCAGGGGCGGAGGGAACGGCACCGGCCCCGCCCCGGGCTGGCACACCCACCCCAAAAGCTGGGAAGGAATTCGGCAAGAGAAGGGGGCGCTCAGCAACCCCTCCCCACGCCCAAGCTGTGCTCTCCTCCCTGCCCCACACAGCATCAGGATTCCTCCATTGCTCTGTTAATGATTTTTATACCACACCCGCGGGGCTCGGAGCAAATCCCCTCCCAGCACGCTGGGCAAGGCTCAAGGGCTGGGCTGCTCCAGCCCTGCCCCACTTTCCTCCCCCCAGCCAGAGCCCAGGGGTTCCTACACAGGCACACACCTTCCTCAGGGTCCTCTGAGGCCGGAGCCTCTCCCAGGACACTGTGACCTTTTCCCAGCACCGGGTTCTTGGCTGCAGCCAGTGCCAAAGCCCTGATGAACGATCTCCCACCGTGAAACATTTACTGACTCTGAAAGTGGCGTCTAAAAGGACAACAGGGGGGTTGCTACACGCAAGAGCTTTGTTAGCTGGGGTGGAGATGTCCAAGCATGCTGGGGAGGGAGAGGCTGGTCTGGATTGGGGTTGGATTAAGCAGGACAAGCTATGGATGGAGCAGGGACATGCAAGAAGCTTTGCTTTCACTGCTGGTGCTGCAGCACTGAGTGGTTGCAACGGGGTGAATCCACAGCTGTGGAATAGAAGGGAAACAATCCTGGCTCTAAGGGACAGCTTGGAAAACAAGGACCAGGGCATGGGGCTGCTTGGGACTCAGAGCAGGGACCTGGCTGGCTCTGGGCACTGTGCTGGGCACAAAGAGTGGAGCTGCCAAAAGGAGAAACCCTTCCATGGCCTGCTCCACCCAGCCCTGCTGAAGCTGAGTGGCCCAGGCAGGCAGGGAGCAAACACTGCCAGGCCCAAAGCATCTCCCACCATGCCCAGCCTGGGCTTTGGGGGCAGCAGGGAGAGCCACTGCACTCCCCTGGCATCCTGGGGCACTGCCAGCAGCAGCCCCTCTCCGTGGGGGCCTGGGTGATGCTGCAGCCCCACGGGGGAAGTGGCAGTGCCACATCTGGAATTGCCAGGGCCAGCACTGGGAGAAGGGGGCACAGCTCAGGAATGGCTGAGGAGGCAGCTTGGCCTCAGCAGGCACAGAAAGAACAGGAGGCAGAGGGGCTGCACATGGGTGAGGATGCAGAGACCACACCTGGAGCCTTTTGCTCTAAGAACAGGCTCATTTCCTTCCTTTCATCACCCCTGCCCTGCTACCCATCCAGGCCTGCAGCTCCTCCCCACACAAAAGCAGCCTCAAATCACCAGCTGATGAGGCAGGGAGATGGCTGGAGTGAAAACACCATAGAAGCCAGCACAAGAGTAATAAAAACCCCTCCTTAGGGCTCCCTTCCCCTCCTAGGACCCCACTGATGGCTCTGTTCCTAATTCCCCGAGGCTGTGCTCACCCTGCTAGAGCCCCACGTCCCTGCAGGGCTCCCAAGACTTCCTTGCAATCATCTTCCCTTTAAGCCAATTACAATAGAAAAACTCAAAAAAAAAAAAAAGTATAAAAATATAAAATAAAGTGCAGTGTTATGTTTTCGACACTTTTGCCTTGTTTTAATCAGCAGACGTGTGGTTTTTGCTCGGTATTTTTTTGTTTTTCCAATGAGCAGTTATTTTACAAAATCCAAACTACACCTAAAGCCATTTAGAAAACACTGAACATTGGCACAAAATGGGAGAGAAGCCCACGAGAACGGATGAGTGAGGGGCGAGGGGCACATGGGAGTAGTCTGAAGCAGTGGTTACAAACTCCATGGACGCTAAAAATACCAAAGGGGTTTGTTCCCTATCATCATCAGCACGTGGATACTAATTGCTACCTTGTTTAATCAGTGCCTTTGACTGCAATCCTACACATGAATACAGCTGCTTCCAGTTAGGAGTGCTCTTCCCTGCGCTGGCGGTGAAGGAGGCTCTGGGGACCCCTTTTCCCCCCTCCTCCTTCTGCAGGGTGAGGCACAGGCTCCACCTCCTGTTAGTTTTTCAAGATGGCATCGTAGGCCTGGTAGATGTACTGGGACACTTCTGGAGCTCGGCATTTCAGGGAGAGCTGTGGAAAGGAGAGGAGAGGTTAGTGCTGGAGTTCCTGCCATGGCCACAAGGGAATGGTTGGACATGGCTGCTGACAATCACACTGAGTATCTGTCCTGCTTTCTCCATCACCAACCTCAAAGTGCCCTTTCAGAGCTTGCTGAAAGCAGGAGGAAAACAAAAGCAAACTCCCACATTCTCACCAAATGTAGGCGGCCCCACAGGCAGGAGGAAAAGGGGACACGGTCCCAAACTGAGACAAGAGACCTGTGCTTGTGGCTGCAAGTCACAGCACTAAACCCAAGGGCTTCTAAAGATCTGCTGCTCAGTCCTGATGGACACAAACTTGGCTGTCACTCCTCTCTAAAGCAAAGATCAGGCTGAGACCAGGCTTGCAGCATCAAACCTTGTGCAAACACTCTAAATCACCTTCCAACACTCACATCCACCCCGCAGCTCCCCAGACCACACATTTCTCTTGGAACTCCTGGCACAGCTTCCAACAGGAGATAAATCCTCTAACACCAGACACACACAGGTCCCTCAGAAGGGCAGAGAAGTCAAAGACAAGAGTCACAGGGGTGCATGAAGCAGGACAGAGAGCACCTTCCCCCCAGCCCCGGGCTGGTGCCAGCACAGGGCCACAGACAGCCGGGAACACGGCGGGGCATAAATCTCCCCTTGTCTGTACGAGGGGGAAGGGCTCCCTGGCAGCGCTTCCTTGCTAATATCTCTTGGCTTTATCTCTGGGTAACCTTGGCAAGTCACTGCCCATTGCTGAGCAGGCACTGGCCCAGCTCACTGGTGACAGAGCAGGGGAATTCTGGTGCTCCTCACTTTGCCCATGTTAAGCATCCTCACCCCCCCAGCCAAATTATCAGCATCTCCCTCAGCACAGAGCCAGCAGGGAGGGAGGTGTCATTGTCACATTTTCTGGAAAAATCCCTTTGCCAGGATTTCTTCTCCTGGGAAGCTGAGAAGCCTCAGAGAAAAATGAAAACAATCATTATTTGGTTTGCTTCTCCTGTGTTTGCTGCTTTGGAATGTGGTTTGGACATTGTTTACCAACTGGTAATTGTTCAACTGGTTTCATGTGAATTATTTTAACTTAATGACCAATCACAGGCTGTGTTGAGACTCTGGAGAGAGTCATGAGTTTTCATTATAATTCTTTGTAGCCTTCTGTCTGCATCCTTTCTCTATTCTTTAGTATAGTACAGTTAATATAGTATAGTATAGTATAGATTATTCTATCTATAATATAGATAGAATAATATAGTATAAATAATAAAATAATAAATTATAGTATAATAAATACTATAATAGAGTATAAATAATATAATCTACTATTAAATAAATACACTAATAAATATAGTATAATAAAGTGTAAATAATAAAATAATAAAAATTTAAATAATACTACAATGTAATACAATGTAATGTAATGTATCCTTCTTCTGTATCCTTTCTCTATTCTTTAGTATAATATAGTATAGCTAATATAGTATAGTATAATATAACATAGTATAGTATAACATAATATAAATAATAAACTACAGTAAAAGAAATACTATAATAAGCATAGTATAATAAATTTAGTATAATAAAGTATAAATAATAAAATAATGATAAAATTATAATAATATAATACAATATGATACGATATCATATCACATAATATATAATATAATCTATAATATCATATATCATAAAATAATAAATTAGCCTTCTAGAAACATGGTAGTCAGATTGATCATTTTCCTCCTTCATCCTGGGTAGCCAGTGAATACCCCAGGGAGGAAGGGCAGGGAGGAAGGCTCAGGGTGTGTGTGAGCAGCAGGAGCCCAGGCTGTGCCCTGTCCTGTGAGCTCTCACCGTGTAGTTGGGGTTCCCGGGCTGGATGCGCAGCTCAGCCAGGATCCAGATGCCATTGGTGAGCTTCAGGGACTGGTAGAGCATGTCCTGCCCCTCCACGTTCCTCTTGGCAATGGTGTAGACATTGTTGTTCTGCAGCTTGCTGGAGACAGTGTCTATGGAGGGAAGGGAGGAGAAAAAAGGCATCTGTTAGTTCAGATCCATCATCTGCAGAGACAGGAGAGCCCTGGGGAGCATTCCCAGGATGCAAGGGCACAGGGAAATGCTGCCTGCTTCCCCGGGGACAGGAGCACATGTGACACAAGGAGAAAAACATTCCAGTTCTCTCCGTGGACCCACCTCATTCCCTCCAGGCTGTGATCTCCTGGTATCTGCCCATTTTACAGGGCTCTCACTGCCCTGGGTCACTCAGGACTTGATCAAGCTGAGACTTTAAAGGCTGCTCAGAGAGGAAGAGAACTCTGCTTTCTCCACAACCCCCATCCACCTACAGGCAGCCAAAAAGTCAGAAGATGAAGGTGGAAAAGAACAAAGATCACAGCCTGAGGCGTGCTCAGGTTCTGAGCTTGTGTCCCAGCCACAAGAGCTCCCTCCTACTTTGCTCACACACAGACACTTCTGGCCAAATCAATGTCCTACAAGGCAAGCAAAAATCCTCTCCCTTTTTAAAAAAGTAATTACTTGAAAGGGTAAACCACCCCCCAGGCACTGTCTCCAGACATCACAGGGCTGTGGTGTGGTTTTAACACACAGCCTGACCTCAGCCCTTGCAGGCAGATGAGGTGTGATTTCAGCTGCACACCTGGATGGGTGTCATTGTCACACACATTATTTCTAAGGGACTTTTTGAGGAAACCAGAAGAGGGAAATCCACAGAATACAGAGCAGCCCTGGATGCCAAGGGGTTCCTCAGCACAGAGCAAACATCAGGCTGTGGATGCCCGTAAAGGGGCACAGTCACACTTTGGGTGGAAGATCCTGATAAGCATCATTGGCAAATTCCCATTTCTGGTGCTCAAGAGGAGAAATTTAACTCCCTGCAGGGGCAGGTGGAACACTTTATCTGTGCTGGGTTATTTATGACATAAAATGAGGGAGAGAACCAACTAGCACTGAAAGGCCAGAGACTGGAAATGTGGGATCCATCTAAGGAGCAGCACAGCAGCAGAGGAGCAGCACAAAGTGACCAAGCAGCTCTAATCCATCCATGGGGTGCCAGACCTCACAGTGGACACCAGTCTGTGCTGAGGGACTGGACAGAGGACAGCAGAGCCTGTTCATGCACCAGGGAATGGTGGGAGGACCAATAAAAAGGCAAATCCACCCCTGATGCAGACACTGGGATCCAGTGCCTCTCCCCAGGCAGCCTGCACACTTTGTGCCCCCCTTTGCTCCCCAGAGCAGCTCCCTGCAGGCCCAGGATGGTTCAGGCATGCAGCCACCCAGACACACTCAGATTTAGGCTTCCTCTCTTCCCCAGTTACTATGGAAACTGGCTGATATATGTAACTAATGAGATCTTTTGCTTAAAACCCCTCATTGCCTGTCTCCTCCTCCCACCCATACTCCTCCTCTCCACAATAAACTCAGCCAGACTTGGGAAATGGGCAGTGCAGAGCAGTCCCCTGCTCACAGGGAGCATGGCTGGGATTAATCCATGCTGCAAGGACATCACCCACCAGCAAGAACCCCAAATTCCCATATTCTCATGCTCTCAAGCCATCAGCAGTAGCCTCCAGGCCTTTGGGAAGGCACAGAGTCCAACACAAGCACAAGTTCAGACAGGACATCCTCGTCTGAGAGGGTTGCTGGTATTAAATGGGATTTTTTGGACTCATTTTGACAGGCTGTGGTTAAACCTCACCCCTCTGGAAGGTGGAACTACTGGTGAGGACTTTCTCCAGCAAGCCTGACACCTGCCACAGCAGCCTCCCCTCTGCTGGGAGGTGCTGTCAGAGCAAAGGCATTCCCTGGGGAGCAGGGATGCAGGATTGGAATGAGAAGCTGCAATTTTGGCTGCTACCCCATACAGGGGTGATGGCAGAGCAGGGGAGCTGTGTCTAGGGAGCTCAGCAGGTGAGACACAGCCACAGAGCAGCTGCTCTTACACCAAAATCTTCATGTGATGGCTCCTCTTGCCATGGAAACACCCCAGCCTCTGCTGAGGGGCAGATTCCAGAGCAGGAAAGTGCTTGTAGGGGAATACAGGGAGGGAAAGTGAGGCAGGGCAAACCCTAGGAAGGTTTTTACAATTTTCTGCTCCCTTGATCTCAGTTATGCTCCAAAGAGCACAAAATCCCCACCAAAAGATGCCCTGCCCCAGCCAGAGCAATGGTGAGCAGCTGGAGCTGATGCTTGGCTTGCCTGACCCTCCTGCCCCCTCTCTGAGCACAGATTTGGGGAGAGCTGAGCCCTTCTCCCCCCAGGTAGCAGCTCCCATCCCTCCTGTGCTCTGGAGTATCAGCAATTTGGATTTTGGAGATCATCAGAGTTGCTAAGCAACAGTGGCAGGCTGGGGCTGGCTGAAGGCAGGGCCGCTAATGCCATGTGACAGCACAGCCTTTATTTAAAAAAAATAAATAAATAAAATCCAAGAAACCCAGGCAGATCTTGCTGGGAGCAGGGAGGCCAGGCAGGCAGGAGCAGGGCTGGGTGACTCTGGGGACTCTGCAAAGCAGAACACACAAGGCACAGCTGGCCTTGCACAGCAACTTTCTTTTGTCTCAAGGTTTGTTCTCAGAACCCTCCTGAAGCACAAGGGAAGGACAAGGGAAGGGAGGTTTGGCCATCCCCAAGGCCAGGGAAGCTTCTGACATCAGCCCAGCTTTCAGGGCTGGTTTGTTTGGTTTGTTTTCCTTGTATTTTCCTTTCTGAACAGAATTTTTTTACCTCAGTCCCTCAGCCAAGCAGTGCACATGGAAACACAGGGAGGAACAACTCAACAGCTTACAGGGTCTCCTTTGCACTGAAGGGACCCAATATTTTTTTAACAGCACTTTTCTCCTGGGTAAAGCAAAGGATGAGCTCAAATCTTCTGCCCACCAGCTTAAGAACTGAACATCTGAGCTCAGAGAGCCAAGATGAGCACGTGGCAGGGGGTGTGCAGCAAGGACAGGCACAACTCAGAGCCAACACTGACCACACACCTTGTCTGACCTTTGTGGCAGTCTGCAGCAAGCACTCCATAGAAGAAAGTACAATTTAATGCTTTTATTTGATGCTGTGATAGTCCAGAACATCCCTGTGCCATTTCTAGCAGCACCTGAATGGTTCTGAGCATCCAGCCAAGAACTGCATTCAAATACCAAGCACAGGCTGATCCACTGGAGAGGCACTTGGGGCAATGTTCTGACACCACATTCATTTCCAGGACATGTAATATGCACCAGTTCTGTAATTTATTAAACTATCAGCTACAGGATTTGCACATTCAGAAAAAAACAAAATACCATGCAAGCTTGTGTGATTTCCCCCCAAGTTTTTTCATCAAAATAAAATCCAGTTTACTTTTTTTCTGGCATTAGCAAATTATCTGGGGGAGAAAAACAAAGTGACCACTGCATACCAATAAAGCCATGTTAAACTCCAAACAAGAAAGGTACCAAATTGTGCACCAGTGATAAACAAAACCAAAATTCCTGTGCTGAACAGCAGAGCAAGTGATGGAATACCATTAAATGGGAGGAAATCTCCATGTGCAAGTCAGCTCATCCTCTTTCACTCTGTGGGTTTGGGTAAGCAGTGTTTAGGAAAAAGGAAACCATTTAGCTCATCTGATTTGCATATCCTAATGTAGGGATCCTTTAGAATTTAGTCAAACTTAGCATTTTAAAAAAACCCAGTGTAAACAAGGCAAACTGAGCTTCAGTGCATGCTCAGTTACAGGGGAAACCTCAGCTGCACCAACAGCACCCAGAATATTTGAGCTGTAACAGTTAAGCAATCTATTTTCATGCACTAGATTCATGTATTTTCATTAAAAAAAAAAAACCCAAATCAATTAATTTAGCACTGGATTAATAAGAGATGAGGATGCTGGGCTATAACCATGACTTTGTGTTTTCATTATTTCTGAATGAGGTTTTCTCAAGGGAACTTTCCCAACCTCTTCCTAAGAGGCTGATGCATGGAACAGCTCTGATGAATTCAAGATGTGCAGGGCATCCCAAGCACACCTTGGCCCCATGGCACAGCTCCAGAGGGACTTGTTCCTCCACAGCCCTCAGGAACAGCCTCAGGCCAGGTCCATCTCTCACCACTGGGAACCTGAGCCCCAAATCCAGATCTAAGCACTCATCTCTCCCTGAGTCACTGGGGAATGGTGGGAATAGCTTCAAAGGTCCAGGATTTGCTTTTTTTGGAAGCAATGATGGTGGAGACACAGATCAGCTCACAGATCAGACCCCAGTTCCCACTGACAGGTACCTGCTCCTCATCCCACAGCCTGGCACCTTATCCTTGGCTTCCCTTGCCTGCTCTGGGCCACCTGCAGCAGCCAAGACTTTCTGGTTGCCCAGTGCTTTGGGATGAGCTTTTTTTGCCATCCCTGTTGCAAGCCACCAAAGCTCCAACCAATCCTATTTGGCTTGCCTTGTGGGCACAGGATGGATCTTTTACCCACAAAGGCCTGGGAGCACAGACTGCCACAGAAGCTTCTCTGCTGTCTGTCTGTGTTTATCTCCTTTTTGTTTGAAGGAGGAAAAGCAATAACCTGGAGAGGAGTCTGCAGTTTGCACAGGAGGTGCTGTAAGGTGACTGTTGCACTGTGACAGCTCTGGATGTACAAGGAACTCACACACTGCTTTTCTGACAGATCAAATCCCAGCCCCCAGCAAATCCCTGTTTCAAGCCTAACTCACTTCAGAGCAGTTCCTGAGCTCACAGCAGCATCCTGGCTGTTTCCTCTCCTCATTTCTTTCAGGTACATCCCAACCTCTTGGTTGCACACACCTGCTGTCATCTCTGTCACATTGCACATCAGCTTCTTCATCACCCACTCTTGTAATTCCCCAGTTCCACTAAGCAGCATTCTTCATTTTCACCTTTATTTCCTTATTTTTCACCTCCTTGATTAGTCCTGCCTCAGTTCAGACACTTTCTAGACAGCCTCAAATGGGTCCATTGCCTGCATCTCCCAAGACTCCTGCCATTCCCTCAGTAAAATCTAAATAGGAAATAAGTTCTGGGAGAGAAAGAAACTCAAATTTCAGTTTGTCCACTGAGGAAGAGCAGCACCCCTTGCTTGACTGCTCTGCAGGGCCTCCAGGATGGCTGCACAGAAATTCAGCCCTGCTCCTCACATAGCACAGATGTGAGAATTCATGAAAGGAAAGGCTGTTTGCAGCTGGGAGGAGGAGAGCTGGGAGAAGGAGGATGGGAGAAGGAAAGCTGGAGAAGAACTGGAGAAGGGGAGCTGGGAAAAGGAGAACTGAGAATAGGAAAGCTGGGAGAAGGAGAGATGGGACAAAGGGAGATGGGAGAAAGGGAGAATGGGAAAAGGAAAGCTGGGAAAAGGAGAGCTGGGAAAAGGAGCGGTGAGAATAGGAAAGCTGGGAGTAGGAAAACTGGGAGGAGAGCTGGGAGAAGGAGAGCTGAGAGAACTGAGAGAAGGAGAGCTGAGAATAGAAAAGCTGGGAGAAAGAGAGCTGAGAGAAGGAGAGCTGGGAGAAGGAGAACAGGAGAAGGAGAACTGAGAATAGAAAAGCTGGGAGAAGGAAAGCTGAGAGAAAGAGAGCTGGGAGAAGGAGAGCTGAGAGAAGGAGAGCTGGGAGAAGGAGAGCTGGGAGAAGAAAAGCTGAGAGAAGGAAAGCAGAAAGGAGGAGAGCTGAGAGAAGGAGAGCTGAGAGAAGAAAAGCTGAGAGAAGAAAAGCTGAGAGAAGAAAAGCTGGGAGAAGGAGAGCTGAGAGAAGGAAAGCTGAGAGAAGGAGAGCTGGGAGAAGGAGAGCAGAGAGAAGGAGAGCTGGGAGAAGGAGAGCCAGGCCCTGAGGGTGCAGGGATCACTCCTGCCCAGCCTCTGCCAGCCCAGCTGCTCCACAGGGCTCTGAGTGGCTGTGGAGCTGTGTGAGGGCCCTGCTCTGGGAGCTGGGTATTTTTAGCTCCAGCTGCACTCACGTCACGGGGCTGAGAGCAGCCAGGCTGAGGCATGAATGGTGTCTCAGCACTCACCACCTGGTGGGTGGGCTCAGGCTGGGCATGAATGACTGAGCCCAGCAGATCCCAGCAGGGAGAACAGCTCACTCCAAGGAGCCAGCAGTGCTCCTGAGCTGTTCCCTGTGCACAAACCCAGCCTCTCCTCAGGTCTGGTGAGGAGCTGCTGGGATCTGCAGAGTTTTGTGCAGCTCTGCCACGAGGGCATTGCAAACCTGCAAAGACACCACAAGCACTGACAGGCCAAACTGAGAGCTTTATTGTGGTTACACATCTCCTGCAGGAGAGCCTTTGGAACAGGAACCAGCCCTTCCTCCACAAGGATCAAGTTCCTAAAGATTTTACATGCAAACTTGCCTTTCTATTTTGGAAGAATGGATAGTCTTTTAAGTCTATTTTCACTGGATTTAAACAATCAAAATTGTGAATCTTGAAAAATTATCACCCTACTGAGGCACGTGGCCTGGCACACACCCTTGCTCTGGTGTAAACTAGAAGATGGGCTCAGCTCCTGCCAGATTTCACCCAGCCTATTCTGCCTCTGCCCTAGTGTCTCACTTGCCATGCTGAGAGAAGCCTGCACCCCTGAGGATGCTGGAATTCCACACTCCATGGGTTTTGGATTTCCCTGATCCTTGTGCAAGCAAGGCTTGGTGCTCTTAGGATGGTCTGAGCTAGAGGAGGTTACTGCCTGTAGGAAATCAAGGTGAGCAGGCTGAGTCAGGGCTGCACTGGTAAAAAAAAATAGAAAATATAGAAAAAATACAAGGGGCTCAGGCAAGCACACAAGATTTCACTGGTTTTCCCTCCTGCAAAGCTCTTGGTCTGCCCCTTGCTCAAACCCAGCTGGTCAAGGAGTGGCAAGAGGGAGGAGGTGAGGGCAGCAGAAACAAAAGCCTCAGTGGAAGTGTCTGGGATCTGTTTATGGGGTGAGATTCACTTTCTGCCAAAGAGGCTGGCAGGTCCTGGCAGGTCCTGAGCACCCCAAGGGATGGGCTGTGCTCTGGAGAGGCTCTGCAGCCACATTCCTGCCTGGGAGAGGCTGCAGATCCCACTGACAGGAACTGCCTGGTGTTCCCTGCTCTCCCTGAGAGCTGGAAATTTGTCCTTCTGAGCATCCCAGGCCTGGCTGAGCAGTCTGGCCCTGAGCTGGCAAACCCTTCTGCAATGGGGAGCATTCTGGCACTCCAAATTTCATAACATCTTCTTCCAGAGGGAGGAGGGGGAGGCCAGGCTGCAGGATTGCCAATCTTCCCAGCCACATCCCCTTCCAGGCAGCACCTCAACACCAAAACGAGCAGCTTCCAGGGCTCTTTATCTCTAATCAGTGCTTCTGATTGGAGATAAAGAGTTCTGGATGCAGCCAGGGCATGGCCAGGGCAGAAGGCAGCAGCAGCTCTGCAGTGCAGGGGGAGAGGCAATGCCAAGCTCAGTGAGGAGCAGAGGGAGGACTGGGGGAGGCACAGAGGTTGTTCTCATTTCAAACCCCACAGTGAAATCAAGTCATAAGGTCCAACAGCTGCTATTTTTCCCCTCCTCTTGCGTGCTCCAGCTTTTGTATTCCAAAATAGTAATAATTATGAGTACAAAGAGACCCATGGTTTCTGTCTGCTATTGAAGCACGAGGGTGTTCATTGTGCAATAGCAGGCATGGGAGAATAAAAAGGTTACAGGGCTGGTAATCAATATGGACACTTCTTTCATCTGTGAAACAGAGCAGCTTTTGGTAGAATCACTTGGCTCCTGTCCAGAACCTCCAGACCAGGAGCAGAGCTGCTGAGCTGGCCCCATTCCACCCTTTTACACTCCCTTATCCTTCAGCAGTAGTAAGGTCACACGTACAAGATGCTCACAGAGGAAACTCTACAGCCAAACAAACTGAACAGGACCAAACATGATGAAAATGCATCAACATCTCAGCTAACACCAGCACACCCCTCCCACCTGGCCTGTCCTCCTCAAACACCCAACACCCTGCAGTGTCTGTAGGGTTAAATCTTGCATGACAGAAAAGAAGAAAGAAGCTGCCAAAAGGTGAAGTGAGTGGCCCAGGGTGATGCAGCAGGGCTGGAACACTTTGATCACAACTCACAGCAGCAGGACAGGGTTGCTGAACAGCCCCAATACCACATTCAGCTCCATTTAAAGAGCAGCTTTGCAGGGAAGCAAAGTATAAAAGGGAAAACAAGAATACAAGGTCCAGAATGAAAGGAAGAAACAGACTGGTCAAATCAAAGACTTGGGATTTTTAGATGTGCTTTTATGGGGACCCAGCAAAAGTTTTTTGACTGAAACAAGCCCTAGGATGCCAGGCTGTGCTATTCAAAGGTGCAATACTTACATCTTCATCAGCCATCAGCTTATTTTACTAAGGTGATATTAATAAGGTGATTTTTAATGGCAATACATCAAAAGTGCTCTCCAGCATGGCAGAATGAAGCCACTCACCAGCATTCAGGTGACAGTCTTTAATCTGGAACTGAAGCTCATTTTCATTTGGAATATCCTTCCATGTTGCAAGGAAGACCTGGCGCTCTAGAAACAAAAAAATCCCCTCAGCACTGTGGGATCCTCACAGGACCCCAGCATTAATTAACACACCACAGAATATTCCAAAGCAGACACACTAAAGGGCTTTTGGGAACTTTTTGCCCTGCTGGGAACAGATTTATTCCTGGATTTACCTCAGTCTCTTTGTAAAAGCAGCAAAGCTTTGATGGATTTTGGCCTCCCCCAAAAGAGGAACAGTTTTTGCCATATGAGCTGTTTACAAGCCAAGAATATGCAGGATTTGACAAGAAAGAAGGAGATCCACATATTTAGGATTATGTTAGTGAAAGCTGCTTTTCTAGCAACTTCCAGCCAATTCAAACAAAACTTTTATAATAAAGGTGACTAGGAATACAAAAATTCCAGTGAAAATGGTGACTAGGAATACAAATAAAGTGTGCAAAAGCTATTTGTGACAGCTGATTCCTGCATGATTACAGCTGCTTGCAAGGTGACATTTGATGTCATTCCTGAACCCAGTGATGCAGTTTCGGAGGAATAAAGGTGACTAGGAATACAATAAAGGTGACTGGGAATACAAATAAAGGTGACTGGGAATACAAAAATTCCAGTGAAAATGGTACAGGCAAAAATCCTAGTCCTAGACTCATTCAAGTGAATCAAAGCATTAAAAAACCCCAAAACTACAAAAAATCCAACCCGAACAAATTAAAAAAAAAAAAAAAAATCAGCTTCAAAGAAAACAGATCCACCTGGCTGAGAGAATGAGAGGAGGGGACTTGGGTTCTGCAGCTGGAGGATAACGGGGACAGGACAACAGGGACAACCAGACCAGACCTGCTGAGATGCAGTGGTTTGAAGGTCAAGGCACAGGTGAAACAGAGCCAGGAGGCACCTGCAGCTCCAGCTGGGCACAGCCTGGCTGCAGGAGGCTCAGCACCCACCCCAAAGCACTCACCCATTTTGCCATCCTCCACGAAAAGCACATTGAGAGGGATGAGGCAGCTGAAGTAAAAGACATCAATGTTGTTTTTCACAGCCACCTGTCACAGAAAAAAACAGGGAGGTTAAAGAGTCTCTCTCAGCTGGAAAAGCAAAGGGATCACACACAGTCTCACCACCCTGGAGTGCTCTCTCTGAGCAGAGGCCAGCTCTGAATGGGATGTACTGAGCTCCTGGGCAGTTTCAGGAAGGACCAGTCCCCTGCTCCATTTTCACTGAAAGCTGCCCAAACTTCTCCTGTGAACCTTTCATTGTGCTGCTTCAGAGCCAGCTCCACTCAGGGGCTCACAGCAGCATCCTGGCTCTTTCCTGCCTCTCCCTCTCCTCATTTCTTTCAGGTACATCCCAACCTTTTGGCTGCACACACCTGCTACCATGTCTGTCACATTGCACATCAGCTTCTTCATCACCCACTCTTGTAATTCCCCAGCTCCAAACCTGTGCAGTATTCTTCATTTTCACCTTCATTTCCTTATTTTTCACTTCCTTGATTACTCCTGTCTCAGTCCAGACACTTTCTAGAAAGCCTCAAATGAGTCCATTGCCTGCATCTTCCTTGCAGCATCTCCCAAGATTCCTGCCTTTCCCTCAGTAAAATCTAAATAGGGAATATGTGCTGGGTATTGATTCCTGGAAGAAGAAAGCCCTGCTAGAGAGCAATCAGGTAAAAAAAAACATCACTTGACAAAAGACTTAATTCTCAGTGTCATTAAACTCCATCAGCCAGGGAGTTTGCCCTTATCTGCTTTGCCTTTATCACACACACTTTGCCATGTTCCCCACTAATCTCTGCTAACAGCCTTCCCAAGGCTGGGACAAGCAGGAGCAAATGGGAGGTCTGAGAGGGGCAGTGTCACAGCACAGCTCAGGAAAAGGCACCTCTGGGCTTTGTTGGGAGGTCTGAGAGATGCAGAGTCACAGCACAGCTCAGGAAAAGGCTCCTCTGGGCTTTATTTCCATGCCTCTCATGCTCTCCCCACGCCAGCCCACACAGTTGGAGGCTGTCATGGGAGCACAGCTCAGCAGACACCTGCCTTTGCCTTGTAAGAAAGACCCAGAATTGAGGTTTTGTGGGGAATTTCAGGAGCCATTTGAACTCCCACTTTGTTTGAAAACCCCCAGAGAGAGTTCTCCAATTTGTCACCCTGAAACACAAACCAGACCGTGCTAAATGCTGAGCCAAAGGAATAAATTTGCTGCTACAAAGATTTATGGCAAGACAAACTTCATTGACATTAATAATTACATATATTGATGTCCTACTGGGAAAATCTATTGTCCTATAAGGGTAATTTTAGAAGGACACCCAAAAATGTTGGTAAAAACCAGATGTGGATAAGGAAGGGAATAAAGCAGTCAGCTGGTCAGATATGCATGCAAGCCAGAGACAAGTGGAAGGAGATCAAGCTCCCAAACAAACTCTTCTGGCAATTGTGAGGTCCCAGAAGTGCAAAGAACTGCAGAAAGGTAAACGTGACAATCTGTGGTGTTTCTACTTTTCAGCCATCACTAAAGGTAGCAGCTTATGTTTAATTCCCCCAGTGCAAACCAGCTTAAGAAGGGATTAGTCTAAAGCCCACTAAAACCACACAAATGATGGTGCAACTGAGGAAAAACCTGGGATTGGTTCCCTGTAACGGGGACTTGTTCCATGCTCTGATTGCTGGCGTCATGCTCACGAGTTGGAGTGCTCAGTGTTTGAACCAGAGGGGTAAAAGCAGATTGGTGGGTGGACTTCAGTGATTCACCACTGCAAAATATGATGGAACACATTGGGTGAGGAGCCAAAAATGCACTTCAGAGTCTGGGAGGGGAGAGCTGGGGGAGGGACAGCAGTGCAGCCATTCCAGATGCTGTGTTTGGATATAAGTCATGGAGATGAGCCAGGAGAGGGGAAATTTAGGCTAAATGTCTGGGAAAACCAACAGTGAGAATTATTAAGCAGCACTAAATTCCTCTGAGGATAAAAGAAGCTCCAGTGCTTGGACTTACAGTTAAAATCAGCCTTGACAATGCTCTCAATAAGAGGAACTGTAGGAAAACAACAAAGCATAGCAGGGACCACACTGCACGACCCAAGATCTTTTCCAAGTCTGATTTAATGATTAATTGCCTTGCCTTAGAACAACAGAGATTACTTAGCTTTTGTAGCTAATTGTTGTTGCCATACAACAGCAGTTTCTTACAAGAGGGGCTGGGAAGCAGCTCCCTCTCTCCAGTCACGGTTCTGGAGGCACACTCCAAATTAATATGCCAGCCCTGTCCCTGCAGTTATAAGGATGCTATAAAAAGGTATCTGCTGACCTGCTTCTCAACTCTGCAGAAACACACTGAGTAAGCTGCTTTGGCTATCTCTGGAGAGCTACCCAATTAAGATGCTCTGAAGTGCAATTTCTTCCCAGTAAAGAAAAATCAAGCCACATGGAAGCCATCCTCCCAAACTGCATCACTGGGTTCAGGAATGACATCACAGTCACCTTGCATGCAGCTGTAATCATGCAGGAATCAGCTGTCACAAATAACTTTTGCACACAGGGTGGAAAAAGCTCTCCTGAACCTACAGCACTGGGACATGAGTGGGGAGCTCCTCAAAATGAGCTTCTGTTCTTCAGCACCACACACTTCCCCCAAACTGGGCTCCACAAGGTCTGGGCCATCAAAAGTGGTACCAGCTTCCCAAGGTCATGATCCACATCAAGAGCACCCAGTGCGCCCTGACAGGCTACAAAAGCAGATCCACAGCAGCACCTGCAAGAAGCTGAGCAGGTAACAACAGTGACTTTCCAAAAAAATCCAGTGCTCCTCAAGTGGGAACATTGTCCTGAGACAGGCAATGACATCTGATGTGACAGCAGGAGCTGAGAAGCCTCTCCAGGTTTGACATGCCTGTAAAGGAACCTCTGCTTGCATTCAATAAATCCTCCAGTCCAGACTAACTTTGCTCATGGCTCTGCTTTAACCTGCTGACCTGGACATGACCTATTAAATCTCTAGCTAGACCTTTAGCTTCAGACATTTCAGAGTTGAAACAGGAGCATTTTTAATAAAAATGGCTTTCCATTTGTGATCTTTTAGAGAGGGGAAAAAAAATATTAGTACCTTGTGAATTAAGTCAAGCAGCCTACAAAGCTCTGAGGGATAGAAGTCAAAAGGTGGCAGATTTTTGTGTGATGCTTGACTGTTGAAAAGGTGTGAGCCCACTAAAAATTGGCTCAGGGTTACAAATCACTGATGTCCTGCTCATGATCTGACTAGAGGAAGCAGCACCTCTAGAAATAAGCCCTGGAATATATTTGCTCACCTTCCAGCATGAACACCCTTCTGAAGAGCTTTCCTGCAGTCCAGCCCTCTGACAGCCCAGACATGGTATTTTGGGGAAGAAGCACCTCATAGGAACAATGTCAAGTTATTTTCTTCAGTAGTGTAGGTTTCTGATGCTTTAAATCTCAGACTTGAGCAACAGAACTGACTTTGAAAGTCAAGTCTGAAAGCAACACAGATGCTTTCCATCAGCAGCAAGTACACAACATACCCACTTGGAATCCCATTAGCACCTACACTAAATTAAGGATTGACTTAAGTTGGGTTTTGCTTTAGAGCCTGGTAACAGCCAAACTGTTAAGGCAAGAACAAATCTCCTCTGCAGAGCCTTTTTTTACCTCACCAGGTCATGGCTTGCTCTGTGACAGTCTGCTGCTCTGCCCCCAGGGAAAGCTGAACCCCCACTTCATTTTGTGTGACAGGAAGGGTGTGATGGTGTTCACAGGGGTCTGAGGATGAGGGAGGAGATGAGGATCTGACTCCATGTTTCAGAAGGCTTGATTTATTATTTTATTATATATATTATATTAAAACTATATTAAAAGAATAGAAAAAAGGATTTCATCAGAAAGCTGGCTAAGAATAGAAAAGGAAGAATGATAACAAAAGCTTGTGTCTTGGACAGAGAGTCTAAGCCAGCTGTGATTGGCCATTAATTAGAAACAACCACATGAGACCAATCACAGATGCACCTGTTGCATTCCACAGCAGCAGATAATCAATGTTTGCATTTTGTTCCTGAGGCCTCTCAGCTTCTCAGGAGGAAAAATCCTAAGGAAAGGATTTTTCATAAAAGATGTCTGTGACAGGAAGGGCTCTCAGGATCCCAGGGGTGCCTGCAGCCACAGGTTTGTGCTCTGTGCCTCTGTCTGTGCTCTCCCCACAGGGCTGAGCCTGGAGCTGTGCAGGCACAGCAAGGGTTACATCAATGTCAGGGAACACAGAGTTACTGGGAGGGTTGTGCTCTCCCGTGCCTTACTGCACTTCAAGTTCAAAATGTACAATTTATAAATGTGCTGCACCATGTGGCAGACGTGCTCTTAACCTCCAAACCAACAGCTTTCCACAGCTGAGTGAGGAACTGGCCACAGATGCCAAGCTGTGATCCAAGTCCTTAATTCAGAGTGTTCCCAGGAGGGTTCTTTGCTGAAATAAGACTCTCACAAGCAGAGACTGTTGAAGAATAACCCAGGCAACAAACCCAAGCAGCATCTTTCCCATCCAGCTACCCACAGGTGTTGTGTGGTGGCTGGCCAGGGATTCTCACCCACGGGCAGATATTGTGTCATTTATCAAGCAGGCTCTGGAGAGTGAACATCTGCTGGCTGGAATTGCTGCTCACAACGATTCCCACAGAGAGCTGGATGTGTGAAATCTGTCTGCAGGTTCTGAGTGCTGTGTTTGTGACCTGAGCTCCATTAACAGCTCTGATGAATGAGTGCTCCAGCAGTTCTGCACTGCCAGACACGGGAACGTGGAGGAGCACAGGTGATGAGTTACAGCAGGAAGGACAAGCATCATCCACTGCATCAGCAACACTGATATTTCCTCAGTGAAGCAGCTGCACTGTCACCCTGGTTTTTTAAGATTTTCTAAGCCTTCTGATGCTGAAATTCTTGTAGTGAACTTTCTCACACACATTCTGTAAATAACTCCTTGTTTTGCATTCCTTTATGGAGGAGGAGAAAGTTGATGGAGCGTTGGTCTGTCCAGTGTCATTGGAGAGGTGGCACTGTCACTCTCCAATCCACTGTCACTCTTGGAACACTATAAATGTTGAAGTCAGAAAATAAACTTCCCTTTTTTTCCTTCACCTTAAGAACAGTGGTGTATGTTTGTGTTCTTTCGTGTCCTATAGTGACACTGCACCTTCCTCCTCTGTCTCTATAAAAAGGTTTTGCCAAACTCATTTCAAGCAACAAAAGTATCTTGCACATGACTTCTGTGTTTCCAAGTGCCTCTCCTCGGGGAGAAATGCAGATGGCAGATCTTTCCCTTTCCACACTCAAATAATTTTACTGAATTAAATAAAAAAAAAGCAGTTTGAAACATTCCAGATCATCCACTGCATTAACAACACTGATATTTCCTCAGTGAAGAAGCTGCACCTTCCTCTGTCTCTATAAAAAGGTTTTGCCAAACTCATTTCAAGCAGCAACAGTATCCTGCACATGACTTCTGCGTTTCCAAGTGTCCCTCCTCAGGAGAAATGCAGCTGGCAGACCTTTCCTTTCCACACTCAGATAATTTTACTGAATTAAATAAAAAAAAAGCAGTTTGAAACATTCCAGCTTTTTTCAGCTTCATGCTCTGTAGCTGCAGCAAGCAGGGCTGGCAGCTGCCAGCAGGATGTGACACACTGATGGTGCATTCACCCAGGAGAGTGGCTCCAGCCTCAGGCAGACTTGCTGCTGCTCCAGGAGTGCCTACAGCTCCTTTTCACCTGCATTGTCTCCTGCAAGGGGCTATTATCTCACAGAAGAGATGATCAGATTTGTGCCATGACAGGCCAGGCCTGAGCTCAAATTCTGGCTGCAGGTTGGCTCCACTTCACCCATTTCCAGGATCAGGGGAGCAATTCTTGTGTGCTCCAATGGGTATTCCAATTTCACAGCATTTCCTAGCTGTTAAAAAGCCAATTATTAGGAACAGTGATTCTCTTTAACATAGAAAAGCTTTCAGCCCAGGCATTTTCTAATTCCAAATTTGACTTGAAGAACTATCTGGAAAGACTTAACATTCCCACCAGTGCAAATCCCTGTTTTAGGAGGGAATAGCTAAAGGTCTCACACACGTGGTGCCAAGGAAACCTCACCCAGCTGGCAGGGCCCACGTCACCAGCAGTGTCACCACTGCTTTGGTTGTGAAAAGGCAACACTGAACAACTCCCAGAGGTGTCTCCATGGCCATCAAACACCCAGGAAGGTCAACAGAGCCTCTCACAGACCTTTGGGCAAGGGCTTGTTGTTATTTCTTGGTGCCATAAGCACTAGGCAGCCCCAAAAATGCAGACAAGGCACTGCAAAAGTGTCCCCCACCAAAATTAGAAGCAAACAAATATCTAAGTCAGATTTTCTGACTTAGGCACACTCCAAAGGCAGCTTTTTAATCTGACAGAAGTGAAAAAGATGAAGCAGAGAGCAGGGATTGGGGTTTGTTCAGCCCTACAGTGCTGTGTCCAGCCCAGCTTTGCCCTCTGGATAAATCTCTGCTTGACTGGGGGTTAAAGCTGAGCCAACAAGTCATGGAAATGATCAGGATTATTTTGGGATGCAGGGGAGAAGCCTGGCATTCAGTATCACAAGATGCAAGGTGACTAGCAAACACAAGACTCTTCAGCTATATTTTACCTAAGTAAGCCTCTGAAAATATTTCAGCCCTCTTCATCTTCTTGCCAAAATGTCTTTTTTGTTACCTTGTCAAATATTTTAGTTTCTCTCCATGATTACAAATGTCAAGATTAAGTGAGCTGTGTTGGGTGAAAGATTAGAAATGGTAATAAAAATAACCTGAACAAGACATGAATTCATTACTTCTGAAACAGTTGCCTAAGGAATGTACAACTAGTCTTTGAAGTGTATAATTAACATGACAAAAAGTTGAAAGCTATCAGTTTGGTTACTTCAGGACTTATTTTTCTTGTTACTAAAAACAAAAAACTCCCACCAGAATAGGAGATGAACATAAGGTCCTCAGGTTCAAACCAGCCCTACATCTACTTCAATGTTCCCTAGCCGAGGAAAAAAAAAACACATTAAGTAAATTCAACCTGATGAGTGTTTTGGTTCTTCAATGACTACAGGGACATTTGGATTCTCTACTCCTATATTATGCTGTAAATTGTTCCCTAAGTAGGTCACCAAGGCGATTTCTAAACGTTCCAAGACAAATCCTTTCTACATGAACCCACAAAACAAAACCAGAGTCTTGGCTGTCAGGGCATTGATAGATCTCCATCAAGCCCACTGCTGTCAGAAAAGTAAGGGGAGTGCTCTTTTTAACTTGGCATCTGCTATCATGATTCAACTCTTTGCAGAGAAATATACTATTACTCCATATGGCAGCTTCCCCAATTGTGAAAGGGCAGCCAACTTCTATGGCAATGAGAGCCTTAGCAAATTAACAACTGAGTCTGGCACTAATGAATGCTCCACTGTCTCAATAGAAAGTGGCTGGAGGATTCCTCACATGTTTTCTCTGAGCTTTGTTCTAGCAGGAGATGCTACAAGAAACAAACTGTGTTCCAAGCCCTTGAGAGATTTAATAACCCAAATACTTCACTTCCCTCCTGATCAAAGGAAGCAGTGACTTGAGAGTGCCTTGTGGAGAGTCCCCAGTGCTGTGGAGGCTGCCAGGGATTGTCACCTCCCCATTCCCCTCATAGCAGGAGCCACATTTTACCACAGCTGACCCAAATGCCACCTCCTCAGCTTCATGACCTGGTTGCAGAAGGAATCCAGCTCTTCCAGAGGCTGGAAGGGCTCAAGAGGGTGGAAGGCAGGCCACGGAATTCATTCACTGTCTGTGCTCCTCCACTGCATGACTCTGCTTGGAGCCCAAGTGTGGGACTGCTCCTTTGAGTGCCAGAGGAGCTATTTCAAGCTGTTAGCCCCAAGACTCATCAATAAGTCATAAGGCCCAGAATTGAAGTCAAAAAAGGGGGAAAAAACAGTTGCTGAGGCAGAATAAATAGTAACTTCCATTGCATCCTCTTAAACTAAAAAGAGAATGAGCTGCTTCACAATACTCCTCTCTATGGGCTGCTACACTGCAGGAACCCAGCCCAGTTCCACCTCCTGGAGACCTGAGGTGAGAGAGGCAGCTGCAGTGCAAGGTAACTGCATTTTGGGATACTGGGAAAATCATCCTGGAGGACCCAGAGGTTATAAATATAAAAGCATTTAACTCCAGAGCAGAAGCAGGAGTTGCTGACCTCCACTCCACAGCATGGCAGCAGTGGGGAAGAACCTCCTGATGATTTCCAGACCACTGGAGACAGTCTCTGCTCCAAAGCAGAGGGGAACATCTCCCTGGATCTGTCCTGTCTTTATCAGATTGACAGCCCAATGTGATAAAGAGGCTCCCCCGGGGAGTGCTGTCCCTGCTGTGCACCAACACCCTCATTAATGAAACATTAGCTGCTCACATCATTCCTCCTCTGCCTCTCCTGGAACACACACTTTGCCTTGGATGTAGCTGTCTGGGGCAGGGATGTGCCTTTGTGAAACACCCTGGAATTTAAGAGCACTGGAGAAATATTAATCACTCAGCAGTTGCCACCTTCCCTGCAATTCCTTTAATTGCCTCAATTCTTACTGACAGCTCTCTGTCCCTGCTCCACCACAGGCACTTCCTCTGTTCAGACCTGCCCCAGTTCTCATGCCCAGTTTACAGAGCAGTGTTACTGCAAAAAAGCCCTTAATCTACACAGATGCAAGCAGTTTTTGAGAAGTAATAAAATCCAACAAGTTTCCATTTCAGTTTTTTCTGGGAGAAGCCTGGAAAAGGAAGAGCACTAAACTGTGGCCCAGATCCATGAGGTCTGACTGTTTATACATGGTATTGTGTGATTAGAGTCCTACCCACGTTGTTTTGGGCACCTGCTGAGCTCCTCCCTGCCCAGAACGAGACAATCCTTACCTGGAGGTTGTTCAGAGGCTCCATCTTCATGACTGGTCCCAGAGTGTTGAGGGGCAGGGAGACATCAATACTTTGGTTTGGCATCAGAGGTGTGTGAATGGCCAGGGGGGTGCTTGGGATGACTCCAAAGCTGGGCAGGAGAGAAACAGAGGTGATGAGAGCAGCCCTGCATAGTCCAAAATCTCATGTTCATTTTGTCAAGCACCACCTGCCTCATCTTCCCACTATTCCCTGCTGCAGCTCCAGGGAGGTTGGAACAGAGCTCAAATGAGCAAAGTAGGACAAGGCATGGGAAATTCACTCATTTGCTGACAAATTCACCATCCTGCCCCAGGGCCCAGCTCCTGGGAGCTCTCCCATCACCCACAGGGCACTGGTGTGTGTGCTGAGCAAGGAACGACCTGGATTCAGAGGCAGGTGCTATTTCTCTGCTCCTGAGCTCCAGAGCACTGCAGCAGGGTGCATCACACACTGCCTGGCTGCTGCAGTGGCACAGGGACCTGCACAGCCAGCCAAGGAGGGACATGTGCCTTGGAACAGCACAGCACAACAAATGAATCCACACAACACATGCAGCTGCCTGCTCCTGAACGACAGCACCTGGCCCAGCTGCCTGCTTGGAGGCTCCTTCACACTGGGGATGTGTCCCAGCAATGTTTACTTGCCTGTTCAGTCCAAGGAACACTGAATTCCATAGGCAACTCTGCTGAGCATGGAGAAGAGGGAAAACATCCTACACTTAACACAACACTCCTCTACTACAGACCAGCTGCTTTCCAAAAGCAGATGGAAGCCTGGTGTTCTGGTGTCCACTCAGAAATGCATTTCTCTCTAGCAGAATTCACATCAGCTCAGAGGGCTCAGGGGGTTTGCAGGATGGATAGGTGTGTGTTTTTATTTTATCCACTAAAAGCCTGATGCTGTCTCTGCATAGTCAGCCACATTTATCAGGTATGTCATTCTTTCAGAAACCAATAAATGCCCCATTCTTGGTTCTCCTTAGTTTTCAGCTCTAGGAAGCTGAAATAGGAATATTTCTAGTAAGGGCTTAGCCACATCATTTGCCTTCAGCAGCATTTCACTTGGAGGACACAAACCCTCCTGTTTTCCCCAGGACTCAGAGGGGAACCAAACTTGCAGTTGGTTACTAAGGGGCTGTGATATTACAGCACACCAGAGCTTTAGCTTTCTTTTATTTTTTTTTTTAATGCTTTATCCCAAGACTGCAGTGAATACCATTAGCAGCAGCAGGAAAGGAGGGAAAAGCAATAGAAACTTCCCAATCACAAACCTTAATATTTACATTTAAAAAACCAGCCCTCTGCAGCTCTTTCTAATGCAGCAGGCACAGTGGAAAGCATTGACAGGAGAACAACATTTGTAGAAGAGTAAATAAATTGTAGTAGGTTGTATATGGAGCTTGTGCTGCAAGATGAAAAACTGCTGGTTTATTGTACAGTATTTAAACTTTCTGCATTCTCAAAGCAGGTGTGGCTAAAATACAGCTTGATATATGGGGGAAAAAAATAAAAATCACAAAATGCCTTTTGTTCCAGGCTAATTTGCATGAAACATTTGGATATAGCAGCTTAGCAAAACTCTCCAGAAAATATGGCAGTCCAGGGAGAACATTTACTAAGACTTATTTAGCATAATGACTTTTCTAAGTAAATCTTATTTGTCCCAAGAAATCCTGAATTTGCAGCAGTGAGATTAAAGAGATGGTTTCAGTGGATCTTCAGCAGAGAGAAGCCTTTTCCAGTGAAGGGATATTAAAGAATAAATATAGAGAACATGTCAGTCACAAGGTACTCTTTGCAGTTTTGATAAGAAGTATCCTGGTCCTTGCTGAAGATAACACACAGCAAACCACAGGATAAGCTCACTGGAAAGGATATTTGTGGGAAGACACCGTGGCTGTGCTGCCATGTCTTGTCCTTTGGCTGAGATGGGTTTCCAAGAACAATCTGAATTCCATCATCCAAGCTCTGAACTTTCAAGTGGCTGCTGCTTCTGACAGAATTGTTCTGCTGCCTATTAGAGGGGGAACATGTGCCACAGGCTCCCAGCTTGCAGCTCCTTCAGTGACAAGCAGCTTTATTAAAGAGTCCTGTGCTTCCAGACAGTCTGAGGAGCAGCAGAGCAATTAAGTCAGGAGGCAGAGGCATCATGGGTTGATACTTGTGCAGCTCAGATCCTGCCTCTCTGTGCTCTTGCTTTGCCCAGGGCACTTACTGGCTATAAACTCACCAAGCTGCCTAACAACTCATGAGGCTGCTGGAAAACTCCACTGAGGTGAAATGGGGCAGATGCTGTTTCAGAGCTGGGAGAAGGATGGCACTGTCTGCTGCCTGTTTCCTCTCAGATTCATCAGTCTGTGTTTTCAGCCCTTTCACACGACTTTGGTGTGATGGAGAGGTCAGGCTGTATCATCCAAGCTATTTCCATGACTGCATTATACACCTAAGCACAAGCCCTCCTTAAATTTAGCAATGGAGGCACAAACTCCTTTCCCAGGAGGATTCAATCTGTTGACCACAGAGCATTGCTAATTATTTCTTACCTGTTCTTATTGAACTGAATGGCAAAGTCAGTCATGTGCTGCAAAGCCTTATTGGTAAAGTTCATCTCCATGTAGATGTGTCCCTGCCTGTGGCTGAATGTGCCTGAGATCTCCAATCCTTTGGCTTTCACTGCAGGCAGCCAAACCTTGAACACAAGAGATGTCATTCAGCATGAGCAGCTTGGCCTGAAGATAACAAACAAGCAGAGTTTTCCAACAGAGCTCAGAAATCCACCTGGATTGGCACACTGAGCCCACAGAGGCTAAAGAAAAACTGCAGGGAAGATGGGACATGGGTGTTGAAAGGATGGAGCTCAGCACTGAGGAATAAACTTCCTGCTCCTAATCCATGTTTGTTCACAGCACCCATGGGAGAAATCAAATTACAACAGCATTGGTGTGCACAAGAGCAGGGACAGCTTGTGTCCATCAGTGTGCTGCTGGACTTCTCTGAGGGCTGCTTGGGTACCAAACTAAAGTTTGAACCAAATAAAATCAGGGCTGATGCTATTATCTGTTGGATTCTGGATTCCCAAATCACCTCTGTGGGAAAAACCCAGACTCAGATCTGGGTGGTGCAAAAAGAGCCAGTACTTAGCTCAAAACGACTGTAAAAAAATTGTAATTTACTGTATAAAAATTACTGTAAAAATTATATTTTACCATATTAAAAATTATATCTTTTTTAATATAAGGTGCAATAATTGCAAGGACCAAAAACTTTGAGTACTGTCTGCATTACTTTGAGATCCTCGATGTCAGAGGATGGTTTAAAATTATCCACCCATGGGGTGCTAATTGAGTGTTAATTTTTGTTTATTCCCTTTCAGGAGCCTGAGCTCCCTGTGGCTGCTCCAGTTTGCAGAACCATGTTCTGTGTCTGTGTCTCATGATCCCTCCCAACTCCATGCTTCAGCCAAAGCCTCTGTGATCTCTGTCACTGACAGAACATTTCTCTGCATTCCACTGCAGCACCATCATCCCAACCACATGATTTTATCTCCACTGTCACGTTGGATTCCTCCAAATAAACAAACAAACCTGCTGGGAAAGTTGTTGCAAATTCTGTCTTGCCCTCAGTTTTCTAGGGAAGTTTGTTAAGAAGCAGGTCTGCAGGAAAGCTGCTCTGACACAGCTGAAAGTCTGGGATTTATCTAAGCCATTCTTCAGAGAAATGCTGTCACAGGTAAAATGAGGGAACTAAAATGCCAGGAAGTCTGTAACTAAAAATTAACATTAACATGTGGTTACTCTACTTGGGAGAAGCCCAGACCACCCCTAATGGGACTGAGTTAAGTTTCAGCACCAGAAACTCACAATAAATGGGCCAAGTGAGCAATGTCACATTTGTAGCTCAAGGAGAGGCAGGAAACTGGGGATGGTTGTTTTTCCTTACGTACAGACTTGGGAGCCACATATCCTCCAGGAGCCATCCCCATGCCAGATGAGAGCTCAAAGAGGTCGTTGAGGCCACTGACCACTGCTGGGGTGGGAGAAGGGGCAAAGGTGGCTGGCACAGAGGAGGGAATGTAGGTCTGGCCCACCTGGAGGAGTCAAAAAGAACAGGCACTCATTAACATCACGTGTTAGCGCTGCTTATTAAATAAACCATGAACTTGGGCAATATCCTAAATATTTTAAAGCCATTTGCAGCTTCCCCACTGATTTATCAATAGAGCTAAATTATGCATTTGAATTCCAAAGCTCTTGGCAGCTAATCCCTACACTCGGCTGTCACCTCAACCAAGCTTCCACATCATTTTTTATAGCTCCAGTTATCTATTCCCACTGTAGAGGAATTTTTCTTCTCCATATCTCCTCATAACACAACATGCTTTGTGGATCTACCCTACATAAACCCAGGGAGAGGAGCAAATTGCTTCAAACCTTCCCCCAGCTACATCAGTCTTCAGGAATCTGCAAGATTTTGCATATCCAGAGATAGCAGGGGAGTCATGACCGTGTTGTGTACTCCCACCCAAAGCCAGAGCTCTGCATGCTCAGCACTCAGGCCCTAAAGGTTCATTACATGAAGCAGAGTCTGCCACAGGACAACCTAGCTGCAAGAAGGGCAATCATTCCCTCCCAGGACCTAAATGAGGGCATCAAAGCTGGAATATTAACCTTTAGGTGCCCAGCTTCAGATGGGACAGTCACACTCAAGTTACACTCCCAAATTCTCTTCCTGTGCTTGAGATCAGGATTTCCCAGGCAGCAGCCCAGAAACAGGCAGAGGGACCAGGACAGAAATTCCTGCTGGGTTTTTGCTGGCCCAGGAGGGCAGAGACCTGGCTGTGTGGGTATGATCACCATGGGGAAGCACCTCCCATGTCCTGCTGTGGGCTGCCTGGCTGTCCAGGAGTTCTGTGCCACCAGCTCTCCTCTGCCCTCGTGCTGAAGGAAGGAAGGAATGCCAGACTGGCAGGGAAAGGAGGAGAGAGAACGACTGCAGCCATAACGAGGGTCTCTGCAAAGCCCTCCCTCCAGAGCTGAGTTTGCTTTCCTCACTGAATTACTGGATCCAGAGTCCTGGGAAGAGGTACTGGAGCTTTCTAGGGGACACCACTTCTGGCTGTGGGTTGGAAGCACGCTCCCTCCTGCCCACTGCATCTCCAAGCCACATCTCATTCCCTTTCCACGCTCTTCTGGAAGAAGCTGCCATGAGCTTGAAGCCAAGGCTGCTTTAAGAGCAGGCTGAAACTGTCCCATGTCCTGGCAAGAGCTGTAGGCAGGAGGACACCCCCAAAGCACAGGCACAGAGGAGATGGCAGCACTGACCACACAGAGTAGGAAAACTCAGAGCACCTGACCCTGATGTCCAAAAATCCTACATGGAGTTTGGGAGGAGAAAGCACTGAGGTCAGGCAAGTCTGTGGTGACACTGGGTTAGGGTTACAGATCTTTGTGAGTAGGGATAAGCATCCTTGGCCTTTCAGCTGCTAAAGCAGTTGCACAAGGATGAGGGTTAATGCTGCTGCTCCACCTAAAAGCTCTGAGGAAGAAGAGCTAAGCAGAGAGAGTGAACAGCTCTGGCCCTGGCTGCTCTCAGGAAAGCCCAGCTGGACTCAAATCAACATAGGTGGGGACTTGTGTGTTTCAGCTGCATTTCTCCATTTTCAAACATCTTCAGGGCTTTAAAAAGCACCTTCCAGTACGCAATGGGTGAGCTTACACTGAAAAACCCCTGAGCTTTGAGCAGCTTTGGAAATTGGGGAAAAAAATGGAATGGCACTTACTGCCGGGCTTCCTCCAATGCCCCCGCCAAGGTCACTGCCAAGCTGAAAGAGAGAAGGAGAGAGAGGAGAGGGAGAGGAGATCATTTCAGCCAAGTGTCAGACAGCCAGCACAGATCACTCCTGCACAGGACAGATGGAAATGCACTGCTGGGAAAGCACAGGGAACAGAGGGGCTGCTTGCTGCTGTGGGAGCAGAGTTACCTAGAGAATGCTGCTATGTGAGCAGAGTTACCTGCATTTGCAGAAGTTACTTCAGACTTACTCCAGCCCTGGGCTCTTCAGCAAAGCCTGGAGTCTGGCAAGGGGCTCCCAGCTGCCTGCTCTGCTTGCTGAAAGGGTTTGGTTTGAGGACAACTACCCCATGCCTTCACTGTGGTTAATAAGAATTAAATCCATCCCTTCCTGAGCCTGTTGTCTGCACCAAAACCTCCCTTCTCCACATTTCATGCCTTGGTGCTCTCCCCTCCAGCAGGACCCAAGCAGCTCCACAAAACCCAGTGGGGTAACTGTGAAATGGCATAAAAATAAAACTGACAGGAAGGCTCACTTCCTGAAAGCTTTGGTTTTCTAGGGAACAGCCAGGAGCCACAGGCAAACACAATGCACCTTGGCTGTGTTCCTCAGACAGCAGCTCCTTTCAGCAATGAGGAAGAAAGAGAATGGGATCTGTGCTGCCTCTGACAACAGCTCAGAGAGGGGGGCTTTGAAGATGCTCCCCTCCCTCAGACAGGGAATAAACAGCTTCATCATCTACACTAGAGATCTCACAGTGCACCAGGCTATCTCAGTTCCAATTTCTGCCAAGCTGCACAGTCACATCTGAAGTGACCCAAACAGCTCTCCAGAAACACTAAATCCTCTCTGGGGCTCTTCTGCAGCCCACCTAGAAGCTCTCCCCTCACAAGTTCCCTTTACAAAACACCCAGACCACATTTCCAATGACAAAGTCCATTTTTTAAACCTCCACATCACTCTGCATGCTCAGGAGAATTCAGAGATCAGGACAGGATCCAAGCCTTGGCTACAAACGCTGCTTGCAAGTACAACATCACCCCTGTGAACATTTAAAATGCACTTAACAGATAACCAGGAGGAAACAAGCACAGATCTGCAGAGGTTAATTCACTGCAGAGACATCTGCAGCTTATCTGTGTCCCAGGCTTTGCTTCTGAAGACCAGGGTAAGTTTTTTTTTGCCTAGAACAGGGTTTTTTGGGGTCACATTCAGACAAGGAACAGGACCTGACAACATCCACAGGGGATGATGCAGGGGGGAGGTAAGAGCCAGCCCCATTAGGAAAAGGCTGGGCTGGCAGACCAGAACATCAGAGATGGTTTCACTCTTCCATTTGATTAGGGTTTGGGGAGTTAGTTTGGAGTTAGTTTGCTTTTAAAAAAGCATGTGACAATCTGGGTCAAGGAAGGCTCTGGATATGTTGCTCAAGTAAGTGCTGGTGTGTCAGAATATTGAACAAATGCACCATATAGCTGAAGCAAAAGCTCCCAAGATTGCCTATGCTTAGAGCCAAAAAGGCTCTGACCTTTTCCCTCTGCACAAAAAACTTGGAAATTAACTTTGCTCAGATCCCCTCCAGCCTGTTCCCTGAGAGATCTCACAGCAAATGTGTTTTATGCTGGTCAAGAGACACCATAAAGCTTCACACCTCTCTCCATCAGAGCACAGATAAAAAGGATAAATTGCCCTGAGAAGAGCAGCAAAGGTGTAAGACAGTGACTTACCAGAAGATAACTAGCCTCCATAAAACCTGTAAAATGTGACAAATCCCTGTGCTTCCCTGGATCTCTCTCCTATTCCCAGGCACCTCTCCCTCCCCTGGCCCTCACAGGAGCAACATTAACCACTCCAAGTGGGTGTTAGGAAAGAACAAATCACACGCAATTTGCTTTTTGTTAAGAGGCCTTAAGAGCTTTTTTCCCGTGTGGGACTCAGTTTATCCCTACTTGAGGCCATGGTAGAAGCTGAGAGATTCCTCATCTTTTTCAACAGCCACCTCTCCACACAGCAGCCCAGGCTCTGGCTGTCCAGTTTTGCTTAGCTGACTTAAGAAATAACAGATAAAAGTGAGTGATTCCAAAATCAAAAGAAGGCTCAGTCAGAGACCAAAGGAAGCCAGCCAGAGGATGCAAATCCAATTAATATTGAGCTTATAAAATAAGGCTTATTACACTGCCAAGTCTCCCCCAGTGAAACAGCCTGACAGAGCAGAGTTTTGTTCTATTGACTGCTCTCTAATCCAAGCCATGGTTTAGATTAATATATCACATCATTTACATCTTGTTACTGGCTCACTGAGGAGTAATAAATGCAACTATTACACCTCATCCCTATTCATAGTCTTGCATGCAGATGAACTTCAAGCTTTACATTGACAGGCAGCAAAGTCTGGGGGAAAAGAAAGAATCCAGTTCATTGCCAGGTATTATTGTATGCACACAGGATTTCTGCTTCTGTTGTCTGCAGCAGCAGAAAGGCTGGTTTATCAAGCAGCAAGCATTTTACAAAGGGTATTATGGAAATGACTGAATAATTCTGCATAATTAAGCCAGATGTTAACCATTCTAGCATTTCCTACTACACTCATCAGAAGGAGCTGCAGGGTAGGAACCCAACCTCGAAGCAGCTCCTACACTGATGTTGGCTGCAAGGGACAGGGAATGATATATTGGGGTTCCTTCAACTATCCACAAGTCTTCCATTTTCCCTAAATGTCAGGCCTTGGGGGGGAAAGTAGAATGTGGATTTATTGCTTTAGTTAAGATTCCAGTTCTAATAAAAAGGAGAGAAAAACCCTGGCTCAGAGAATTTACCAGGAGCCTCTGTCTGTTTTCAGACTGGACCCAACATCTCTTTTCCAAGGCAGGAAGCTCTGGGCTGCTGCAGCCCCTCCTTAGTGGCTGGAGGGCTCTGCAGAGCACAGCCTGAGCCTCTCCTGGCTCCTGAGCTCGGGCCCAAGCACTGCAGATGTGCTCCAGAGCTGCAGAAACAGAGCCAAGGAGATGCAGCTCCTCCAGCTCCCTACAGGCAGAGCTGGCTCTGCCCTGACTGAAGAGAGAAGTGACAGCATTTCTACTGCACCAGAAGTTACAGGGGGGAAGTTAATAAAGAACAGATCAATTCCACATCAGATCTGGGCTGCACTTCCCATTGCAGCAGCACAAAGTCTCTTTTTCTCTGTTTTTCTTGCCTGTCACCCTCTCATGGCACCGATGTTTTCCCCATTCAGGAACTGCAGGTCTGGTTTTTCTCCTGTGGGATGCCCAAATCATAACTTTATTCCAAAGTCAGAGTGATGGAAGAGACTGTAACAGTGGTGTGTGTGTGTGAGTAAGAGGGAAGGAGGAAGACAGAGGGAACAGGAACCAATTACCCACAGAGTGTCCTCTCCCATCTGGAGTGACAGGCAGAGTGCAGAAGGAAAGAAACAGAGATTAGTCAGGCATGAAGTGCTGCTGAAGCAATTCCCCAGGACTGGCAGCTCTGGTTAACCATTTCCATGTGTCTCATGGGCAGACAGACAGGAGGACAGCCTGGATCTGCCTTACAGGAGAGTCAGGAACAGCCCCACAGAGGAGAGGACCATGTTAACACAGCTGCCAGCCCCACTTACTGTGAAGGTGGGTGGACAAGGGCTGGCTCTTGATGGTCCAAGGGAGCTCATGGCACTGCAAACCCCTGATTCTGATCCCAAATTGGCAGCTTGGAGAGCACAAAGCCTCTGCTTCAGGATGAAGAGCTGCCAGCTTCAGGAGATGAGCAGAGGATGGACAGGGAGTCTCAGCCCCCTGAGGCATGACAGTTCTTCAAACAGGAATTCTCTTTATTCCCTCCAAACCTATCCTGCCATAACAGCACCCAAGCAGCCACATGGGTTGAAAGAAGAGGCTGTACCAATAAAAGCAGTGCCAGCACCTTTTCCCAAACTGCATCAGCACCTTCCCTTTGCACAGGTTGGCTCGGCCGGTGCTGCAGCTGCTCTGCAGTTGGAGGCTCTGCCCTGCAATCCCAGCCCTGTGGAAGCAGTTATGCTGACTTATGAAGTGTAGCAGTGCTGGAGTTTCTGCATTAGGAGGGTTTATTTGCATCTTAAGAGCAGCTTGTAATGAAGTGACTCTGCTGAAGTGTTCATGTGATCCTGAGGGGCCACAATCACTTTCTGCAAAATGACGTGAGGCTTTTGGAGCACCAAAAAATAACAGGGAGGGTGGAGCCAGGCACAAAAGCTTCAACAACCACTGCTCAGCAACTGCCTTGATTTGTGCCCACAGCATCATCAGGGCTTCCAGGGCAGCTGTGCATTTTCTGGACCACAATTCATGGCTTAACAGGGGACAATTGCCTTCTAGCTGCCTCACACCACAAGGCAGGAGTCAAGCAGCAGCTCGAGGAGCTGCCTGCACTCAGTAAGAGAGCAGCAAGGAACACAAAGCATTTATCTAACAGGAATGGGGTGAGATGCTGAGATCAAGGCTGCTGGCAACCCCTTGGGGCAGGCTAACCCTGTGAGAGAGCCCTGAGCTGCAGACAGACCATGCCTGGGCTGCAGGGATCTCACTGCAGACACACTGTGGCTCACACAGAGGCAGTTCAGTGCCTTGTCTGCTGCTGGTTTGTGTCTGTTGGCACACCAAGGCAGGATGGCAGAGCTCTCCAAACCAGGGACAGCTGTGTCAAAGCTGCTGGAGGACAGGTCACACTGCCAATACCACGGTCACCAGCTCCACTGCACTTGCTGCTAATGCTTTGTCCTGCTGAGAGACTTCCATCAGCAACCAAAACTGAATCCTATCCATTTTCATTCTCCAAAGTGTAAAAAACAAGCTGCTCACAAAGCTCTAGCAGTCTTATGACTGCTACAACAGCTTTGAATCAGATATGAATGAGTGGCCCACCAAAATAGCTCCTTTTCCACACCAGCCCTGCCCTAGCAATGGATTTGTGTCCTTGTGTCAGAAATCTTAGCAGATTCCTTTATAGCTGATCAAACCTGCACAGCCCAGATGAAAGGAGTCACTCAGCTCCTTGTCAAAGGCTGGAGGAGCACTCTGGGGAAGGATCATCACATCCACTGCACAAATGGATGCTGGGGCTGACCTGGCACAGCCACTCTCACACTGTAGTGCCAGGAAAAGGAAAATGAAGTAACTTTCCTAAGATTATACACAGCAAATCACTTGCAGAGCCAGGAGAGGAATGTGGCACCCCAGGGCAGACTGAAGGTCACTTTGGGGCTTTTTTATAAAACATTGGTGAGTCCCTAATCAACCCCAACACTCCAGGGTGTTGTCCAGTGAGGCCAGACTTTGAATTCTCCATTTGAAAGGAGTCAGTCAGGGAGGGAGGGACATCACAGCCCCTGCTCACAGCCCTGTGGATGAGGCAGGCACTTCAGACTGCTGGAATAGAGATTTCCTCCCAGGCTGCTGAGCCTGGGGTGCCTGGAGCTCACCTCCATCCCACTGCAGTGATGGGACACAGCCCTGAATGGTGTGGAACAGATCTTTGGGGTCAGACCCCCCTAAATCCATCCAGATTACAGAGAGGGGCACAGCCCCACCTGTGACAGCCCAAACCACTCTCAGTATTCCAGAAAACTGTGGATATTCAGTGTTTATCCAACAGCTTTTCAGTGGTTTAGGACATAAATCAACCTGACCAGCTGCCAGTCTCGAATCAATAATATTCTTGTAGATGAGTGGTTAGAGCATTAAATAAAATCCTTACATAACAGACAATCCAAGCCTGTCCATTCCTGCAGATTTACTGCTCTGCCCTGGGGTTTCAAGCCAGCCTTTCTGGCTCCTGGCCACAGTGCCCTGCTCCCAGACAATGCAGGGCTCCCAGGAAGCACACAGAGCTCTCAGGCTCTGTGGATTTGCACAATAAATGAACACCCAGAAAGGTTTAAAGGTAAAAATGTCATGTCAGCACAGACAGACATCCTGCAAAGCACTGCACCATTGCACAGGAGTTGGGTTAGTGACTGTAACCTGCATGAAATTCAGCCACTTGAGGGGAAAACAGCATCAAACTCCAGCTCTTGGGATGAGCAGCTCAGCACCCAGCAATCTGCTCTCCCACATGTTTTATTTCTCCCCCACTACTGACTGCTATGGCTACTTTACACTGTGGAGCTGGAGATCCCAAGTAGTTTTGTAAAGTGGGGTTAGTCACCATTTTATAGAAAAAGAAAATTGAGCAGACAAGAACAAGATCTGCCCATGGTGGCAAACAAGGGCCCAACCTGTTCCCTAGAAAAAGCTCTCCAGAAATCCTACAGCAACTCTGCTCTGCTTCTAAGCAATTCTCTGGTACCAAAGGCCCTTTTTCTCCTCTTTTTAATTGTTAACACATGCTCAGCATCTGTGCATGCATGTTACATTTAATGCCAATTACAGAACTCACTGTGGAGATAAAATAAGATTTACTCACTAAAGAAATTAACCTTGCAAGCAGCTGGAGTCTCACTAGTCATGGGCATAAATATCTGGCAGTGCTGAGGACAATTCAAATGAACAATATTAATTTGGTGTTTGTGCAGTTTTTCACCATTCAGTCTCTATTTAAATGCCTGGAAGAAAAATAAAAGCCCACAGTTTAAGGAATGGAAATAGAATGGCATTTTGCTAAGTTAAAGCTGCTGTTGGTCTTTCTGGGTCAGTCCCATTGGGACTCTCACTACAAGAACATCCCCCTGATGAGACAAGGGGGCAGAAGAGGGGACCAGGAGATGACACTGAGTGGGTGTGACAAAGTGGCTGAGATCCTGCCAGCAGCCTCTTGCAGACCTGCAGCTGCCTCTGAGGCACTCACAGGACTGGGGCAATGTCACCATCCCAGTGTGTGCCAGTCTGCCCAACAAAGCAGGGCAAGAAATGCATTAAAAAAATAAAAAAAAAACTTAAGGAGTAACACACAGGGAAATTTCAAAGCAGAACAATTCAGGCATTGCTGCCCCCCCCTCCAGGTGTTTTTGATCCCTGGATAAAGGTGAATATTTCAACCCTTCTTCAAGGAGCACACTGGGATGTGTCTCACCTCCTTCCCACAGAAATCAGGCCTGTGGGATCTGCAGTTTCAGACTGATTTTGGCATGGCACAAATGTGGTTTAATATCAGCCTGAGATCCAAATGCCAATCCTCTTGGCAAGCCCTGCAGCCCAGGGCACTTCCCAGCAATCTGGGTAATACCAGGTTGGGGTTAACCCAGCTTGAGACTTGTTAAACACATGCCCACAGCAACAAACACACAGCTCACATTCACTCACTAATTAAGCTTATTATCCTAGGCTCATTTAGGTTACAAAAGACCTTCACAGCATTCCACCAGCACTGCCAAAGCCACCACTAAACCATGTCCCCAAGTGCCACATCTACATGGTTTTTAAGAGATCCCAGCACTGCCCTAGTGCCCATTCCAGGGCCTGAAAGCCCTTTAGGTGAAGACAGATTTCCCAATATTCAATTTAAACCTCTCTTGGCACAAGTAGAGGCCATTCCCTCTCATCCTGTCACTTGTTACCTAAGAAAAGTGACTGACCAAAGGGAGGAAAAGCTGCAGCTTTGATAGAACAGCCCTCCAATAGAAAGCATCAACATTCAAAAACCACACCAAAATTCAGATTTTCTTCTAGTGCTTCCCCATCTACTCAGCTGAAAGAGCACTGGCCATGCCCCAGGCACTGCTACTCCCCATCCAGACAGGATCATTTTGTCAGATCACACTCCATAACCCCACGGATGTGCTTAAGGCTTGAGAAAAATATTAAGTAAAAGCCTGCTACCATTTCAACTAACAGCTCCACTGCCAGAGCAGGTCACTAAATTAAGCCCATTAATGCCAGCTGGGAGACAGCTCTTCTCCCAAAACCAAGTTTTACTTCTGCTGTGTCCATTTATTTGTGTGACACTAATGAGGAACAAAGGGTTACTGTGAGAGGCCTGGAAGGCAGCAGAGAGGAATTTATGTGCAAACCATGCTGTGACACCCAGGCAGCAGCACCTTCTGCAATGCCTCCATTCCTGATCTCCCAGTGCCAGGTTTTGGAGGCAGGGCAGGGAAAGGCTGCAGAGCTCACTGCTCTGCTCTGCCTGCTCTCCCAGCTTGACCATTGTGCTAATCCCCAGTAAGAGCAGTGTCCCTGCCAGCCAAACACCTGTGGTTAGAGAGTGCAGAGCCCACAGCACCTCTGCCCTCTGCGAGGGTTAAACTTCTCCCAGCTCGTTACACCGTGAAGCACTGGAGCTGGAAATGTGTTTAACACTTGCTTTAGTAAGCTTATGGTGGTTTAAAAAAACATATATTTGACTAATAAGGATTTGTTGAATTGGAGGATTGGTTCATCCAGCTGCCTCCTACCTCTGTTATTCAGAGCTTGACTCAGGCAGAGATAACCCAGCCCAACCCATCACCAACCAAACCTCAAGCAACACAAACCACTCCAAGTCTGAGAAACACCCAACTATGCCCCTGGGGCAGTCTTAATTGATTTACATGGTGCAAATACACCTAGGAGAGCTTCTTCCCCCTGTGGGAAGCCAGCAGGGAGCTGGGCATGTGCTGTGACCCTTAGAGCCAGCACTCCTCACTGCCTCAAAGCACAACTCTGAGCTCTGCCCTGCTCTGTGATTTTCTCCCTGCAGCTCATGCCCAGCTCCCTCCCCAGAGCAGAGGGGAGTTGTGATTGCTCCCACTGCAGCCTGACCCTGTTAGTGCCAGGGCAGGTGCCTGGTGAGCAGCTCTGGCACAGGGAGGAGTGCACAGAGAGCTCCCTCTTGACCCCACTGCAATTAAAATGTCACTGATGTTAAACCAGGGCATGCTCTGGAGAATACACAAATGGGAAGACACAGGGTTAGAGCCTGAGAGCTTCAGCACTGAAATTCAGGAGGGTTGGGAATTGGGGGGAATAAATGGCTTCTTGAAAGGGAGCCTGATTCAAATAGAAAGCAGTGAAACACTTTTACATCCTTAAAGCAACTTTCTGGTTTTCTTCTACAGACAGAAAAAGCACATAACAAATAGATCCACTGACCATGGGGATTCTACAGCATGCAGCAAAATTCACTGTAGAGCAGGAAAAAGCCTGCTGAAAGTTGGTACAATAACTCTGGTTAAATCCTCCTGGAGTTCCAGGACTCAGCACTGGGAGCTTGGCTCACTGAGCATTAAAAGCACAAATGATCAAGGCTTTGCAGAGATAAGCACAGCTCCAATCATCTCCCATCAGCTACAGAGGATGTGCTGCTTACCAAGCTGTCCAGCCCTCCTCCCAGGAGGTCCACAGCACCCATCTGCATGTTGGTCACTTGGGGCACGTTCACAGGGGGGCCCAGGTCCAGGTTGAGGAGGTCCCCCAGGAGGTCACCCTGGGATGGGATGACCTGTGGCTGCTCCAGGTTTGTGGTGGTGGTGGTGCCCACGGGGCTGTCACCAGCATCAGTGCTGTGGGGGGGAGAACAAGAAGCAGAAAAGAGAAATATCAGTGAGCTCTGGCCTCCAGTTCAGGTTCCAGCATGGGGAGACACAGCAAGAGGTGGCTCTTGCTGAAGCCAGGCAAAAGGTGGTGCCAGCAGCTGCTGTGGCCACTGTCCTGCACCAGGCACTTGGCTCTTCATCACTTTGAGCACAAAGATTTTCCCTGCACTGGATGTGGTTTTCAGCCCAGCAAAGGGAATCTTGCAAGGGGTGAATCCCATCCACCCTGAGAATCAGAGACCCCCTCCAAAACAGAGAGCTATGGGTACCACATGGGCTAGAGAAGTGAAAATAAGCATTTCCTACTTCAGAATGAACCTAAAGAGATGATTTACAGCCCACTGGTCTGAGGATGACATGAAAACACAGGGAAAAATAAATAATCCGGATTTTCTCAGAGATCTAACACTGATAAAATCCTTGAGCCCTTACTCTAGCCAGTGCAAACTCCAGCACTTCCCTCAGATCTAGATTAATCACCTTCTCCTGACCAGCAGCAAGGTCCATCAGTCTTTCCTAATTGAAAAACTCAATCTAAAATTGATTCCTCCCTTCTATCAATAATTTCCTTTCGTCTGAGTTAGTAGGCATGCTAATTAACTAGTCTAGAAACACTCATTATACAGCTTCCAAAATTTATCATCATATGCAGTCTGGCTACCTTTTATATCTTTTATATCCCCTTGTCACTGAATTTGATAACAAGGAGAAAGTAAAAAATAACTGGAGAACTCACTACAATGTATTTATTCCCTAAATCCAGAGATGCCCATATTTTAGATAATTAAAATTTTATATCCTGTTTCCAGCAGGAGCTGATAAAATGATTTTTAGCTCATGTTACTGCAGCCAGCAGTAAATGCCCACAATTGCTGTGGGAATTAGTGTCCTGACAAGGTGTTTAACTCTGGGGCTGTTCTGCAAACACTGCAGCTTCTGATTGTGAGTAGCCAAAATTCTCTTATCCTCATTCAGCTGCTGAGGGGAAAGATTCAGTGACAGAGCATAAGCTGCTCCCAATGCCAGTGCCAGGAGGAAAAGATGGAGCATAAGGAGTGCAGAGTGAATTAGTTACCAGGCAGCAGCAGGAAGGCTTGAAAGCTTCTTTGCATTAAAAGCTTTGGAGCCCCAATAGCACTAATATTAGCTGTCCTTTCTGCTGCTGCCTTCAGAGTGCTGAGTGAGCTCAAGTGCTCACTGAAGCCTTCCTGAGGAGAGAGGAGGTGACTGTGATCCATCCACTCCCACCCCCAGGCTGGGAACAGGAACAGCCTCTCTGGGAGAGGCACATCACAAACCACTCTGCTCCTTCCCAGGATATCATCCCTCACACACTCCACCCCTTCAACACTTACTCATCCTTCTCCTGATGGAGACACAGAAATCCCTCTGTGTCTTGTGTAACTGCTGCTGCCCCAAAGCCCAACAAGAAATGAGGAAAGGACAAAGCTCGGTTGGTTTGCTTGAAAAAAGCAAAACCCCAGACTTCCATTTGTAAAGAATCTCTTTGAAGAGATTCCTATAAACAACTCTGCATTTTCTTTGAAAGAAAAGAAATTCATGTGGGTTAAAAAGGGAAAGAAAAGAAATTCATGTGGGTTAAAAAGGGAAAGAAAAGAAATTCATGTGGGTTAAAAAGGGAAAGAACAGAAATTCATGTGGGTTAAAAAGAGCAAGAATATGTGGGTTAAAAAGGTCAGAAAGACTTGATACAAGCTTTCCCCTTTAAAGTGTTGGGTTTGGCCATGGGAATTGGAGATTTGGCCCTGTGAGTTCAGCCTCCAGCAGTTCCCAGATGCTGGAGTCACAAGGGATGCACAGCCTGAACCAGAATCAAAAATTTTCTGCAGCCACCTGTGAGACAGGGAAATACAGACTCCTGCCCAAGTCTAATCAGATTTGCTTCTCCCAGGAGCACTGTGAACATCTTCCCAAATTTCCCAGCTGAATTATGGCTGAGCAGGGGTGGTGGGAGCCACCACAGGAGGAAACACTGCCAAGCCATCAGATTGCTCCCCACCCTCAGGATGCATCTGCAGCTCTGTGACACTTGGGCTTGCTGGAGAGGCAGGAACATTTCACCATCTGTGAGCTGTTCAATGGGTCTTCCCATCAGCTGAGAGCTGCAAAAAACCTGCCCTACAGGGCTCTGAATGGAAAATGAATGAATCAAAATGCCATGCAGGGTGTTCTGCCAACCAAAACTCCTCTGGGTTTATACCCAGGGAAGCACCACTGAAGGCAGTGCTGTCTTGACCCTCTTAAACCATATTTACTGTGGAAATCTGCCCATTCCCATCAGTCTCTACACAAGGATCAGCCACCAGAATGGTCACTGGAGTGCAGGAGCTGTACAGAAAATCACCTCGCTCACTGTTTGGAATTATCTTTCACTGGGCACCTTTAACTTGCCTTAAACTGATGCAGAAAACCCCAATATTGGGGCCTCCTGAGGTGAGCTCCCACCAGAGAAGCCTGGTGTGCCATTAACTAACCCCACTCATTTTTAAATTTATCACTGCATCAGCATGATCAGTGTGCAGCACGCTCTGCTGAGCTTCCCTCAGACCTTCCCCCAGCTTGCACTGCTGACTGAGGCCTGAGGGTTTGTTTTTTGAGGTTTTTTTAAGCAATGGTTTTTGCCAAAATCAGAAAATAGTTAAGGTCAGCAGACTGAGCACGAGCAATGAGAGTCCAGCACAGAGACACTACATGCAAGGAGATAATAAACTGCTCCTTCAAAAAGCTGAATTCTCTGAGCTAAATCCCCTAAAATGGTAATTGTTGTAGTGAACCGGAACAGGAAGGCTGGTAACACCAAAAACCAGCTCATTCTGAGACAAATCTTTGATTAGGAGAGGTAGGAAAGTGGCTACTGCTTTTCCTGCCCAACTGGTACATTTGTACTTGCTGATTCTAGGTCAGTGCAGCCAGACTTGATTTCAGGCAGGGAGAAAACAACTCAGCTTCCCAAAGCCAGCCACCACAGAAATAGTCTGAGTTGCTAAGAATAGCAGAGAAGTGGTGTCAGAAAATAGAAAAGAAGCAGCATCGCACACTGATTTATCAGTGCAACAGCAAAAATAGCACTGCAAATGTCACTTTGGGAATATTATTAAGAGGTAAGCCTGGCTACCCTGCCTCTTGCTGCAAAATACACTCATTTTTATAATTAATACCATTAGTGCAAATAGCAAAGTGTTCACCTGAATGAGGAACCATGGGAACAGGCCCAGCAGCACCATGGGACTGAGGGAATGAGGCACTGCTGCTCTTGCAGAACTAACCTGCTGCCAGAACTGTGATCCCAGGGAGGCACTGAAGCACCAGGCAGGGAGCCAAAGCATTTCCCCCACCTCACAAAGGTCAGACAGACCATGTCAGTCTACTCATCTTTTTTGGAGCTCTAACAGGCTTAGATGGCTTTTGCACTTCCCTTGCTTTACAGGCTCCAAGTGAGAAAGGAAGTTTTACCAATCCTGCTCCATTTCATGTTGCAGCAGTGAAAGATCTCCATAATTCCTGTTCCAGGAAAGTGATGCTGCATTCCAGGAGAGAGGCTCATAAAGCTGAGCTGGTACTGAAGCAAAGCTCCTACAAAATCTTCTTCTGAAAGATGCCTGCTCTCACTCTAGTCCTCTTTGCTCCAGTCATCCAAAGCTTCTGCTGTTCTACCCAAATTCATGTCAAGAGCACTTATAATTAATGCCTTCTCAAAAAACATCCCAGCTTCTCCTCACACAGGAACTTTGTTACTTCCTGTGTCTTCTAACCCAGGAACTTGGACACTCCATAGCCAGGATGGTCACAGATAAGTTTTATAAAAAATCCTTTCCTTAAAATTTTTTCCTCCTGAGAAGCTGAGAGGCCTCAGGAACAAAATGTAAACATTGATTATCTGCTGCTGTGGAATGCAACAGGTGCATCTGTGATTGGTCTCATAGAGTTGTTTGTAATTAATGGCCAGTCACAGCCCAGCTAGCTCAGCTCTCTGTCCGAGCCACAAACCTTTGTCACTCATTCCTTTCTATTCTTAGCTTAGCCAACCTTCTGATGAGATTCTTTTCTTGTATTCTTTTAGTATGGTTTTAATGTAATATATATCATAAAATAATAAATCAAGCTCTCTGAAACATGGAGTCAGATCCTCGTCTCTTCCCTCAACATAAGACTCCTGTGAACAGCATCACACAGCATGCAATGAAACAGCCCCTTGAACGACCTGCAAACTATCAACAAAATCCCTCTAGGATCTTCTAAAAGATCTTGGCATCTTTTGGACTGTTTGCTAGAAAGAAACACCCAACCCATGATCCCCAGGCTGCCAGAGCTCACCTGCCATGGTGGATGGGCAGGTGCTTGCGGTGGATGCCGTGGCTGCCCTCCACAAAAGCGTTGGGTGGCTTGTGGTACACAGAAGCCAGAGACCCAATGTGGCAGATCAGCTCATCCAGCAGGGTTGGCTCAATGAGATCAGTCTCCTCAGAAATCAGGGGCTTTTCTGAGAGCACCACTTCCTTGGCAGTCACTGGATCCGTGGAAAGGAGGCGCCAGTAGATGTAGCCACGATCCCGCAGGTCGGGGTTGTCGGAATCCTGAGACAGAGCAATGCATCACTCACAGGTCTCAAATCAACTCATGCCTGTAATCACTTCATTCTTCTGGATTAAAAATCCCCAGCCAGCCAGCAGCCACAGCCACCAATTTCAACATGATGTTACAAACTGCTTGTTGAGATGAACATCTTAAAATTAAAAACAAGAACCAAAGCATTGATGCCTGGCTTCCTGCTCAGCTGGTCAGGGAGGAGAAATTTCCACAAAACTTACAGGATTTACACCCCACAATTGCCCCAAACCACAGAGCTGCCAACTCCTTCCAAACTTTCCTGCCACTAAGTATTAGGAGAAATCCACAGAAAAGAGTGACAATGACTAAGAGCAGACACTCAACAATGCATAATGATCCAAGATTCCTGGAAACATGACTTACCCAAGGCACTGCTGGACAAAAATTGCTGCAGAACCACATCTTAATAAGCCATATTCTTTATAGCAAAAGAGATCTTAATTTATCCTGCCTTTTAGTTATCTAATGAAGTATGGAGAGATGCTAATGATACACACTTAGGGTACTTCATCAGTTCTCCAGCTGTCAATAAAACCCTTGTTTTATTGCAGATACTTTTGCCTCTGCATGAAGTGCTAATTATTTCTGTCCTCTTTGAGCAGCTCTGCCCAGAGCAGCAAAGTGAGTGGGGATGGTTTGCTGATCATGTTCTAGGGAGAGGGAGGTGCTGTGGTTTTATGTTGTAGTGAACTGTTCATGGAAACAAGAGCTCAGGTTTTTAATCTTCATTTCAGCAGAAATGTTAGAGGTTTTTTCCCCTGATAAAATTCCAGCAAAATATTGTACACCTCACTAGTCTTTCCTTGGCATTTCTTTTTCTCTTCTGTGCTCTCACTGCTGCCCTGTTAGAATCTGCATCTGCCATCTGCCTCAAGACATTCTCAAACCTCTTCTTGGAATGAGACTGAGCTCAGCTCATTTTGTAAGGACCTAAATTAATCTCTCTGTTGTCTCACACATTATCTCTGCAGAGCTGGTTGTGTTTGATGGGAGAATTGTGGACTCTTTACACTTTAACAATCCCTCCCAGACTGTGCACTCAGGATCAGGCAGGGTTTCTGCAAGGGCACACATGAAAGGCTACACTCTCCTACTTGCAGGCACCTACAGAGTCAAGGCTGACTGTTTCTTCTCACAGCCAAAAAAACACATTGGAAACTGGTAAACCTACTGCAAAAAGAGGCTCAAATCTCTCAAAATTCTCCCCTTTCCAGGATCTGCATGCACACCTGTGGAGCAACACAATGAACCCTGGCTAGCTCAGCTCCCCACCTATGCATCAGCAATGGGGATGCAGAGGTCTGAGACCTCAATTCCTGTGTTTCTGCCAGCCCCAGCTGCTCCACTGCTATTTTTACCAGAGCTGGCTCCTGCTACAGTCACACCTGCAGTCTGCTGTGCAGACAAGCCCTGAGACACTCAAAGTGCAACAATACCTAAGCTGGGGAAAGAAACACACATGTAATTACTCTCCCACTCAAGTGAAAAACACCATCTCTACCTAGAAATCAGACCTTGAAGCATAAGGTTTTTCAATGTTTCACAGCCAGTTATCCTACATTGACTTATTATTCATATAAAATACAAAAAGCCAGACTGAATCAACATTGCTGACAAACAGAGAAACAAACCCAGACGCCTGTTACATTCTGAGGGTGCCATTAAATGTTCTGTGAGTCAGCACAGTGGGTTTTAGCACTTAGTACCTTTCTTCTGTTGGCTCAGGAAAATGCTACAGCCTGCCCTTGGCCCACTCCTCTCTGAAGAGCAGCTCAGATCCTGCCTAACAGCAGGTTTTGAAGCAAGAAAATCAGGTCATGGGTTTGTTGCTGCTGACCAATGCAACTCCCCAAAGGAATGAATAAAAGTTTTAAGTGCAGCAAATCCACAGCAATGATTTCTTGCAGCAAAGAGGATCAAAAAGGGCAGCTGATGGTTGACTCCAGGTTTTCTGCTCAGAAACAATCACAGCCCATTCAGCTGGCAGACTATTTTTATCACTTGACACAGCAGGTCTGGAGAGGAGCTGGTTTTTTTGGGCACTTTATCCCAATCATTGCAGCCAAGGGGTGTAGGAAGATCAGCTGAGCTCTTACCCACCCCTGGCACCAGGACATCACCTCTGTCCTCTGGAACTACAGCAGTTGTGTCTGCCAGCTCAAGCCCAGCCTTGCCTGCAGTGATCTGAGCTCAAAACTCAGCATCTCATGCATAATGAATCCATGATCTTAACCCACTGCTACAGCCTCCAGCAAAGCTGCCACATTGGCTGACAGCATCCAAGTACAAAGGCAAAAACCCCAAAAATCAGTTCTTTCTTTTTCATAGCACTGCTTAAAGTTTGCTGTTCTCAGAACAAAGTCTTTGCCAGGCTGTCTGCCTCTGTTATAGCTCCAGATGTTTCACTGCAAGCCACCTTCAAGGAGAAAGAATTTTGGTTTCTTGATAATTCTACACTGTCCCTGACTTTCCATTTAGTGAGTGAATGGGGAAGGAATTCAGATAAAGCAAGAGCTAAGAAGGAGAAAGCAGATTCCAGATGGTAACAGGCACAGAGCAGCTTTCAAATAGAGTCTCTTTGGGAGAGAAGGCAACACCCTTGAATCTGATCTAGAGGTTGTATATTTCTTGGGGGGATTTCTTGCAAAGCTGCCTGGCCTGGCAGCTGGGAGACATCACACAGCAGGGCAGCAGAGTGCCTGCAGGCCTCTGGGTCACTGGGTACCTTGGCTTACCTGTGTGGCCAGGCTGAGGACCTGCTGGACCAGCTCCTGTGTCTCAGAAGGCTTTTTCAAGAACAGCTTCACTATTGCAGTCAGCAGAGTGAGCTGCACCTAAGAGAGAGGAGCACAGGAGAGATTAGAAATTCCTTTACTGATATTAAACAGATATGGCTTCAGTTTCCTCACAGCATGACACTGCTCTATGCCAGTGAAACCCAGTATAATGAGATTCAAACCCTTGCCTGTTGCAAAACACTTTCACAGAGAAGTCCCTGAGCAGCAGGCTGAGGTTTGTGTCATACCCCCAGTACAGCCATCCCCCCAAGAAAAATGCAACCTCTGGAACCCCCTCTTGTGCTTCCAAGATGGGAATTTTTGGAGACACAAACAACAAAGCAAAACTGCAGATTCCCAGGAGTTTTAGTATAGCCCAATATTGAAGCTTTTATTGACAGGTATTGTCTGCCCACTGCAATAACATTCACTGTCCATCCCATAAACACACTGCAGATAAAATGCACATTGCAACTTTACCTGAGTGCTTTCATCATGGAAACCCTCCAGGAAACTCTCCAGGAGCTCATCTGCATTGTCAATTCTTTCAGCATATTCACCCACGATCCAGATCATGGCAGCTCTGGCATCTGGCTCATCCAGGGAATCCAGGTTCTCACACAGAGTGGCAATGATGCTCTCATACCTGGTTTGTCACGGTACAGGTGGATTACTGGGGTGAACTGGACTTGTTTCACTCCATTTCTGCCCACATCATTCTGCAGAGAATCCTGCACTGAAGTCATGTCTTGTGTTTCTACACAACAAGCAGCATTTTCATTCATCTTTTTTTTTTTCCCTCCAAAGATCTCACAGGATCTCTGCAGTTTAATCCATCAGCAAGACCACCCAGATGTGGAGTTCAAGATAAAGCTGCCTTCTGCTCTGTTTGCTAATGGGAATATTTGATCCAACAGTTCAAACCATGAGTCTGAATCAGATCCTGCAGCCTTGCTGGAGGCTCCAGCCTGGTAACTCTAAACTGGGTATTGCACTCCCCTCAAGGCTTTATTGTAAACCAGACAATATCCCACAATAATTTAGCTTCCCCTATTCCCATGTGTGGGTATCCCCACAAGCAGGGAATTTCTGAGGCTGAAAGCAGAAATTGTCAGGGAAACCTGCAGATGAACCATATTATTTTTTAGGTGATCATGAAGTCTCTGCTGAAAAACATTGCTGCAGTTCTGTGGCTGAGGAGACAAAATCTTACTGCAGAACCAAGAGAAGCTGAGTTTTGCCCAAGCCAGAGGGAACACTTAGTGGGAAAAGCCAGAAATAAAGCCACAGCTTTATTCAGCACCACCTGATTGGATCCGGGACCACGGGAGCCATGAACTTTGACAGCCCTGTGAGGACATGTCACAGATATCTTTTCATTAAAATCTTTTCTTTAGGATTTTTTCCTTTTCTGAGAACCTGTGGCCTCAGCAACAAAATGTAAACAATGGTTATCTGCTGCTGTGGAATGCATCAGGTGGATCCGTGATTGGTCTTGGGTGGATGTTTGGATTTACTGACCACTCACGGCACAGCTGGGTCTCACTCTCTGCTGAGACACAGCCCTTTGTTATTCATTCTTTTCTATTCTTAGCTTAGCTAGCCTTCTGAGAACTTTTCTTTCTATTCTTTTTAGTATAGTCATAATGTAATATATATCATAAAATAATAAATCAAGCCTTCTGAACATGAGGTCAACATTCTCGTCTCTCTCTTCATCCTTCAACCCTTGTGACCACTGTGACAAGGACACTTGTACACTTCATGGATTTCTAGAGGAGATTAAAACCAGGACACCCTGATGCTGTAAACCTGGCCAAATTTTCCTTCTGCCATTCCCTGCAAGAGCTTTACTGGCTTTTGATCCAGCCTTCAATATGGAGTGGTGGGGAAGGAAAACCTTTCAATTCAAACTAACAACAAGCCAGGCTGACACCTCACCTAGAGCCTCCCACCAAACCAGGAGTGGGATCACTGCTTCCACCTTTGCTCCAGAGCCCTGCTGAGCTGAGAGCTGCTCTATTCTGATGATGGCAGCTAAGAGCTTCCAGAAAATCCTGAGGAAGTTTCCACCTACTTGTTGGGGTACTTGCGGAAGATGTCCCTGATGACCACGATGGCCTCCTGCACCACGTAGTTCACCTTGGTCTGGATGAGGTCCAGCAGGGTGCTCACACAGCGCTCTGCAGATTGCTGGAGACAGCAGAAAAACACAATTTAAATAGCTGAAGAAACACTCTTGCTCCCACAGCACTCACTGAGGAATGTGGTGTGTGTATAAGAAAAGGCACAGAGGACAAGAGCTGCAAACTCTGCCCAGAAATGAACTACAGGGGAACAAAAGGTTGTTACAGTGGGGACACCAGCTGGCTCCAGCTCCTCTAGAAAGTCAGAGAAGTAATTATGCCAGCAGAAAGTTGGGTCACCACACAAGAGAGCTTGGAAACATCACCTACACTGCTCTTTGTACCACCCTGGGGCTGGTACAGGCCACTGAATGAGCTCTCTGATTCCCATGCCAGGCAATCAGAGCTGGGAAAGTTCTGACAGGGACTGCAAGAAAGCTTCTAGCAAAGCCACAAGGCAGAAAAAACAGTGCTGTCAAAACCAGCAGCAACAGGCTCAGTATTTTTGGGGTGAGGTCACTAACGACATGTAAAATGAACAGCTAAAAATAGAAATTCAGCTGCTCCTAATGCAGCTTTCAATTAATTAGTTCAATTCACAGGCACTGCAAGATAACAAGGACTGGACACTGTCATGCTCCAGGAACCAGGAGTGGAGACAGAGGCAGATCACTCACAGAGGTCTATTCCCAAACAGCACAGTGAGACAGGACATCACAGGAGCAACCAACTCCAGCAGCAGAGCCTCAAATAAGGGCAGTGATTTGGTTATTAGCAGAGCACACATGAAGCCTCATTACACAGCTGGTGATTAATGTGAGAAGCAGACTGCTCCCAACACTGCCTTCAGAACACTCATAAAGGATTCAGGCTGGAGACAAACACTGTGGGGCACAAACAACAGCAATGTAGGTGGATTTTTCAATTCCAGTGAGTTAAGAGCTCCCTCAACTTACAGAGCACTTAAAGGCTGGGCAGGAGGAGGAGGAGTGAAATGGCATTTTAGTCACAGGAATCAGCTCTTTGAGAATGGGCAAAAATCTCAAGGACAAACCTCAGGAATTTGGGTCAGAGACTAAAACCTTCTGGCAGCTTCCTGCCCTCCTGGGTACCTCACACAGGGCTGTCAGCACAAACAGGCTGACATGAGGATCAGCCAAGGCAGGATCAACACAAACCAGCACTTGCTCTGCCTTTGCAAACTGGCAGTAAGTCATAAAACTCTCCCCTGAAATTCACAGCAAACAGAAGAAAAATCCAATACAATTGGTGTCAGAGAGGCATCACATAAAAATGGGTGATTGCTGTAATATTCTTTTATGATACCTCTCCCTGCTCAGCTCAGCTTTATGGGTACTGTGGCACTACAGGGGCACTGAATGGCAACTTGACCATGTCCTGCTCTGATCCTTCTGCTCCAGAAGGGATTTGAGGCTGTGACCTGGAAGACACTTCCAGTTCATGGGGACTGACCATAGACCTGGCTCCACACACTGACCTGGTTCACAGTGGGAGCCCTGCCCAAAGTCCTTGCAAGAGAGATGCTTCAGAACTTCAAATTTCACCTCTTCATCTCAGTAACTTCCATCTGATATTTTACCAAGTGACCTGATGGGGTAAATCTGTGCCACATCCATCTACACATCTTCTGAAAGATGCCTGTTCTCTAGTCCTCCTTGCACCAGTCATCCAAAGCTTCTGCTGTTCTACCCAAATTCATGTCAAGAGCACTTATAATTAATGTCTTCTCAAAAAACATCCCAGCTTCTCCTCACACAGGAACTTTGTTATTTCCTGTGTCTTCTGACCCAGGAACTTGGACACTCCATAGCCACAATGGTCGCAGACAACTTTTATAAAAAATCCTTTCCTTAGGGTTTTTCCTCCTGAGAAGCTGAGAGGCCTCAGGAACAAAATGTAAACATTGATTATCTGCTGCTGTGGAATGCAACAGGTGGATCTTTGATTGACCCATCCTGGATGTTTCTACAGCAGAATCTACAGCACCAGTCACTGCTGGCAACAAGCACTGCAGTCCTGTCAGAGCCTACAACTAACAGAGCTCTAAGAGCTGTACAATTCAAGGAAAAGCAAATTAAAGTTTAGTTTTCTTTTCTTTAGATGCTTTGAAGCATGATTTTTTTCCAGGAAAAGCACAACATCCACTTTGAAATACACAGCAATGATTTTTAGCCAAAGAGTCCCTTGGAAAGTGAGCAGTGGTGGGCACATGCCCAAAAGAGCAGTCCCTCTAACAAAACCCATCTTAGCTCACCCCATCCCTTGTAAACACACAGCTTTTTGAAGGTGGACATCCTTGGGCACAGCAGAGCTCTGCAAACTGATGAAAGGATGCCCCAACTCAAACAGCTTTCAAGTTGGAGTGAGGAAGGACAAGCAACCAATGTCAAAATCGCTTTGTTTTTCTGCAGGAACCAAATGAAAGCCCACAAGATTATTGAAGTAGCACATATCACACTCAGCCATAAGCCTCAATGATTTCTAAGAATCAGGCTGCTGGCAGAATCTCTTGGAAATGAGACAAACATCCCTGTAAGATGGCTCCTTCTGCTTCTCCTTTGCTCCAGAGGAACCCCTATCTTTACTGCATCCACTTAATTTCCTTTTCCCACGGGAGTGGTGCTTGTTTTCCTTAAAATCAAAGCATGGAATGATGGTTTCTTGTGATGCTGCCACTGGAGCAAACCAATTCACAAGGCAGACAAGTGTAGTTACACCAGAGTTTGCTGTAGATAAACCCAAGCTAACTCTGAGCTCAGCTAGCAATAATCCAGCAATATCCATGCAAAATGTTCTGATATCCCCCAAAACAATGTGACTGCTCAAGCCTGAGCAAAATCTTGTTATTCATTGTGGGTGTTGGTTCCATATCCCAAACCAGCACCAGGAGCAAAGGGAACACCACATTTGCTTTGTGGTGCACCTCTCAGCAGACACATTTATTTCTGTCTCACTCTCCTAGGAGCGACAATTAGACAAAAGATAGGATCCCTAAAGGCAGGGCTGAGGTGCTCTGTGAATCCTCATTCATCAACAGCTCCCACTGGCTGTGTCCTCTGTCAAAAATCAGATTTCTGAGCTTTGGGAACTTGGACACTGATGGCTGTGAGGATGCTCTCCCATTAGTCATAATTCACAGTGTAAACAGTCTCTAGTAAACACAGATGCACTGGGGACAGGGATTAACCTAGGGATGAGGAATAACTGTCATGAGTTGTTCCATGTATCTCTTTAAATCTGGTTCTTGTCAGAGCAGGAAACAGACCTCATCCTTAGCAGCAGCAGTGCCAAAAATCAAGGTTAAAATGGCCAATGGAGAGGCACAATTACAATTATAGGGTCACTGGGACATTATTGCTAGTCCTTTGCTTATCAAATTTGATTGTTGTGGTATCAGGGATAGGGATAAATGTGGGGGATGAGGGCAGGAAAGAGTAAAAACTTCTAAAACCACCTTGATGCTGCAGGAATACACCACCCTCCCTGCAACTAGGACAGGCACAGGGCCAAATCCTAGTGAGAAAGTCCCTGCTGAGAACTAAAACAAATTCCCACCCTGCCAGCACAGCACTGCTACAAAAAGCACTGTCACCAGCTCCTTTTAAACTTCTCTGTAGCCCTTTTCCATGCTCAGGGGGGTTTTCTACAGTCACTGCTGTGGCTCCTGCCTGGATGCAGCATGGAAGGAGTGCTCTGGTATTTTGAAGTGCAGACATAAAATAGAAGCAGCAGCCCCTGCTCCATGGGGCCATGCTTCAAAGAAAGCCCCTGGCAGTGACAAACCTTTGAGAGATGAAGGAAGGAGGAGAGAGCTGCACAAAGGGGCAGTTGATTCTCCCCAGAGGACAGAAGTTGGTGTCCTCTGTGCACAGGCTTGCAGCAGTTTAGCTGAAACAAGAGAATCCTGTGCACTGACACCACACTAAGCCAGGCATGATTAGGTTATTATTTAAATCTGCTGTCAGGCAATGCTCATGGGAACACACTTGAGCAAAAGCTAAATGAGCTCAGCTGAAATTAGAGCACTTTATGTGACATTTTGCACTCAGTCATCAGTTTACCGAAAAGTACCAACACCACAGCACAAATCTTCCCCCTCTTCACAGGATTTTTGAGCTCCTGACAGGCATTTTAGATTCACTTACAGTGAAATTAACAGACACATCACTAAAAAAACAATATTCTATTATGAGCACTTAGGTGGATGTTCCACAGGCAGAGGACATTTCAGACTTGTTTTGGAAAACTGCAGAGGTTCCTGGGAATTTGTTTGCATAAGCATTGAGGTAGAAGAGAGCACACTCCAAATGAAGTTTACAAGTTATAGGGATGGATTTATGTAACTAGAGTCACTCTGTTTGTATAAATTGCATTTAAGTGCCCCAAATCTCTGCAATTCTCTGTGTTCTGTTCTTCTGAAATGGAGGGGAGGGATGACACCAAATGCTTCATAATTCTGAGTTTCTCTATACAATATCTTCTTCTTCCCACTTCAAAAGGTCACCTCACAGCTATTAAAGGATTTGGATGGATAATGGTCATTGTTCCACTAAAGCAAATACAGTAAAATATTCCATCAAGGGTGAATGACCTGCCTTGCTCTGCCTGCAGGATGAGAGGAGCACCCACCCTCCCACGACATCCTCACAGCTCACACCCCGCTCAGTGCTGCTCTGCCCATAACCACCACGGATCCAGGCCACTTGAGGGCCACCACTGGAATTGCAGCATGGAAATGAGGTGGCAAAGCCCAGCATTGTTTCTGAAGACAGGGAACCAGAGAGAAGCCCCAGGGTGAGATACTTGCCTCCACCTTGATGGCACAGCGGCCGATGGCGCGCACGGCCTTGCGCACGAAGTCCACGTCCACCTCGGTGGCGTATTCCTTCAGCTCTGCCAGGACCTGTGGGGACACCACAGCACTGTCAGCCCCTGGGGACACTCAGAGAGCAGCCCACCCTCACAGGTGACGCTGCCTGGGCACAGAGGATGAGCAGGATATCCTTTTCACAGCTACCACACACATCCAGCCACTGGTTTGGCATACTGGTGTCTAATCCAAACTGGTGTGGGTTACACTTGTGTAGGCTGCACAAAGTCAAAAGGTCCCCTGGTCTTGATAATTTTCAATCCCCCTTAAACAAGAGCTGAGGAAAAATCAGCTTTACCAAATTTAAAGGTTTCTACTCCTTCCTACACTGAAAATACATTTGCTGTGTGCAAAGCTCTCAGCAACAACCATTTCTGTGTGCTGAGATGAACCTTTGGATCCCTGGTGAATCCAGACAGAAGATGCAGAGGAGATCTGGGGACACCCTAGAACATCTATACACAGATTAATAACAGCATGAAGATACTTCCCCTTGTAAAACTAAGATTTATTGTTTTGTCTCAGTGTTTTTGCTAATGGAAACCGATGAAGGGCTAAGCCCAGGATCTGCTGGGATCATACAGACCTTTAACTAAAAAGCTTTGTCTTAAATCACTTAGCTTACAAAAAAATTATTTCAAGAAAAGACCATATGTAATTTATATTCCCTCAAAAGCTCAATTTATTTCAGTTTCTCATGCCAAATATGACATCAGGGATTTAATCGTGATGTCACAAATAGATGGTGAGGGAGAGGCCAGCAGCACAAAGCCAGACAGTCCTTTGAAAAATCTCTCATCCAAGCAAATTGCTCAGAAGAATGACAAGATAAAGAGGCCATGAAGGGCCAGACTGCAGACAGATAAATCTGCAAGGAGGAGACAGGACATCTGTGTTTTGAAGTTTTATTATTTCCTTGGATGATCTACAGTGCACAGCACTTGGAGCACCAGCCTTTAGCAGCTGATGCTTCCCAAACACTGCCCAAGGCTGGAACCATCCTGGTGCCCTGGTCCAGGATGGGCACAGGGATGGAGAATCTCCCCAAGAATCACAGGAAGATGTGGGTGGAAGCTGCTCCCAGGTCTCATTCCAGGACATATTCCTGCTAAACCTTGTGCTGTTTTATGAATGCCTCCTCAGAAGCTGGAGAGATTAATTCATTAGTCTGCAGATCTCAGACTGCCCTCCAGACACTACTGGCTTTCATGCAAACAGCCCATATTATTGGAACATTATAAATTCAAATTGGTGTGTGGAGCCTACCAACAGTAAAGAGAAAATTCTGAATATGTTCACATAGAAACTGATTTTTAAAATATTTTCCATGCCCCTGGCACAAAAAGGGCCTGAATTACCTTGCTCAGTTCCAAAAACCATCAGGAGAGAGCTGAAGGAGCTGCTTCAAAATGTCACATGAAATGAAATTGTTCTGTGACAATTAGGATAGGACAATAATAGCACTGACCAGAGGCATTAATCATTCTGCATTAGTGTTAGGCCTCATGGCCAGGGGTGCACTTCCTCCAAGGAAGGGATCTGCATTAAACCAACATCAAATACAAGAAGAATCTACACTGCAAAGTGAATCTCAATTCAGTTCAGCTTCAGCTTTGTGCTATTCCCATTCTGGAAGCAAGTTAAGCAAAAGCAGGAATTTTTTTTAGCTCTGAAGAGTGCCTGTGCAAGCGTTATAACAATTTCACTAACTTGAAATTCACACTTCAATAATGTTTGGCCTTTCTGAATGCCTCCCTTACAGGCACACCCCTCTCACTTGAAACAAGGCTCTCATTCCAACCTCAGCACTGGCAGTGACTCATTTGACAGGATCCACGAGTTCTCCTCCTGGAATTGTCATCAGTGAAACAAGATCCACCTCACGGTCACGACGCATCCACGCCACGCTATTAACATTTAAATTCTGGGGGAAACTCCACCACCAACCATTAGAGAACTCACAGAGCACTCCACCAGGCACAGTGATGCCTAACAGTGATGCTGACTCCAGAGGCAGCTGCAAACACCCTCACACAAGGAGCAGGGCAGGGATTTCCCCTCCCAGAGCACAGCAGGAGTGCCCCAGCTGACCTGGGCAATGTTTGCTTGCGAGGCCAGGCGGATCATGATGTCCAGTTTCTCCAGTTTGACATAGATGGGGTCGTTGTACTTCACAAAAAACACTTTGATCTCCTGCTTCAGGATTTCAGGCCTGCAGGGAACATAATGTTGTCACTCAAGAGTGGTAAAAAATCCTAACTGTTTTAACAACAGGCATCTTTTCTTTAGAAATCTCCCCAAATATCCACTGAGAAACAGAATGGTGCCATTTTGCCCTGGTTGACCAGGGAGGCCATGGACTCCCCATCCCTGGAAATGGTCAAGACCAGGCTGGACATGGCTCTCAGTAATTTGGAATGTGAAACCTGCAGAGGAAACTGGAATTTGATGATCTTTAAGGCCCCTTCCAAGCCAAACCATTCTCTGACTCTGATTTTATGCCTAGGATGTGCAAACATGAATTCAAAGAAAGAAGTCTGGTCAAAAAGATTATTTAGATACAAAAATGCATAATTCAAGTATTTCTACAGCCACATCTCTGCTTCCTCTATTTGAGCTGCTGAACCAACCACTACAGACAGTGAACAACAATATTTTCAGTGAAAGAACAGCATCCTTATCTTAATGCAAAACCTACAAATTCATTTCCACTTTCACTTCAAGATGCCAGTGCACAGTAACTCTGCCCTAATATCATCACAAAGAGCTATCCAAGCTATCTCACCTTTCCAGGAAGGATCAGCAGCAATAAAACATGAACATGGGAGCAAAGTGGTGGGAAAAAGCCCAATCCATTGTGCACCAGGATGTCACCAGCCTGGTGGCTCTGTGCTGAGCAGAGTAACACAGGCACACTGAGATCCTGCAGGTCACTGTGAACTGTTCCTGTTTGCCATTTTGATTTATAGAGGCCAATTCTGAGTGCTCATAAAGAGAAGGTGAAGAGAGGCAGGTAAAGAAATACTGCATGAAACTGGTATTCCTTACAAGCATGCTGTAAAGGAAATCAGTTCAGGCTGCCAGAGTCATGAGAGTGTTTAACCTGGCTCTCAAGGGATCTGAGCCTGGATTAAAAGAAATTCTGTGCATGTGGCAGTATCTGGAGATCTGAGATAACCAGATGGCCTTTGACAACACAGGAATTAAACCCCCTGAGCTTTTACCTCTTCTGCACAATCAAGTTGATGTTCCTCAGGGCAACATACTGAACTTCAGGCTCTCCAGACAGCAGGGTCACCAGAGGAGGGGCAAGTTTCTTCAGCAGCATGTTGTAATAATCAGAGTCCTTGGGAAGGAGCTCCAGGAACTTCATCAGGACCTTCACTGCTGACAGCACCACTGCTGAGTTGGCGTGAGACAGCCGGGGGGTGACCCGCTCACAGATGCTGGGGACAGAGGCACAAAAAAGGGTTCAAATGGATTTCAGGGTGCCAAATATTTCAATTTTAAATTTAGGAGATGGCACATAGCTTCTCAGACACTGCTTGGATTTGGTTTTGTTCACAATGAATGGGCAAAGTCCTGTTTTCCTGAATGCAGCAGGAAACAAACAGGGACTTCTCTGACAGCTTCAGGTTTCTCTCCTGCCACAGTCAGCTCAGGAACAATTCCACACTTCCTGCTTTTTCCTGGTGGTATTTTCTATTTGTGTGATCTTGTCTGTCACTTACAAACATAACTTTAACAAAAACAGCTACTGGAAAAACACTTTAGCCTCCATATAACCATTCAGAAGTGATACACGCTTCTGGCTTGCTTGGGGGGTTGCTGTCATTTCAACAGAAAAAGATTTCTGTTCCTCTGAATACACAAGAAAAGAGTGACCTAAATATCCTCCCAAATCCCACTTGCCATAATGGATCCTGTAATCAAACTGCATCCTAAACAGCCCATCCCAGAAAGAAAGGAAGTTTGGGTTCATATGGTCTTTCTTAAAGCATCTGTCAAGTTTCTTCCCACTCCCTCCTGCATGTTGCTAACCCAGAACAAACTCATTGCCATCTGTGCCTCCTGAAGTTTCCTTCCCTGCAAGATCTGCTTTCAGCCATGCTGGAAGGGAAGCAGCACAGCTCAGTGAGGAGCAGAGAAATCCAAATCAGGTTTGGGGCACCCCCAGCTGCCTCTGCCCAAGGTCACCTGCATGTCCCAGCTGTTTCCTCTCTCTGTGCCTCAGTTTCCCCATGCACAGGGGATGATATTTTGCTGGAAAGGAGGGTGGCTCTCCCAGTGCTGTCTGACTCCAGGAAATCAACTCCACACAAAGGAGCAAAAGGATAAATCACTCTTCAGAGGAACTGGGACATGTTCACAGGTGCTCAGAGCACTGGTTCCTCTGACAGAGCTGGGATAACACCAAGCTCACACCCTGGAGAGCTCTGCAGGTTTCTAGCACTCATTAAGAGCTGATTCTGGCACAGAAACAGAAAGAGGAAAAAAAAAAAACCAGCAAGACTACTGGGAGGCTTCTTAGAAACAGTGCATCAAAAAAAAGAGTCAATGAAGAAACCCATCAAATTCCAACTGGTCTGGCCAGGATTTTGTACGTGGGCTTGTGATCCTTCCTCCCCCTCCATCCCCACATCAGCTGCATTAAATACATCATCTCAGAGTCTCCCTGTTCCAAGTTACTTTTCTGGCTGAATCCTTGTTTTCTTGGGAACACAATCTGGCTTTTTGTGATTCTGGAGACAGATGAGGGAGAGGCTTGAAGTGCACAAACTAACAGCCCACTACCCAAACTCTAAAGTCTTTCTATTTAGGTTTAGTCAGTGCAGTTAAAGGTAAAAGCACAAAGGTGAATTTGGAACAATAAGGAAGATAATTTCCTTACCTTTATTTTCACTTTATCATATCACAGACTAGTTTTCAGTTGGAAAATATTCCAGAGCTGCAGTACTTTGGAAACTCACAAACATGTAAAGGTTTGTTGCCTCTCAAAGCAGCAAAATCAAATAGGAAAGCTCTGCTTTAAGGCAGAAAATCCTCCAAAAAGTGCTTCCACTGTTACAGGTTTGGTCTTGGGCTGATCCCTTCTTAGTAGTGCCAGTCCCCACAAGAACCAGCCTTTTAAACAGAAAATAATATAAAAAAGATAAACAGAGAAAATGACTCTGCAGAAGGAAGGAGCAGGTTTCCAGCATCAGCCCAGCTAGCAAAAGTAGTTTTGCTTTTAAATCTAGTTTATCAGGTCTTATTTGTGCTGCCACAGTGCCCTGTTACCTTTCAGAGCTGTACCACCCCCAGCAGCCCCCAAAAGCCACCGCACCTCTGAGCTTCCCGGTCATCCTTGGGGTTGTAGTTGGACAGGCAGTCCAGGATGAAGATCTGCCCCCACTCTGTGCACTCATTTAAGGCAGTCAGCAGCTTGTTGATGTTCTGAGGGTTCAGATCCAGCAGGTTGCTGTTGGGGTGGGACTCGCTGATCTCTGACAGGGCGGCCACGGCGTTCGCCACCACCTGTGGGGAGAAGAGCTCCTTGTTAGCAGAGCAGGAGGGGCTGGGCAGGATTGAGACAGGGTTGGGGACACACAGGGGACAAACTGGAGCTCCATCAGCTGCCACAGCAGCTAGCTGAGCCTTCTGGGATGCAGCACAACCTGCAGAGCCCAAAGCTCCACTGGGAGGAACAGGAACCCAGGACAAGGACATCACGAGAGACTTTGTGGCACCCACAGGGAACAGCAGCACCCTGCAGGCTCCACATCCTCCCCCAGCTCCAGGGGATGCTCAGCTTTGCAGTCAGGGTGCCCAAACCTCCAGCTGCCCTATTTATTCAGGAATGTGTGCCTCTTGCCCATTTTCCCCACGGCACATGGCTTAGCAGTGATCCAGAAATGAGCTGGCAGGTGCTTGGCAGCCTCCAGCTCTGCAGCAGCACTGGCAGGTCACACAGTTTGAGAGCAGACAAACCATTTCTCTAAAATGGGCAACTCCTGCTAAATTTTTAATAAGCCATATTTCAATTTTCAGTCCCCAAAACATCCTTTTGCTTTATGGAGCCATGGTAAAGCAAGCACTCCAGCACAACTCATCCCTGAAAATATTCCTGCTGAATTTAGGACTGTATAAGGTCTTCTCTTGTCTAAGCACAGATGAAATGAAGCACAGAGAGGAGGTCCAGGGTCCAGATTGACACAAACAGAAGTGGGAGTGCAGCATAAATTCCATACTAATGGAATTTCTAATTTTTAATTTCTAATTCCATACTCAAATTCAACAGACTCCATGAGAAGGTTTTTTTTTAATAGAACTGCAGAATATAGAGACAAAATAGAAAATTTGCAGATGAGACTAAAATCTTATTTGTTTAACTAACATGAAAAGGGATTTAAGATGAATTTGACACAGAAAACTGAAATCCCCCACGAAAAGGTAATTTCAGGACATTTTACAATGTACATCATGTCCAGCCCAACTCCCAGCAAATATCTACTCCAATGAAGATTTATGGTGTTATTTTCTATGAGATTAAGGCAAAGAAACATCTTATCTAAAATCATCTGATTGTCTGGATGGCTAAAGATGCTTTTGATGCAGTACAATGAAAACAAGAACAGCACAACCAGAACTTTCCCTGCTTTGTTCCCATCCCTGCTTGTCATTAAACCAATATATTCCAAAGTCATTGCACAGGCATAGTAATGTTGATTGTTCTGCATTTCACACCTAGAGGTCAGAGATAGGATTCTGATCCAAGATTTTATGAATTTTATTAGTTGAATGAGCCTTCTGTCACCAAAATCATTAGCAATCAGTGCTGCTGTCTTCTTGTACTGTTTTAACGAGGAACTTATTAAGATAGGCTGCTTATCCTCCTCATTATTTAATTTGCCTAATTCCTGAATGGTTAATGTGACACAGCATAAAACTGAAGTAAAAGATTTTTATTATCATTGTATTTTTGAAGTTACCAGTGAAGACAAACCACAAAAAACACTTGAAAGTTGAAAACCCTTATGAAAAAGTACTTATAAAATGACAGTATTTTGGAGAAAAAATTTTGAATTGACAGAAAAATTTACATAGCCAAAGCATCAGAGAAAGGGACCTGTCAGTCAGAGAGGGACAGGAGCTCTGGCAACTGCACTCACACTGCCAGGCAGTAATTAATAAATTAGTAACTAATAGAGAATTTTAGAATAGAACTGAGACTGGAGAAGAACTCCAAAATAATTTAATTCTACCATTAACCCAGCACTGCCAAGGCCACCACTGAATCATGTCCCTAGGTGCCATATTTAGATGTTTTTGGGCACTTCCAGGATATCCTAAACCCTGTGCTTCTATTTCCTTCCTTGCTCCATGGAGTCTCTCCCTGTGTTTGCCATGGATGCACAGAAATGCTGCTCCCATGGGTGAAGAGCAGCAGCTCCAACCCAGAGACCAAACTGTGAAGGAGATTTTGCTCTCAGCATCTTTTTGGGTCCCTGTCAGCAAAAAATGCAAGTGTCCAGCTCAGAGCTGAGGATGGGACAGCAGGTGACAATCCACTCATAACTCCATTGAAAGCATCCACGAGGAAGTGGCAAAAGGCCAGATGGACTTGGGGACATGGGCTGTGGTCTCCTTGAGTGTCAGAAAAAGGACTGGGAGGGGTTCTGGTGGCAGCTCAGTCCTGCCAGAGGAGCTGGGATCTACAATCTACAGTCCACAATTAAAGCTGGTCCTCACCTCCCACCTCAGCACCAGTGACAAGGAGATAATTGAAGTAAAGGGGATAAGGGAAAGGGTGGGGGAAAAAATGCAAACTTTAAACAGTATTTATTAAAAAAAGGACTTGCTGGCTATTTGTACTGAACATATTGATGTGTTCTGGTGTTGTGCTATGCCAACAACAACAATCAGCATCTTCAAGGCTTTTCACACAGCCCCAGCAGAGCTGAAAGGCAAACAGCTCTCAGGAAGCAGCCCAACACAAACACTGGCTGCAGCACACAGCCTCACCTCTTCCCTGGCACTGCCACTGCCTCAGGCAGCCACAGGAACACAGAGCACAGTTCCAGCACACAGCTCCTGCTCTGCCAGCTGCTCCCACCGAGTCAGAGCTCAGGTCAAGGACTGAAGCATCCCCCACTAACAGTTCTCACCCAGGTATGGCAAAAAGTCCATAAAGAACCAAGAACTCAATACCAATTCTGGTGCTGCATCACCTGCTAATCCACTGGGTGCTTTGGCACTCATGGAAGTGCCACTGGAAATATTTAAAAAGATGGGTTTTGGCCAAAAAATTTTTTAAAAAAATCTGCAACATCAAAGCTGAACCTTAAGTCTTCAGCTGGGTTAACACTTCTTCCTTAACACAGCAGTACAACACCAGGAAGCCCAACTACATTAAACAGCAAGAACAAAGTGATCAGTTACAAAAAGTAATTTTCTCTTTAAAATAAAAAATTATAGAATTGCTGAGGGACATAAAAGTAAGATAAAGCTTTACAAATGGCATAGGACCAAGGAACTAGACAAGTTTCACAGGCTGACTGCAAAAATCCCTGAGTTTCTTTAGCAAAGTATTCTTTGCTTTTCAAAACATGCCCCATATTTATTTCGATGAGAAACCAACCACTTGTATACTTTATCCCATAGACTGGAAGAAGCAGACTTAAAGTACATAAAACTAACAGCTGGTGTAGTCTTGACTTCTCAAAAATAATAAAAAAACCAAAAGTCAACAGTAGCCACAGAAATGTGAGTATAAACAGGTAATGAACAGAAAAAGCTTTTAAAATTCCAAGTTAACTCCACTGGAAAATGCCTCATTTGACTCGCAATTAAGAATACCAACTTTAAGCTAAGAGCTACCAAATGATGATCTGCCTAAAAGTCCCCCAGAAAATAAAAATGCAGAGCAGATTGAAGAATTAATAATAATTAATAACAATAACAGGTCCCTGGCTTGCTGATGTAAATCAGTTTACCCTGGGTACACAATGACATTATTCAAATGCAGCCACAGCAACATCCCTTTGGAGCATGGGATGAGCTGAATGACAATAAACCTCCTTTTGGCTGGGGGAATGTTGTCAAATTTGGAGGAATTTATTGAAGGAAATTGATTGGCATTTATTGACAAATTTGGAGGAGTTTATTGGAGAAAATTTATTGAAAAATTTGGAGGAATTTATTGGAATTACCCAATGCATTTAGGTTCTTGGAGAAGCGTGATTGGGATGAGGATAACCAAAATCTCCCAGGCTCTTATTAAAAACTAAAAATAAAAATAAAAAAAGAAACCAAGCCAAAACCTCTACACTTAAATCCACATCACAGCTTTAAGAAGAACCCAACAATTTTAAATCCACCTCCAGACAAACTCCCTCTGCAGCCAGGCAGACCAGAGCCGACCTCCAGGGAAGCTGCAGAGGTAGGAGCACTGTGATTTCCAAGTGATTCCTTCTGGCAGCTCAAACCTTCAGCTCACAGCAAATGGTACCAAACAGCACCAGGGAGGGAAGGGGGTGGCTGAAAACCTGCATGTCTGCCTGGCAGCCCACACAGCAAAGCTTTGCAGGGGCTGGGGGGACAGGAGGGAAGCTCGGCACATCCAGAACGCCAACCAGTCAAAGCAATCAGATTATTTCCCCAGCATCCCAAGCTAATTGGAAATTAAACCAAGTGTGTAATGGAGCTAATGAAATACAATGTTCTGCTGCTTGAAACAGGAACCTCTGGCTTGCCATGCTGCTAAAGTGAAGCAGAAATGAAGAAAAAGAGGAAAAATGAAGGGGCTCAGAGAAGGCTGAGGGAAGGCAGCGCTCCCTCCACAGCTGGAAGCTCCTGCCCTCAAGGGAGCCAGGCTGCAGGAGAGGATTCTGAGGTGCTGCCATTTCAGAGAGCACTCTGAGCTGGCAGGGTGCATCTGTGCCATCAAGCACAGGCTCCCAGCTGGGAGATGCAGAGCAGCCATGGATGGGTGTCTCACAGGGCCACTCATTTTTATGAGCATGCTGCGTGCCCAGAATGTCCCTACCAGGTGCTCTCCAGAGAGCAAGACTCCTCATCCTGTTCACATCATCACTTTTATCTCCAAGCCCTCCTTACTTTGCTTCCCTAGGAACAGGAACCATTCCCTAGCCCAGGAACCATTAACATTTCTTACTTTACAAAAGTAATTCTTCCCTGTGAGGGTGGTGAAACCCTGAAGTTGCCCAGAGAAGCTGTGGCTGCCCCATCCCTGGAAGTGCTGAATGGGGCTTGGAGCAACATGGGACAGTGAAAGGTGTCCCTGACCATGGCAGGGGATGGAACAAATTGAGCATTAAGGTCCCTCCCAACCCAAACCCTTCTGTGATTCAATAATTCTATGAAATGGCTCAGCCCTGCAAGTCAGAGAGCCCTCATGAGCCTCTCACACTGTCAATGTTTGCTTATATGTACAGATATAAATTAAAGCTCTGGGAGACTCACACATTCCCAGCTCCTGATCACATCCCAAAAACTGCCTGGGTGGGGAAGACCTCCTGGCTTGCTTTTTGCAAGTGGGCTGAATTTTTATGCAAGGCAAGTTAAGTGTTATACTTCCCACGGTGTGCTTGCCCTAACTGGGTTGGGGGTTTTTTTCTGCACTTCCCAGCAGAAAAATGGCACTTTGTGGCAGACTGGAACATCACTCCTGCTCTCATATCCTTGCAAAAATCAGGATGTGTGAGCTGTAAGGCAGGAAAACAAGCTTCCCCCAGCTGTTGAAACTCTTGTGGTAGGTGGGCAAGAAGCTGCTCCATCACAAGGGGCTTCTTGGCACAGCTGAGCCCTCAGTGCAGGAAATTAAATTCCATAAGAAGACACAGAGGGTCTGCAACTCCCTGTTCTCCTTCCAGAAATCACTGTGATGTGATCCCAGTCTGGATCAGGCACCTACCAGACACATCAGAAAGGTTTTGCTTTATTTTTTGCAATTTTCCTTGCAGAGGTTCTCGCTGGCACCATCCAGTGGCAAATGGGCTGTCTCTGATCTGAGCTGAGAAAAAAGGACCAGCTAAACACCAAATTCCTTACAGAGCCCTAAAAAAGGGGGTGCAGAGTTACAAAACATCACAACCACAACATTATCTGACAAATGATATTTGTCAATAGCTAGAAGTGGCTGTTCCAATGGAAAATAACATGTAGACACATGTCAACAAAACTCCCAGCAAACTGATTGATGTTAGAGATCCTGGAATGATCTGTTCAGCAAGACTAATACTTTGGAAATTAGGCACATACTGGTGGCTGTAATTGGTCTCTGATAGATTAATTTGTCAATTAAGCTTTATAAATGATGGATCTGTGAAGACAAACTCTGGAGCCATGGAAATTCACAAATTACCAAACTCCTCACCTCTCTGCCAGCACTGAAAACACAGGGGAAAAAAAATCACAGCTTTGAGGGAAGATGCTTGAGAGCTGTATCCTTCATACCACAAACCAACCAAAGAAAAACCCAAGTCCCCCATGCATGCCTGAAATTCCCTCAGACCTCTTTAGGATGAAAACACCTGCTCAGTGAGTGAGATTCCCCTGCAGGAGCTCATGCCAAAGCCAAAGCTGCTTTCAGCAGCACAACAAGGGGTTCAGAGTGGGAAACCAGAAGCTGTGCCACCAGTCACAGGTGGCAGCTCTCCCTCTCTCCCTATTTAAGTCTTTGCTGTGCCTGCTGCCACACACACAGCTGGTTTCTGCAGTGCCAGGCAATCCCCCACATTTCCTGTCTCTGGCATCTCACACACATGAACACAGCCAGTGCTCAGACAGGCTCCTCCACAGCTTCTCCCCATCTCTCTGCCAGTTTGCTGCTGCTTTTGGCTGCAGAGTTTACCAAAAGTGTTGCTTTTCCTTCTGGACAGCCTCGTGGAAACAGCACAACCATCCATTAGAGAGCTCCAAAGTGCCGCCACCACCACTCCCCAAGAGCCCCAAGCAATGTTCTCATTCACTGCAACGTATCCATCACTGGGAAAAAGAAATTCCACCCACAAATGCCATCAAGTGTCTCCCAGAAGGAAATAATATCTCTACTTGCAGCACAAACATTATAAAAAACCCTAAACCACACACAGGATCAATTCAGGCATGGTTGGAAGACTTCAAGACCCAGCCTGTATCTGCAGTGCTTGGATTGAAAAGAAGAGGGATATTTTTTTGCCCACAGGACAGAAAGGGAATCCTGGAGCAGCCCCAGGTTGATGAGATGCTGCAGAGCTCCCAGCAATATTCAGCTCCACACTGGGATGTGGATTGTCAAATCCTTACAACCTTCATGAGCAGGAATCATGAATTCATCCAGCAGTGACAGCTCACTCCTCCCACCAGAAGAAAACAGCAGCTGCAGAGGGAAAACACAGGGCTGGGAGAGTCCCCACGAGGAACAAGCGACCTCCTGTGCCCAGGGAGAAGGTGGTGTTAGATAAGACAATTCCCACATCCCTGACTGCCTCCCACAAAGTCCTTCTGGGACTCAGGGGATCACCAGTTTCCCACCAAGGAGTTCTTTTCTCAGCTTTAATAGATAGAGAAGGATAAAACTCCTGCAGAGGACAGGCCCAGGAGGCAAAAGCTCTTTTTTGTTTCTAAACAGGCTCATTCCTCAGGACACCAGCTCAGAGACATTCTGCTTGCTAGCTAGTAGGAAAAACATAAAGGAAGATCATTTTCCTCCACAGGGTCATCCAGGAAGCTCCCACACACCCAGTGAAGTTCTGGCAGGGAAGGAACCCACATCCCTTGCAGGCAGAGCAGGAGAACACTCTGATTTATCTCTACAGGGTTTTAGTCTCATCTGTGAGCTGTGGAAACTCAATACTGCTGGAGGGAATCTGGATTAGATCAAACTGGACCTCACCACCTCCGCTGTCAGATCTCAGATTCCCTTCTTAGTGTTAAAGGTTAAAAAACCTCCCAGCTACAAGAGAGTTTAATTATACTCCACACACTTGGTGCATTTTAATCAATTATGTGATCTCAGCTTACTCTGTGCTGAGTCCCAAGAATGTTTCTCCCAAAAAATTGTGATGTAGAGGGTGTAAAACACAGCACAAAGAGTCTGTAAAATTCACAAAAACACAGAACAGCCACACCTGAAAAACCTTGGATCCAGCATGAGGAAGGAGAAATGCTGCAGGAAGGAATTAAAAACCTAGAAAATAGCAGGGAGAAGGTGACATCAGTTAACTTAAGCCATGTAGATAACAGAGATTGGCAGGGAGTCTATTCCATGGGTTAAAAGTTACTTTAGAAGGTCAAGGATTGAAAATATTTGGAGAGAAAGGTTGTTCCATTCAAATGTTAAAAGACCAGTAAGGTTTATATGGATTTCCTCTCATGTTTTTCTGCTAATATTTACATTCCTGAAGAAAACCAAGTGCAGGGATAAAAAAAAAAAACCAAGAGGGAAGTAGTTACAAAATAAAATTTCTAAAGATAGTCAGCTTTGGTTCTGCTTTCAGCTGCTGCCATCTCGTGGTCTGCTCTCCCTCTCCTGGGCTCAGCACTTCCAATGCTCCAAAGAGGAGCAGCCATTGCAAGGCCAGAACAAGACAGCAGCAGGAAAAAAATAAAAAAAGGAGGTTTTTCCATGAGTTCAGAGAAGCTCTGGCCACCAGTGGGTGTGAATCACTCCCACCTCTCTCCCCTCACTGTGACCTGTTGCTGGCTGTGAATGGTGTTCTGCAGTAACAGGGCACAAAAATCTCATTTTGGAAGCATTTTTTGTCAGAACATGAGGATTACAGGAGAACAGGCTTCTTTGTTACTTTTCACCCAGGTTACCAGCAAGAGAAGTGCTGAGGGCTCAGCAAGTGCAGCAGCCCAAGGCAGCCAGGCCCCAGCTTTACATTCCTCCAGTCCTGCTTCTGCTGGGCTTCACATGCAGAAATGCAGGGTGAAAAAACAAGGATTTGCCTTAAGACAGCTCTGGGATGAAATGAGGGCTCCCCCTCTATGGAAGGATCCTCTTCAGCAGGATCCCAACTGGAAAAGGGCAGCCACAGGCACTTCAGAGCCTGTGAAAATGAGATTAAAGACTTCTCCACAATCAAACTTGTGCAGGGCAACTGAACCCTGCCCTTGTAAAGGGTTTTGGGCCATGGCCTGCACAACACAACTCAGAGAACTCTGCTGTCATGGCAAAAGCCACCAGCCCACCTCACCAGATACATCCCTATCAATATATGTGCAATTAAAAGTTTGAATTAATTCACCCAGGGGGTGCACCTGAACAGAAAATCACCTCATGTGAACTAAGGAAACATCCTGACAACAACAACAAAAAAACAGATAAAAAGGAAAGAACCTTGGCTGTGCACCTGCAGCACCTCAATGCCCTGAACATCCCCAAAGGCTGCTGCTTCATTAACACAGAAAAATGCCATTAATCCAAAAATATATAACGAAAAAAAGAGAACAAACCCAAAATGTTTCTGAGAAGGTCACCTCCAACTTAGACATCCTTATGATGAAGGTGAGCCCAGAGAAATAAGCACCCTGATCCCTGCACAATTATGAGGCAATTAGTGAACCACAGATGGAGATGTTCCTCCACCAACACCCAGCTCAAATGCTTAGAGCTTGCTCATGTGCTAGAGGCAACCAATTCCAAAGCCATAATAAAACCCTTCTTGAAGACTATTTTTCAGCGGCAGCCTTTTTTAGCTCCTGCTCAAAATCCTCATTTCTCAGAAGAGAGAACAACTGTGGATTTCCCATCTCAAAAATTCTGCTTCATTAAGTATCTAATGTCGCCCATTTCCACGAGTCATCAAAAGAGGAGAAACATTTATAAAATAAATATGAATGAGCTTGGCTAACAGGTTGCAATGATTGAGATGCACCATTTAAAGAGAAATAGGATCCACCAGAAAAGATCCATCTGTACCATTCCTTCCAGCAATCTTTTCTTTTTGATAGCCAATACTGATACATACATTTTACTTGAAAAGACCTTCCAGGCAGAACTGCATTCCAAGGAAAAATACCTTAAAAAATATCAGCTTGCACACAAATATTAAGCCATGTATATAACAGATAACAACTTATTTGGCAAACACAATTCAAGGTCATCAGGAAGTTTCACATGGAGAAAGCAATGAGATGGATGGTTTGACCAGGAAGGTGAACCTTAATTAGGGGTGGATAATTCCTGTACTTATGAGGGAGCCACTGTGCCACAAAGGAAGGAATTTCCAAGAGGATCAACTTAACTAAAAGGTTAGTTAAGTTGAAATTTCTACTAAAATTTCTTTCTTTCTTCTAAAATTTCTTTTCCTGTTCTACTAAAATCACAACAGATTAAATATTGTATTAAATCAGCAGCTCTAAGAGCATCAAGCCTTTGATAAAATCTCTCCCCATGCATCCTTAAAATGAAGAAATATTACGCCCCATGTCCAGTAAAACCTGGGAAACAGAACAGCAGCTACAGAATCCTCTCCAAGCCTGCAGACCTGAAAACACACCCCAGGCCTCTCCTTCATCACCACCACTCCTCCAAAGTGCATTTTCCTGCTGTGAATCCTCAGTTTTGGACAGAGCAGTGAGTACAGCACGAGGCAGGTACAGTGACCCTGCACAGCTGCCCCAGCCCAACCTCATTACCACCCAGGAGCTCAGGAGTTTTCCTGATGTTTTATTAAGAAGCCCTGTGCTACATTTGGAGGTTTATTTAGCATATGGAACACACACTGCCCTTTATTTTTCCTCTTCTCACCATTCATTTAAGCCTATGTTAAGTTAATGCACTTTTTAAATACATATCTGTGCTCTCCTGTCAGCCAGTGGCTCATTTACCAAACCACAGAGATCAACAAGCACAAAGGGCAAGCAAAACCTGTTATTTCTCCTGAAGCAGCACATCTTTTCAGCCAGAACTCTTCACCTCACCTCCATGTGGCTGCAATCAGAATAAAATCAGAGCTGGAAGCAAGGCTGGGAGAAGAGGAGGTTCTGTCCCTGACCTCCTCTGCTGCCTGGGAGCTGCTGAACACCAGGGAACATTGAAGTGGAGCTAAAGGAGCCCAAGCCAGTCCCTTCAGAGGCTGCAAGGCACACCCTCCACACTGAACTGGAACAGCAGGTGTTTCTCTACCAGCCTCAGAGCTGCCTGGACAAAGAAAGCACCTTCAAGTAGTCATCAATATTCACACAGAAGCCTGGCATAAGAAAAAAAAAAAAAAAATCAGGGAGGCAGATAAAAAGAACAGCTTGTAAAAGAGCTGGATATCAGAGAAAAGAGGTGTCTGCATCTCCTGAGAGACACCATCACTCAGACTGCTGCCTGTGACAGTCAGACACCTCGAGTTTTACTGTCTCTACAGAGTCTTACAAAGAGCAATCAGCAGCCTTCACTCTCCTGCTAAAGGGGATGGCACCTTATCACCTGCACTTGGTTTATCTCAGGTGCCCAAAGACTACAGCAGGACAGAAATTCTGTGGTTTGACTCATGCACCACTGAAAGAGCTGCTAAACCTGCCCTAATAATATGAGGTTACTTCTTTAACAAGAGTCCATTCTCTAAAAGAGCTAAAAAAGTAGCAGTCACATTCTTAAACCCTGAGTTAAGCTGAGCTGCAGAAGTTTTCTTCCCTGCTAAGGGTCAGGCTGATATTGGTATGCTGCCTGGATTCCAGCAGGAAACAGAATTCAATGAAAGGATGATGCAGTGGGACACTTCAGTTCCTTGGCCACCACCTTTTAGTCACAAAATAATAGCAGGAGACACCTGGCTTGGAAGTGGACCCTTCATCAAGCATAATTAAATGCTGATTTAGTAGGTAATTTACTCATGTGAAATTCCTGGTCATGATCTCCACCTCTCCTCTGACAACTAATTTACCTTTATTAAAAACATTAGCATTGATTTTCTCCACTCATTACAAGCCAGCGAATTTATCTGCATTAGCAAATTAATTCATCCAAACTCTTATTCCAAGAAGAGCCAAAGCCTGCAGGAAAGCAAGAGCTATAAAAGCTGTCACCAAGGCAGCAGCATCACATAATTCTTGCTCTTCTGACTTGCCTGACCAAGAAGTTAAAACAGGCAAAAGCCCAAAAAAGATCAAACAACAGAAGATATTCCTTGTTTTCTGAGGCAACAACCAAACCTAACCAAAATCATCCCAGAACCTTTCACATTTGTGACTTCCAAACAACACAAACTCAAGCATGTGGCATTCACATTCTCTGAACATGATTCCTTCATCCAGGGAAGGAAAGGCAGAGAGAGGCCTCAGAGAAAAGGGAAACAATTCTTATCTCATTTGCTTCTCCTGTGTTGTGCTCATGTGGAATGTGTTTGGAGATTGTTTATCCACAGGTGATTGTTCCATTGGATGTGAGCTGGATGTGAGTTGTGTGAATTGTTTTGACTCATTTACCAATCAGGGCCAAGGTGTGTTGGGACTCTGGAGAGTCACAAGTTTTCATTATTATCTTTTAGCATTCAGTAAGTATCCTTTCTGTATTCTTTAGTATAGTATTCTTTAATGTAACATATTATAATAAAGTAATAAATTAGCCTTCTGACAACATAGGAATCAGATACATCGTTCTTCCCTGCCAAGGGAATTTACAATAAAGCACGGTGCTGGGAACACCTTACCATGGGATTGGAGTCTGCAATCAGATCCCGCAGGGAATCCAGGAACCCTTGGTCCTCCACCATCTGGGCATTGATGTCGTGGAGCTTGGCCACACAGACAGCTGCAGTTTTCCTCACGTAGGGGTCCTCATCCTTCAGGCACTTGCGCAGGGGCTCGCACAGGTACTCGGTGATTTTGTCCACGCGGATGCAGCCCATGGTGCGCACGGCCAGCGCCCGGATCAGGGGGTTTGGGTCCTCACAGTCCTGCAGCACAACACAAAAACATCTGCAGCACATCTGCAGCACAACACGAACACAGCTGCAGCAGCAGAGTCCCTGCAGCCAGGATGCTTTTACTTAAGCAGCATCTCTGTGATTGCACGCTAAGTGTCAGAACCCAGGAAATTCCTCTGACCTTGAGACCCTGCCCAGGGGCTCAGAGCCCAAGAGCCCTGTGCCTTTGATTTAGCCCTTGGAAAAAACAATTACCAACCTTTATAGGAAGGTTAATTACAAGTTAAGAAAGTTTAAGTAGAATAATAGTTTGTCACAGGGTGAAAAATAGATTTTTGAGGTTTTTAGAATGGGGGCTCGGGGTCCCAAGATGGAGTAATTTGGGTGTGCCTTGTCCTTTTTCCTTGTTCTTTCTAGCCTCCATGTTCTGGGTGATGTTGGCAGTTTTGGATTGGTTTAAGGCATAAACTCACTGTCTAACATAGGTGATAGGCATTGGGAAGTTCTGGTAAATATTCTACATGTAGTTTTTAATATAAAAAGATAACACCAGTGTGCTTCAACCTGACCTGCCAGACAGACCTCGGTGGGTCAGAGAAAGAATTTTATAGATAAGAAACAATAAACAACCTTGAGAACGAGAACAGAAGAATCCTGACTCCTCCTTTGACTGCTGGACTGGGAAAAGAGACTTTCTAACACATCTCAGAGTCACTCTGACCAGCAAAGATTCTAAGAGCTAAGAGCCAGGCAATTGTTTCAGATCAGGGATAAAAGTGCACTTGTTGCTTCACAGAAATATTTTACTCTGTCTCGAGATGTTTCCTGTCCCTTCATTCTCCCAGCAAAGCTGCTTTCAACATGATCCAACAGCTCAGCTGGAGAGGCAGCTCTCAGCACCCAAAATCTCACCACAGACAAAGTAATTTACTGATTTCCAACCTTTCTGGTTTAAAGGAGCAAGAAATAAAATGGGGAAAACCAACAACTAGGCACAATGCAACAGTCATCAAGGCCCATTTCTTAAAGGCCAAACACAAACATCCCTTAAGCTACAACACATGGAGCACTAAGCAAAAGCTACTCCAGAGTTGCTTTTCTAAATAGGAAAAAGAAAAGGCAGACAGGAATTCAACATTTCCTACTCCAAGCCTACATAATTTTCCATGCATCCAATCCATCTACAGCTCCTCCAAAATCAGCCTGTAAAAGGATGGCTACAGAATGACCTACAAAAGCATTTACCTTCCGCTGTTCAAATTTCCTGCAGCTGAAAAACCAATTTAAAGTCTGCAAGAGAAAAGTGACACATCCTACCAGTGCATTCCCCACCTTGAACTGGGAAGTGCTGAGTTAGTGCAGACCAGTGTCAGCACTTGCTCTTCACTAACATCTGTCCCTCAAGCTGCCAAAAGGGACACCAGGCTTTCCTCTGCAGGGTGGGAGATGGAAAATATAATTTTGTAACTCTATTCTAACAGAATTGCACTTTAAAGGCAGACAATACTCATGCAAGAGAAGAAGACAGGCTCATGCTCTCTGGCCAGAAGAGCAGATCTCCCAGTTTAGGTCCTCTCACCTCCTTCTGCCTCAAGAATCACAAAAGAAACTTTGGAACTCAATCCCATTCCCAAGTGTCTTGTATTTTATAACACTCAAACTTCTTCTAAGCACTGGGTTTTATCTTGCACAACATGAGACTGGAATAACATTTCCTAGATAAGGAGAGGCAACCTGACAAGAGAACTAAAGGCAAGCCAGCAATCAGGCTGTTGTTTTTCCAGTGAACTGTCTCTCAGTTTCACCAGAGATAAAGGTTTGCCACACAGAGCACAGCTGGAACATTCAAGCAGCAAGTTTGATATTCATGTCTCAGATACTACAAAGGCTGGAAGATGAAACAGATAAAATCTGTTTTCCAGTACCAGAAGTTGGTAAAACAACAGAAGCAGCTTTCCCTGGAGCAGGTTCACTGACAGCTATTCACAGGGCTGCTAAAGTCATCTCCTCTGCAATAACCAGAAGGAACAACTGAGAAAGCACCCAGATCTGGTGGATTCAGCACCCTCCTCTATGAGCCCAGCCCCAAGCAGAGATAAAGCTCCCAAAGGACAGAGAGATGTGCTGGCAGGCACTGTGCTGGCCCCTTTCCTGATGTGCCAGGGGAGGAGGTTACCTTCACAAAGCTGTTGACAGCCATGATGGCCATGTCTGGCTGGCTTTTGGCATAGTTCATCAGGTACAGGTAGACCAGCTTCTTCAGCTCCAGGTTATCAGTCTGCATGCAGTTGACAACATCAGGGAACAGAGAGCTGGATACACAACACAAGGATGGAAGCAGAGAATTGTTTAGGTTAAGAAATGCCAGCAGTTCCCCCAGCACTGCCACAACCACATCCCCAAGTGCCACATCAAAAGACTTTCTAAAACTGTCCCAGGGATGGTGACTCCACCTCTACCTGTTTCAATCCCATCTGAACCTCCCTGGCACAACTGGAGGTTATTTCCTCTCATTGTCACCTGGGAGAAGGGACTGACCCCAGCTGCACCCTGCTGTCAGGGAGTTCAGAGAGTGAGAACATCCCCCTTGGGCCTGCTTTTCTCCAGACTGAGCCCCCCACCAAAGCTGCTCCTCATCAGAGCTGTGCTCCAGCCCATCCCCTCCTCTGGACATGCTCCAGCCCCACAATGTCCTTCTTGTCATGAGGGGCCCCAAACTGACCCCAGGATTTGAGGAGTGGCCTCAGCAGTGCCCAGCACAGAGGGGCAATCACTGCCCTGCTCCTGCTGCCCACCCTGTTCCTGATACAGGCAGGTGCCATTGGCTCTCTTGGCACACAGCAGCTCATGTTCAGCCACAGCTGACCAGCACCCCTGGGTCCTTTTCCATCTTTCCAGCAGCTCTTCCTCATTCCTGGAGTGTTCCATGGGTTGTTGTGACCTGAACTCACACCTCTGGCCTCAGCCCATGCACTCAGCCTGCCCAGATCCCCCTGCAGAGCATTCCTGCCCTCCAGCACATCCACACTCCCATCCACAAAATAAAAACCAGAGGTTGCATGGCATGCAAAGGGGATAGTAACAATATCAAGGAAGTCAGAAAAACAGGATTTCCACTTTAAACACCCTCCTGTTTAATGAAAGGCCACCTTCCCCTTCAAAGCAGTTTGCAATGGCTTTTATTATAATAATTTAATTCTCCTTTACAGCTTTAACATAGGAGGAGGTGAAAATGCCATTTCCTAAATATGAACTAAGGAGTTCACCAAACAAGGGAATTCTACCATGCCAGGCCTGGAAATGAATCCACAAGAGGAAAAACGTTGCTTTAAAATGTTTTGGTCATGCAGGACACTTATGAAGAACCAAATTCCAGACTAGCAAAGTCCAGAGTGGTCAGAAGCTTAAACACTGTCAAGCTGGGCTTCACTCAAATGTCAAGCAGCCATCTGCAAACAGCACTGCAGAATAACACAGGAAGTTACACAAAGATTCTGCAGCTCCCAGGTTTGCTGTGGGGATCTGAAGGTGATGGGTAAATGCTGCTGGCAGAAAAGATTAGGGTTTTTTTTTCCCTTTCAGTTTATGTGTTCCTTCATTCTATGATGAAGTCATGATGCTGAATTTGCAAGCTCATATTGATTTCCGTGGCAACAGACCAGGCTGCTGTGAATTCAGAATTCCTGACTGAATCCAGAATTCCTGACTGAATCCAGAATCACTGATTCTCTGCTGGGCTCCAGGAACAGGAGGGAGAAAGGCAGAAAGCATTCATCCCAACAGGTTGTTCTGCTTCTCTCAGAAAACAGTATTGGGGACAGTAAATGCCAGTGTCCTTCAGCTGCAGTAAGACACAGGTTCAATTTTAACATCAGCCATTTTAAAATGCAGCTTAAATTTATGCTGTGCCAGATAAGGCTAAGAAAAAGTTGGAATTACCTTTGTTACATTAAAATTCAGGACAGCAAGCAGCAAGAAAACATCACCTAAAGCGCCACACAAAATGGCTGAATTCTGGGTATGCTTTAAATAAAAAAGGCTTTATCCACGCTGAAAACAGTTGTTTCTCTTGCTTTCAGTGACAGCAAGGAGTTTGAGACAGCTGTGACTGAGGCACAGCCATCCTCAGCTGTTCCAGGGACATGTGTCACCACAGCTGAGTCCCAGGACAAGCTGAGGTGCCACAGGTACAAACTGCTTTTACCTGACATCCTTCCCCACAGTCATGGCTGCAATAACCTTCTTTACAGCTTCTTTCCTCTTCTCTTTCTTTTCATTGTTGAGTTCAGCCTTCAGTTCAAAAATCTCTCCTGGCAGAAGGTGAAAAAAAACCAGATTAAACCTCTCAGGAGAAGAAAAGGGTCTTGTTTTAGGGGTAATTCAAGAGTGAATTTTTGCTTTCTTGGCCTTTTATGGGAATCATAAAACTGGCCCAGCTGCACTTGGAGGCTGTCAGACCTTGTGCAGAACATGGTTCACTGAGAAGCAAAGCTGCAACACTCAAGGGACTGATATGACTCCACCTTGCAGAGGAAAATGCCACAAACAAGAACCAAGCTGTGTGTGGCAGCTCTCCCACCTCCAGGACACCAAACCACATCCCTGGAGCATCTGTTTCTCTGAGGCAACCATTACATAAGCAGCATGAAAAGATACTTGGAGATGCCAGATTCGTGCCTGTAAGAAACAAACTAAGCTAGGAATTTTGCCCAGACTTTTTTTAAGTTTTGCTCATCATTGAAAGCTTCCTCAGAAAGCTGGAGTGGAGCCCAAATGCTGTGGGTTCCTGAAACAGGACAGCATGTGTTTAGTCCAGTGGAAAAAAGCTCAAAAGACAGAGCTACCACTAACAAAAGCTGCATGTAACACAGCCTGTCTGGATTCCAAGGCTCCCAAAGCAGCACTAATTCCTCCAGATATGGCTGTGTAGAAAGCCAGGTCAGGCTGGGTCACCAAAGTGGCAATCAAGTTATAAAATAAAAAACATGTGCAAAAGGCTGTTTATCAGGCTTGTTCCAGACAGAGCCAGTGGTGTGAGAAGGATAATGCTCCCAACAGACAGACAGACAGCTTTCCTCAGGAAGGACAGCCAGCAGCATTCCCACTGGGAGCCACAGCCTGAGCACATGACAAAATATCCAAATATCCCTGACAAGTTCTAGCACCAACTTTCCATCCCTACACTTGCTCAGAGCAGCAGCACCAATTAAAATCTGACACACAGAGACTGCCAGGGACTCCAAAAAAGAAGAGAGGCTGCTGCAGTGCAGAGACCACTCGTCATCCCTCCTGCCTGAGGAAGAGCCTGGCATTACTCACCCAGAGCTCCTGCCCTGGAGCAGAGCTGAGGCAGCTCCAGCTCTCCCCCAGCCCAGACTGGCTCCCTGCAGCCAGCCCACAAAAACCTGCCTTCAGCTCTGAACCTTCAGAGCTGCTCCTCTGAAAGATGTCAACTGCATTAGGTTCATTTATGAGCTCATTGTGAAGCTTAATGACACATAAATACATCAACAGTGTGGGTTTTTGCACTGGCAGGCATTCAGAGGGAGCACTCAGCCATTTTGCAAAGGAGAGGTTAATGCAAACCATTTTCCACATCTGCTGGAGAATGATCAGGCTTAAATTGCACTCATCAACAGTGTTTTGTTCAAGAACTGGTTAGAAAATCTGCCTGGGACAGCCTCAGCAGAACAAGCCTGTGATGGTGTTCACAGGGGTCTTATGTTGAAGGAAGAGACAAGGATTTTGACTCCATGTTTCAGAAGGCTTGATTTATTATTTTATAATATATATTACATTAAAATTATACTAAAAGAATAGAAGAAAAGGTTTCATCTCAGAAGGTTAGCTAAGCTAAGAATAGAAAGGAATGATAAAAAAGGTTTGTGGCTCAGACAGAGAGTCTGAGCCAGCTGACTGTGATTGGCCATTAATTAGAAACAACCACATGAGACCAATCACAGATGCACCTGTTGCATTCCACAGCAGCAGATAACCATTGTTTACATTTTGTTCTTGAGGCCTCACAGCTTCTCAGGAGGAAAAACTCCTAAGGAAAGGATTTTAATGAAATGGATTTTCATGTCTGCAACACAAGCCCTGCCCTGAAGCAGTTAAATGAGTAAAGGGAGCCCAAAAAGCCTTTCCAGGATTCCCATTTTTAAGGGCAGCAGCTTGTCCTGAGGTGAGGTAACCACCACACCTGCAGTAAAGGCAGAGGACAGTCAAACAGTGCACCTGCAGCTTTGGAGAAAATGGCAGCAGGAAAACCCATAATGTTTGCTTGACGTATATATCCAAAATATTAAATTCCTTGTATCAACCTAATCCTGTGATGCCCAAATTAACAACCACCCATAGTTTGGCACTTGTTGGCCCATAACCAGAACTTTGTCTCTGCACTCAAATCCCATTGCTTTGCTTTCTGCTCCTTGAAAGAGTAGCAATTTGGGTCATTTTGTGAATCACAAAAACGTGTAATACCCCAGTTTTGTCTTTTGTCACCATGTGACCTACTTTGGAAGTTTCTCCCTGGATGATTAAGAAGAGAAACAGGGACAGAGCTACCAGAAAAGCACAAGTTCTCCTGCATGCAGTTAAAAAAGCTGTGTAAAAATAACCACCCACCACCTCCAATCTACTGCAGCAGCTCAACACCAACCTTTTTTATTGGTCGTGAAGTATTTGGAGTCCGTCATGGTTCCAGTTCCTTAAAACACCTGAGAATATGAGGAATAAAAAAAGAACAAATCAGCTCCAAATGCAGTTTGGTGGCAACAGCCAGTTTGTGAGGCAGGAACTCAAGCAAGGACAGTTGGTGAGTGAAGGAGGAAGCAAAAGCTTCACATCCACAGGCACGAGTTCCCCAATCTTCATCCTGCACCTGCTGCTGGTTTTACTTGGCAAACACAGGGATTTAAATGGCTTGCTAAAAACACAACAGTGCTGCTCAGCCCAGCTTCCTAAATTCTCAGTCTCAGCAGGCAAAAGGTATTTTTTGAACTCCTCATAACCAGCAGATGCTGGTGTGCTCTGCAGCTGTCTTTCCTGGGCACACAGATTCATTTTCCAAGGAAAAGCACATCCAGTGTCTCGCCTGGCAGGGAGAAGTCCATGTTTCAGACAAAGGAAACTTCATCTCATCTCCCCCTAACGATATCTGCCTGTGTTGCATCTGATAGAAGGCACAATTAACCCCACTTGCAACACCCACCCCCAGGCCTTTCATTCCCTTCCCTCCTTTTGTTCCCTGCAGATGCAAAACAATGGTTTTTTTTGAAAAGAGAAACCCTTACTTTTCAGTTTTTTCAAGCTGGAAATTGAAATATTTCTCTGCCAAGATCTGACATCCCACCTCTGAGACACACACACAAAGCTCATTATTTCTGTGCTGCTCTGCTTTTTTGGTTTTTTTTTTTTTTGTGGACAGGATGGAAAAATGCTGTTGGAGCAACAAATGCTCAGCAGAGCCACAAGAGTGGTCTCACCAGTAGCACAGAATTAAATGAATGCCTTGGAATGCATGGATTGCCCAAACACATGTGGATATCCATAATTTTATTCTTACAATTGCTAGTTCTGTGACAAATAGGAAGCAATTTTCAAAACAAGCAGAGGAGTGGGCACTTTTACTGCTTTTGAAGAAAGGCCGTATCAATGCTAGGAACTATGACCCTAAAACCATCTCAAAAAGAAAAAGGAGGAAAGAAATTATAAAATCCTATCTTTTTGGCCCCAATTCCCCTCTTCTTACACATCCTTCCACGACCTTAAAGGCTGCCAGCAAAGCAGTAAATCATGTTCCCTAAATGTCTTGCCTCTAAACCCTGCAGGTCTTGCTGGCTCAGCAGCAAAAGGACCAGCACAGCTCTGAACTCCAGGGCTGCCCAGCAGTGCAATCAAACTGTTCTTCCTTAACCCTTTCCTCCCTCATCCCTTCACCAGCCCCAATGCCATCACCTTTCCACGTTCCCACATCCACCTGGACACCCCAGCAGTTGAATTCCCAGCAGTGCCCCAATTTCCACCCTTTTTTTATGGGATCATCCTGTCCAGCTGCCAAACATCTGCATGAGGATCAACCTGTTGCTTCTCCCAGTTTCCTTGTGCTGCTTGCCTGCTCTGTTTCCACCTCATCCAATTAGGCTGAATGACTGGGTTTGCTTTGATTTCTCTCCCTTTCTGCTCCTGCCAAGCCTGGAGACAGCTCTGGAAACACATTCCTCGTGCAGAGGAGGTTTTAACCTCCTTCCAAAACAGGGAAAGCCACAATGAGTGCAATTTTCCCAGCAAAAAAAAAAAAAAAAAATCTCACAGCCCCTCCCTGAAAGCAGAGGCTGCTGTGGAGCTTGTTTTGTAATTAAAATCAGATTCTGTGTTCAGCTGCAACATTATTGCTGACAGAGTCCTTCGGGTTTGAGCTCAGCTTAAAAGGAAGACTTAAATAAAATGTTTTTCTCTGCCAAAGTATTTGGCACAGGGCCATGCACAGAGCACTGAACGTGGCCTCGATGTTCTTTGTTTGCATTATGTGGGGATTTGTCAGCCAGGGTCACATCTCAGCTGAGCTACTCTAATACAGCTTTAACTGGGGCCACAGCAGCAGATTAGAGAGAAAACGGAAGGGGGGAGGAAAAAACCCAACCCAAACACCACAAACATCAGCCCAGTTGAATAAAGCTACACACAGAGAGGAAGGAACCCTGCTGGATTTCAGAGATGGTCATTAAACCCCAAGGGCAGCACATTATGTTGTTTTTCTCCTTTCAGATATTGTTGTTTTTCTCCTTTCATATACTTGGAAACGTGAAAAATCCTAGAAACACTCAGGCAGGGCCAAGCACAGCTCATGCCTCCTCTGATGGATGTAAATGAGAGCTGCCTTAGGTGAACAACCAACCTGCCCTACTCCATGTGCAGCACAGGAAAAAGCTGCTTTTCTCACCAGCACACAGATTGCTGCTTCATGTGTGTCAGAGCTTGCTTTGCACACTGTTCAGAGACAGCCTGCCAGCAGCACTGGGCATTATCTCATCACCAACAACCTCAGTGTGCTTCACAGCAAATGGAAGCAGATATTTCAAACACTGCACAAAATGCCAGCTCCTTGTAAATCTAAAACCAAGGAGAGCCAAGGGAAATTAGAACATCATCAGCAGCTTTGTATTTTCAGAAGAAAAATCTGCTTTAGACTGCCCCCTCCTCACTAGAGACGGAAACAGGTAAGAGGTGCTCAGAGCTGAACAAAAGGCTCCTCCTGATCCAACCCCAGCAAATGAGGAGAGATGAGAGGGAGGAATGGCTCCAGAAAGCTCCAGCAGTGCTCAGTGCTACCAACAGTGGCTTGACATTTCACTGCAGACTGAACCAAAGCAGGAAAAGCCTCCTCAGCACAAACCCACACAGAAAACCTGACCCTGTGTCTGAGCAACACCTGCCTGACCCCACACACCACTCCAGTCAGCCTGAGCTGCTCCCCAGCACTGATCCCACACAGGAGGAGAGCAGGTTTAAGGGCCTTGGGATTAAGGCAAGCTCCTGGACACTGAAACCATCAATCCCTAAATCTCTCCAGTGATCCCTGGTTTAGCTCCAGTGGAAGTGGTGCCACCCATTTTTCCTGGAAAGCCTCTCAAGGAGCTGTGTGACAGCCCAAGCATGGCCCAGGGCCACTGGAGAGGCAGGGAGACAAACAGAACAATGGAACGTGGCTGGCAGAGGGAGAGCCGGGCCTGCAGCCCTGAAATTGTGCTGGCACGAGGATTTTGCTCCCATCCTGGGGACCAAACACCCCCATTCGCTGTGAGCCCCATCCCAGCCCCTCCCACAGCTCCAGCAGGACTCCCAGCACCCACCCACCCTCCACTGGCATCCCAGTACCCCCTTCAAGCCCCCTGCCCACCAGCACCACTGCCCAGATCTCTCCCAGTATCCCCCAGTCACAGCAGCATTGCCCACAACTCCCAGTTCCCCTCCCCGGCACTCCCAGTCCCTCTCAGCACCCAGCCCTAATCCCTGCCTGCCCCCAGCAGTATCCCAGCACCTTGCCATGCTCATTCCCATCCTACCAGGCCCATCCCAGTCCATTCCCTCACCCCAAACCAGTGTCTCCTTCCAGGACCCACTGACCCCACTGCTCTCACCCCTCCATCTCCTCTGCAACCACCTGCCCAGTCCTTCCAGTGGCCTCTTCCAGTACCTCACCAGAGCCACTCCCAGTGCCTCACCAGCGACTCTCCCACCCCATACCAGTTCCCACCTCCCAGTAACCCCTCCCAATGCCCAATGCCCTTCCCACCTTATCCCAGGTGTGTCTCCCAGTGCCCTCTCCCAATGGCACCTCCCACCCTATCCCAGTTCCCTTTTCCAGTACCCCTCACCTCTCCCAGTGCCCCCTCCCAATGCTCCTTCCCAGCTTCCCAATTCCCCCTCGGTGCCCCTTCCCACTCTATCCCAGTTGCCTTTTCCAGTGCCCCTCACCTCTCCCAGTGCACCTCACCTCCTCCCAATGACCCCCTCCCACTTTATCCTAGGCGTCCCTCCCAGTATCCCCTCCCACCCTATCCCAGTTCCCTTTTCCAGTGCCCCTCACCTCCTCCCAGTGCCCCTTCCCACCTTATCCCAGTTCCCCCTCCCAGTTCCCCCTCGGTGCCTCTTCCCACTCTCTCCCAGTTGCCTTTTCCAGTGCCCCTCAGCTCTCCCAGTGCCCCTTCCCACCCACACCAGTCCCCCCCACCCCTCCTCTCCCCTCCCAGCGCCTCCCATCATCCCCCAGCCGCCCCCCGAGCAGTTTCTCTCCCCTCCCTATCCCAGTTCCCCCCAGTTCCTCACACCTCCTCCCGCTATCCCCTCCCAGCACCCTCCCCGCCCTATGGCGGCACCCCAGCACTGCCCTCACCTCTCCCAGCACCCCCTCAGCCCCTCCCAATTCCCCACGCGCCGTGCCGCAGTGCCCCGCCGCTGACCCTCACCGCTCCCGCGTCCCTCCCGCGCCCTCAGCCCCGGCCCCACTCACGGACCGGACTCACCGCTGCGGGGGCGGCGGCGGAACCGGAAGCGGCGGGGCCGGGCGGACTTGGATCAGCGAGATCGAACCCTCCCCGCCCAGAGCGGCCGCGCCCGGCTACCATAGAGCGGCGGCAGCGGGCGGAGCGCTGGCGGCCGGCGCTTCCGGGGGGCGGGGCGGGGCAGAGGCGCCCCCTAGCGGCGGGGCGGTGTGGCGGTGTCATGGCGGAGGTGGGCGCTCACCTCACGGCCGCCTCGGCCGGGGAGGAGCGGCCGTCCGTGTTCGAGGCGGTGGCCCAGGACAGCCTGATGGCCGCTGTGAAACCCGCCCTGCAGCACCTGGTCAAGGTGAGGGTGAGGGTGAAGGGAGAGTAGGGGGGCCGCTGTGTAACTCCGGGGGGCTGGTGTGTAACTCCGGGGCACTCGCGGGCAGCGGGACTGTTGTGAGCCACCTGGGTCGTTTGAGAATTACAGGCGTCGTTTATTTCTGCTGTGATTTATAATTTAGCATTTTACTGCGCTTTTTAGCTCCTTCCCTGTGAGGGTGGGGAGGCCCTGGCGCAGAGAAGCTGTGGCTGCCCCATCCCTGAGTGTTCAAATCCAAATTGGACGGGGCTTGGAGCACAGGGACAGTAAAAAGTGTCTGGTTGGAACCAGAAGATCTTTAATGATCCTTCCAACCCAAATCACTCTGATTCCTCCTGTTTTGTGTCCCTGTTTTTACAACAGGTGCTTGCCGAGTCCAACCCTGCCCGGTACGGTTTCCTCTGGCGGTGGTTTGATGAGATTTACGTCCTTCTGGATTTGCTGCTGCAGCAGCACTACCTGGCCAGGTGCAGCGCCTCCTTCTCGGAGAACTTCTACAGCATGAAGAGGATCCCCATGGGAAACGGCCGACAGCGACCTCTGGCCACAGCTGGCCTGCCAAAGAGGCACCACTGGAAATCTCTGCTCCTGCTGGTTCTTGTTCCTTACCTGAAAGGAAAGCTGGAGAAACTGGTGTCCAGCCTGAGGGAGGAGGATGAGTACTCCATCCACCCTCCCTCATCGTCCTGGAAACGCTTCTATAGAGCTTTTCTAGCTGCCTATCCCTATGTAAACATGACCTGGGAGGGCTGGTTTCTTATCCAGCAGCTGTGCTACATCCTGGGCAAGGCTGAGCATCATTCCCCCTTGCTGAAGCTGGCTGGTGTCCGCCTGGTCAGGCTGACTGCAGAGGATATCCAGGCCCTGGAGAAGAAATGGGCTGAAAGCACCTCAAGTCAAACACACAGGTATGGCAGAACCTGCCTCAGGTGTTGCCCTCCAGGGTGTTCCATGGGTGTGTAAATTTAGGGGTGATGCTGTAAGGTAAAAGTGCCTTGTTCTCCAAAAATTCAAGATGAAAGTTCACACTGACAAAATGTGCTCCAAAAGGGTGTATTGAGAGCGAAAATAAGGAAACCAGTAGCAGGAATTAGCTGAAGTGATTTTGTGGTAATAAAATTTCAGAGTTCAGGGGTGTTTTTGGACAGGCAAGCCTTTATTCTGTTAAGTCTTTCCCTGCACTTTTCCAACAAAGGAGATGCAGCAATGTTGCTGAAAGGATTGAAACTTATTTCTTTGATTTTCCTAAGCAGCAGCTAGTCACGGCCACACTGAATACCCTGTGAAATGGTGACCTGGAGTGAAACACTCTGTGCTCCAGGATCCTTTAATCCAAATTCTTCTGATTTAAACTTCTGAAAAAAACAGGATTTGGATCTTCCTTAAAATAAAAAAAAGAATCTGAAACATCCTAATAAGTGCAAACATGGGACACTAATTAGGATTACTAATTTAGGATTACAGAGGTGTATGAAGCAGTCACTCCCCAGGTGCTTTTCCCCATGGTTTCTAGATGGATAAACATGCAGTAGTAACCATCTTGGATCTTCTGTAAAGTAAAAAAGAGAATATGAAGCATCCTAATAAGTGCAAATATGGGACACAGTGACCAACTAATTTAGCATTAAGGAGCTGTATGAAGCAGTCACTCCCCAGGTGCTCTTCCCCATGGTTTCTAGATGGATAAATGTGCAGCAGTAACCATCTTGCATCTTCCTTAAAGTAAAAAAGAGAATCTGAAGCATCCTAATAAATGCAAACATGGGACACTAATTAGGATTACTAATTTAGGATTAAGGAGGTGTATGAAGCTGTCACTCCCCAGGTGCTTTTCCCCATGGTTTCTAGATGGATAAACGTGCAGTAGTAACCATCTTGGATCTTCCTTAAAGTAAAAAAAAAGAATCTGAAGCATCCTAATAAGTGCAAACATGGGACATTAATTAGGAATACTAATTTAGGATTACAGAGGTGTATGAAGCTGTCACTCCCCAGGTGCTCTTCCCCATGGTTTCTAGATGGATAAATGTGCATCTTGGATTTTCCTTAAAATAAAAATCTGAAACATCCTAATAAGTGCAAATATGGGACACAGTGACCAACTAACTTAGCATGAAGGAGCTGTGTGAAGCTGTCACTCCCCAGGTGCTCTTCCCCATGGTTTCTAGATGGATAAACATGCAGTAGTAACCACCTTAGATCTTCCTTAAAATAAAAAAAGAATCTGAAACATCCTAATAAGTGCAAACATGGGACCAACTTAGCATGAAGGAGCTGTATGAAGCAGTCACTCCCCAGGTGTTTTTCCCCATGGTTTCTAGATGGATAAATGTGCAGTAGTAACCATCTTCCTTAAAATAAAAAAAGAATCTGAAACATCCTAATAAGTGCAAACATGGGACACAGTGACCAACTAACTTAGCATTAAGGAGCTGTGTGAGGCTGTCACTGCCAAGGTGCTCTTCCCCATGGTTTCTAGATGGATAAATGTGCAGCAGTAACCATCTCTCCCTGTTTCTCTCTGCTGCAGCTTTACCTCACGAGTGCAGTCAGCCCTGAGGAGAGCTCTGGGTGCCGTCGCCGTCTCGCTGTCCACCGGCCTGTCCGTCAGCGTCTTCTTCCTGCAGTTCCTGGACTGGTGGTACTCCTCAGAAAACCAGGAGACCATCAAGTCCCTGACAGCCCTCCCCACGCCCCCGCCCCCTGTGCACCTGGATCACGAGCCCAGCTCAGCTGTGCTGCCCAGCCTGAAGTCCGCGTGCCCCCTGTGCCGCAAGGTGCGCGTCAACGCCACGGCCCTGGCCACGTCCGGCTTCGTGTTCTGCTACCGCTGTGCCCACGGCTTTGTGAAGGCTCACCAGCGCTGCCCAGTCACGGGCTATGCCACAGAGCTGCAGCACCTGGTCAAACTCTACTCCCCTGAGAGCTGAAGGGCTCCCAGGAGCCTCCAGCAGCTCTCTGGGCATCCCATGGAAGGCTTCAGACAGCTCCTGGGTGAGCTGTGCAGCGCTCGCTGGTTCATCAGCTTGGCTGCCTTTGCACGTTCTGGCGATGCTCTGCCCTTTGTTGATGAGCTGTTCAAACATCCTGGCAGCTGCAGAGGTATCACACAGCCCCAGCCTGTCAGCCAGCACAGAAATGCCTTAAAGGACCAGCTGAAAGGGAGGAAACATTGATTTGGGTAAGAGGAATGCAGATGTGTGGATTAAAAACCAGCACTGGTGCTGCTGGAGGGCACGAGCCAGCAAATTAAAGAGGCAGGGAAATTCTCCAGGCAGGTTTTTCTTCCCAGGCCCTTGTGCTGCCCAGGGTGAGCTCTGGCTTTGCCAGAGGTGGAGACAGGCTTAAACCTCTGCTCTTCAGCCTCCTGCATTTTCAGGCTCTTCACCTTGGAATTGAGAACATCACCCTCCTAATTCCCATCAACGGTTCTAAATTAAGACTTTTGACTCTTTAAGGGAACAAGATGGACAAGAGGAATGTGACATTTTCTGCACAAGAGAGAAAATGACAAACCAGATTAAAACAAACTCCTAGTTGATGAGAATGGTTTATTGTTAAATAAGTATTTGCATTAATTATTATCTGCTTTTATAAAGCAAAATTCTTTCTTGATTGAGAACCTAATTTAATTCTTTTCTGGTTATTGGAAAAACACTTTGCTCCTCTGGGGCCTCTATTTACATAAGAGAGACAAGACTAAAGCTGCTTTCATCTTTCCATGTGATGGTGGTGGATGTAAGATTAGCATTTTGTAGGCTGAGACTCTTTAATGTCTGAGCATTACATTGCAATTATTCCAGTCCCAGCCATGTAGCACATTCATATCAGAACAAAACATCCTCGCACTGAGCACAGGAGGAAAGAAAAGCTGTGTGACATGGCTGGCTCTTGCTTGACACCTGATTTTTCAGATGGAAGCCTGTGTTCCTGACTCTAGGGAGCAGCAGTGCTCCAGGTATCAGTGACAGTGCTTAGAGCAACAAGAGCAAAGTTTCTGCACAAAGTCCAGACCCCACTCTGGTCTTTGCAGATTAAGAGATTTAATTTAACATTTAATCCACTGAACCAGGCATCTCATTTTCCCTCCACTTTAGCTCTGCTTCAGAAGATAAAAATCTCCAATATCCTCCTTCACCTGCAAGCAAGAGAGTAAGGTTATTGAATAATGTGGGAAAATGCAGTAATGTGAACCTTCCCCAAACCCCTAATAAATGAGATTTGTTCCTGGTGCTTTATTATCTCTGTGCACCTCCCTGACCCTTCTACCTGTGCCACTGTGAACTAATAATAATAAAAACTATCTCATTTCTCTCTTCTCCAGTAAAATGGAGTCCATGAAGATACTCCTTTTTCCTTTAGAGGGCAATTAGAACACACAGGTCTTACTGGAAGACAAATCACATCCAAGTGTGAGATTTTCTGAGGTTCCAAATCACTTTTTACTTTTTGTGAATGTCCTGGTGACTCCAGTGCAACAGCTCACTTAAATAAGCATTTGACTGATGATTCCTTTTCAAGATAGGTTTATTTCCCTTTTATCCTTCCTAGACTTCCCAAGTTACTTATCTGCTGCTCAGGGAGAGGCTGGGCAGGGGTGGGACACTCACCCCCAGCACTGCAGGGCTCTTGGGGAGTTCATCCTCCCTCTAATGCAGGATTCACTAACACACAACAGTTATCTGATCCCATACAGCTCCAGGGCCTCTCCAGCTCCTTCTCCCAGGATTCATGCCTCTTCCTCTCCCCAAAAAACCCACCAGATGCCCACCTGCCAGGCCCTGGCTGCTTCCCACTCCTGCACAATCCCCTGTCCCTGCCAAACTTGGGTTTGGCCACCTCCAGGACCTGCACAGAACCACCCACATCAAAGCCTCCCAGTTCTAAGCAGCTGTAATTTCTCCTTTACACAATAAATTGTCCTTTACACAATAAAGCTTAGCTGAATAACAAGCATCAAACCCACCATCTGACAGGCTCAGCAGTTACCTGGCAGATTTTTTGTGTTCCTAGAGATGGCTGCAGGATGCCAACTTGGATTTGACGCCTTTGAAACCTCCTGTCCTTAGCAGCCAATTGATACTCATTGTCAGGTTTCTTACTCTAAAACTAAGCTACAAAACCAATTGGGGTTATAGAAAAAATCCCATTTATCTGCTTTTTAACTGTGTTCTTAAAACCAAGATTGGCTAAGGATTGACAAGAGAAGTTTTTTCAGCACCAACTTTATTAAAGCAACCTTTGGACTTACTAATTTGTGATTTCTACAGAGTCATGTACCAAATATGCCCTCAGGATGCTTTGATGTTGCTCAATACAATTTCATCAACATTAACAGCAGCACTGGAGTTGTTCAGTATCCACTGCCAGGACTTGACTTTGCAAGTCTTTTAAAAATTCTTTAGTGAACCTTAGGCACATTCACAGCTCATCAAGGCAGTGTTCAAAAGTTAGAGCATGAAGCAACTGAGTTTTTGCTATTTTCTTAAAAGAAACAAAGTGGCTTCTCCTGTTAAGGGAAAACCACTAAAACATACTCCTAGGTGTATATTCCCCATGGATGCTTCTTTCTTCACAGGAAGAGAAATCAATATAAAGATGTCATCAGCACCTGGAAAAGAACAAAAAAAAAAACTGAATTAGAGAATAGCATCATCTCTTTTCTTAGGTCCTTCCCTCAACGCCAAAGGGGTTGCACTTCATGGTGAGTATTCCAAAAATACTTCTGGCTCCCTGCTGGCAAGCACTAAATGAGAATACAGCTGAATGAGCTGCTAATGAACTTCTACAGGGCAGGCAGCTCAGAGTCTGCACTGCACTAACACAGGAGACACAGTGGCAGAGGATCTGGAGTTTGTGATCCATGGCACACACAGGAGATAAACCCACATCCTCCCCTCCCTGCAAGCTCACACAATGCTGCAGCAACGAGTATTTGAGTTATTTTTCAAATCAAGGCTTTTTCTGCTGTTAAACTGCTAAAAACTCTTAGTATTTTTTTTAGGGTGCATCAGAGTTTCAAGAACAGCAAAGCTGCTCCCTGCAGACGAGCTTAGCCTAAGGTAGCTCAGAGAGAAGATTAGGTGATCATGCCCTGGTCAGAGCGGAGACACGGAGTCTCGGCAATACCAGTTCAGACTATACTTCGCTCATCATTGCTGCTGGGCAAATCTATTTGCCTCCAACGAGTAGCTCGCTCCCAAGGCAGGGCCTGGGAGGTTTCCTCCTCCCTAGGAGGACGAAGCACATGGAGCAGGGGAGCACAGGGATGGAGGTGATATTCCTTCTACAGCCGAGCAGAAGATGGGGAAGGCGGGTCACAGACTGGCATTCCAAGGTCAGCAGAGCAGTACCAGGCAAACCCAAGAGGATAAAAGTGCCATACCTGCAAATGCTGCTGCAGTCAGTGTCTCTCCAAGGCTCCAGAGGCCTGTTTGGATCCCTCCCTTCCCTCATGCCACAAGTTTACACTCTCTTCCCATCTCCTTCCCTGTACCCTCCCCACCAGGTCCCTGCAGCTCTTCAGTCCCCAGTTCCTCTGCCCGTGCCCATCCTCCATCCTCCGAGCTCCCCGATATCCTCCCGCATCTTAGTAAACCGCACATGCCTTACACCTCGGCAAGGTACGGGTTCCTCAGACCCCAGAGCCGCTTCCACGTCCCCTCACCCTCCGTGTCTCCATCCTCGCACACTCCGAGCCCTCAGCTGCCCCACCGCGGTCCCGCATCCCCCTGTACCCCGTATGCCATATGCCATATCCCGCGTCCCTTGTCCCCTGTCCCCCTCACGCCGCTCCGCTGCCACAGGCCCGGCCACACCGGGGCGGAGCCGCCCTCTTCGCCCCGCCCATCATATAGTAATAACCAATCACAGCGCGCGGTTCTAACGGTGGGAGCCAATAGGAAAGTGCGTTAGAGGAGCTGGGGGCGGTGCGAGCGTTTCCCGCCCTGAGGAAGCCTGAGGGGGGCTGAGGGAGCGGGTGGTCCCTGTTAGTGTAAAACTCATGTTCACCCCATGTTTTTCTAAAAGAAATGCCAATAAATGGCTTTTACAGAAGTTATTTCCCCACTCAACTTCAGCAACAGTCAGTAGAACGCAGTTGCTCCAAAGAGAGGCTTTAGCAGGAGAAGGGAAACTTTGCCGTTCAATACCAATGGCATTTTGTCTTGGTGTCAGAGATGCTAGTTAGGTAAACCTGTATAGAGGCAATGTTAAGTACTTTCGAAAGCCAGATTCAAAAGCCCTAAAAATGGGTATCCAAAATTGAAGGCTGATAGAAAACAAATCATATTTCCAACCACAATGTTCCTCCCTCGGTTTGGAAGAACAGCCTGATATCCCCCAGCTGTGATTATAAAGCACCAGCAATTTAACTGAACCTGATTACATTCATTAAATACACCCTCCAAATAAATCTACTTTTAGCTTATCAAACCTTTTAGTTCAAAATTTTCTATCTTTTTCAAATTCAGGATACTAGAGACACTTTCATTTATTTTTTTCCCTTAACATGCAAAAAAAGACTACCCTCAGGGTTCCTTTTATAACCCAAAACCTCAACATTTCATCATGCCTATTGTGAACATCACTAATATTAATATGATCAGAAATATTTTAATGTGTTTGAATTAATATTTAAATAATTATTGAGTAAAATTGTATTTATTACATGTTTAGGGACTTTTCCCCAGGAACTAAAACAATGGTCTGTGATTTTTGTGTTGTCCATAGCCTGCATTAAGAATCTGTGCTTGAATGAAAATATTTTTGTAATGAAGTTTAATGTGATGATGACTACTGGATTGCTTTTCATTCTGTTTTTTTCATAAATGGGATATTTTCAACATTCCCTGTGCCTTGCTGTGGCACCTTTGTGGTGACTCTGCTGCATTTGGGAGCACTGGTTTGCAAGGACTGAAAATTCAACCTATGTTACCAATTACTCCATTTTTTCCAGGTGTGATGCAAGACTTGCCTTAAATTCTCCTTTAGCTTAATAAAATCAGAACAGGAATTCCACATGGAACAAAGCAGTGAATTTATTAAGAGTTCACCCACCATCCTCACACTTTGGCACATATCTTCCAATAAATGAACAAAAAAGCACACAGCTAAAATCCTATTTTCTGACTATAGAATAGAAGGCACATAACCCTCCCTGTTCCACCATTGCTGGGAATTCCAGAAGTACCACGAGCTGGAGGTGGTGGCAGAACCAATTTCAGCTGTGTTGAGTTTCCTTCCAACAGCCTCCTGACATGTCTCCAACACAACCAACTCTTTTACAGCTGAAGCTTTCATCATTATCAGCTGAATGGGGGCAGAGAAAGGATTTACACCATCTGGGAATTACTCAGATGGACACATCCCAAATTTCCCAGGCAAATTCCCTCCTGTTCCTCATACACCTTATGACCCTCCAATGCTGTCCCCAAACTATTATTCAGTGCCTTGACAAATGGCACCAGATTCTCCTCATGGCTCTCACTTTTCCCTATTTCTCCATTTTTTTTCTCCCACACTCAGCCTTTTTTTGGTGCTTTTCATTCCCTCACGCCTGAGAGAGGGGTTTGATCAGCTCGTAATCCATGCACTTGGTGAGGCAATCACGTGCCACATTTATGATGTGCTGCTTCTTGGGGTGATCCTCCTGCTTCCCCACGTAGGTCAGGATCTCCAGGAGCTCTGACTCCACCAGCTTCTTGGCCAGCTCTTTGTCAGAGCTGATCAAGTTGAAGGCAATGACCAGTCCTCGGTGCTGGACCTCCATGTTGTCATGCAAGCAGAGCCTCTGCAGGATTTCAAGCCACTGGGTGGTCTGCAAGGGATGGAGAGATCATTAGTACTGATTTGAAGAATATCTCAACCAGGAACATGACTTTGGCTTCCTTCAGTGGAAGGAAGAGCAGTACTAATGTCACTTATGGTATTTTTAACTAAGGAAACCTGACTCCAAACATTTTAACCCAATTTTTCTTACACCTAAGTCAGAATCTTCCACAGCACTGGGACTGTGATGGTGTTTGCAGGGGTCTGAGGATGAGGGAAGAGACCAGGATCTGAGTCCATGTTCCAGAAGGCTTGATTTATTATTTTATGATATATTTTATATTAAAACTATACTAAAAGAACAGAAGAAAGGATTTCATCAGAAGGCTAGCTAAGAATAGAAAAAGAAGGAATGAATAACAAAGGGTTGTGGCTTGGACAGAGAGTCTGAGCCAGCTGACTGTGATTGGCCATTAATTAGAAACAACCACATGAGACCAATCACAGATGCACCTGTTGCATTCCACAGCAGCAGATAACCATTGTTTGCATTTGTTCCTGAGGCCTCCCAGCTTCTCAGGAGAAAAAATCCTTAGGAAAGGGTTTTTAATAAAATGTGTCTGTGACACTGGGACAACGTGGAATACATTTCATATTCATTCTGCTGCATAATCTCTTTGGAAAGAATTTGACCAGAGTCTTGACACAGCTGAGATGACCAGAACACTCCCCCACCCCAACCTTCTTGAGCTTCTCTGTTGGCTTGATTAATCATTTTATCTTAATGAGCTCCAGAGTTCAATCATGTGTGCAACAAGATAGGGTTCAGGAGCTCTCAGCCACAGCTCTTCAGACCCTCAGCCATGCAGGCTCTGGGTTCTCAGGGCCTACAGATCTGTGCAGGGAAGGGACATCCTTTGGGATCTCTAAAGCTCAGCAGGCTATCAATCAAGCTCTTCTCATTTCCATGGGGAACAAAGTTTGGGTTTCAGGTTGTTTATCAAAGCATGCACACCCAGGCCCCAGCTTCTCTAGGTTCCTCAGTATTGAACTAGTAAACTGCACATTCCTTTGGAGAGATTTCTTAAAATCTGAGCCAGGACCCTTGCAGGGTACATCCCACACACTGCCCACAACCAGAGCTGTGTCCTCACCACTTGAGTCATCTTTGAGCAGAGTTTCTTTTGTGCTGCTGTCAGCATGGCCAGGGCTCCTGCTGCTGCAACCTGAACCTTCTCATCATCCTCACCACACAGCAACACCACCAACTTCAGCCGGTCATTGCCATCGGCCACAAACCGCTCCTGAACCTAAAAACCCCAGAGATACCCAGAGGTAGCACAGTTAGGGACAGCTCCTCACAGGGCAGGGGCAAGCAGTCAGCTTGGACATGCCCAGGGGGGATTTTACCTCCTTGTTGACCACCAAGTTGCACATGCACTCAGTGGCTGCCTGTCGGAGTTGGTCGTGGTTCTCAAACATGTAGTTTTCAATATCTGGCAGGGCCTTCTCTTTGATTATCTTCAACCTGTGGCAAACAGCAGTAAAAACCACACATTATAGGTCAAGCAGCAACCAACTTATCAAATATTAACTGCAGGGAAGGCCTTGAAGCAAATCAGTGTCTGGAGCGCATGATGTGGTTCATTCCCTGTCTAATGCAGATGAAATTCATGTCTTTGCTGTTTCTAGAGGAAAATAAGCCACTCTCCTTTTCTTATTCAATCAATCTTTTAGCTCTGAGACCTTTGTAGCTCTGCCAAAGTTAGCTCAAATTGACCAGTCTTCATAGTCCAACAAGTAATTCACATTCACTCCTGGGGAAAGAGGAAGGTTAAAAAGCAGTAAAGCTCACCTGAGTTTATCACTTCTTCCTGAAAAGTTTGTGAGACCTAACAGAGCCTCGTAGTTCTGGAGTCCATCTCTCTCTGTGTTCAGCAGGCTGACAAGGGGCCTCACCACCTCATACACCTGAAAGAGAAGGCTTGCATTAACAATTTTCATTTGCTAAAGGAAGTTTCAATTATTTTGTTTTTATTATTATTGTTATTAAGCTTACCCTCTCCCCCGGGAATGCAATGTCTGGATTGGAGATAGCAGCAATTTTTGCCAGAGCATGAGAAGCCTTTATCTTGCCAACATCTGTGCCTTCCACAGCCAGAGGTATCAGGGCCTGGAGACACAGGAAAAAGCATTCAGTGTTCTAAGAAGATTTTCAAGACTGCCTTAACCGAGTAAACCAAATTAAAAGTATCCCATAGCCCTCTGTGATGCCTTGCTTTTGTTCTCAAATAGCTTGTTCTCTCACAAGCTCACTCCAAGAACATCACTTCTTTGGAGCCTTGCAGAGATGGGACTGCAGAGTCAGTAAGGCCCTTGGGGGGACAACTTGTGCTCTTCTGTCACTGTCCCTCACCAGAAACACACCCCAGGCTCCCAGCAGGCATTAACAGCACATCAGGAACTGTGAACATGAAAGCAATCACCTTCCCACCGCCTTGAGCAACAATGGTCCCGCGGTCCTTGGGGTCTTCACACAAGGCAAGGAACACCCTGCAGGGGCACAGAACACTCAGTGAGACAGCCATGGGGACAGCAGCAGCCAACAGCCCTCATGGAACGGGGCTGAGGTGTTGCAGGAGTGCCAGAGCCACCAGGTAAATTCCAGGTGCTTAACCCCATGCAGACAGCTCTCTATGAGGAAACAACAAATGGCAGATTAAGAAGTTTTCAGGTCTGTAAAATGAACTCTATTCCAGCCAGAACCAATACAGAGAACTCAAAAATGCATTCCAGCAAGGCAGCTTGAACATGAATTTTTATGACACCTCTGAACAAAAACTTTGGTTTTAAATCTTTCCTCCCCCACAGGCAGAATGCCCCAGCCCAGGTGCCCATCCCCATGACACAGGGGCTGCCAAGCACTCCCAGCTCCCAGCACTGCAGTGAAGGCACCTGGCAATGAGCTCCTTGCTCTGGTCAGTCAAAATGGCACTGTCAGCCTTCACCATGCAGGCCAAGGCAGAGACAACCCCAGCCTTCAGCAGCCTCTTCACTCGCTTCACCACAAAATCCTTCTTGTCCTGAGGAGGAAACATTGGGAAAGAATTAGCCCTTGGCAGCTGCCATTCTGCCACCCAACAGCCTGCTTGGACAGCAAACAACTTCAGTCTGGAGACAGGAGACATGAAGTCTGTGACAATGGATACACCAAATAAGTCTTTCTGAACAGCATCTCCAGCTGGACACAACCCACCTTTGGATGCTCCTCAGGCACGTGCTGCTTGGAGAATTTTGCCAGCTGCACCAGCTCTGGGACCAGCTCCTTGGTATCGTAGCTGTTGGTACAGTTCACCAGTGCAGAAGCCACAGAATACAAGATTGTTTTGTCACTTGCCTGCACAGGAAAATAAATTTTGTGTGAGGGTGAGGAGGGCACAGCAGGGTAACAGTTCCTTTTGGACTGCCAGGATGGTTTTCACTTGTGGAAATGTTCTTATCCCCAGTTTCATAGCCCATGAAAGTTTTCATGGTCAAACAAGGTGTTGGACATCATCAGGTGCTGTCAACACCTTGGTGCCTTTGGTTTTCATGCATTTGCTGACAGTGAAGGTAGGAGCAACACCCCTCAGCCCAGGGAAAAGAGCAGGATGGTGGCAGCCCTGAGATGTCTCTGGGGCACAGGCAGAACCGAAGTTCTGCTGAACCAGAGGTGAGGGGCTGGGGTCACAGCTCCTTCTGACTGGGGCACAGGGTAGGGCTGGAGAGCTGGGAGAACTTGGTGCTACCAGAGGAATGAAGGAACAAGGAAAGGAGATGGACCTTGGCTAATTCAAACATAGCTTTCAGGGCTGGCTCATCTTCAACAAAGTCATCTTTGACATCTGCATCGAGGGTGAGGTAGGAGAGCCCTTCCACAGCCCACTTCCTGGTGCGGGCATCGATGCTGGTGTTGCACAACCACCTGCAAGAGAGAAAAAACACTCACATTTCTATCTTGGGAGCCAGAACTAACTCATCTGGAAAAAGTGGGCAGAAAAACAGATATTGAGACTGATTCAGGCCCAAATATGTCCTCAGGTTCTGCTGCAGCTCCTCAGACTGGGGATGCTTCCCCTTGAGACATGACCTTCCTCCCCATGGCTCAACTTGTGGGATCTAAATGCTGCAGGGAATGACAGACCAGGACAGCTACTCAGCACTGCTTTGCCTTTTCCATCCCATGAAAAATGAGATGCCTGCAGGAATGACCACCCATTCAGTCACTTCCTGACTTGATCCCACCTCCTTGCTTACTCTACCTGGCAAATTCACCTTCAGAAGGGCCTTGTGCATATTCAAAGTAAGCATTAATCAGGCTGTGCCACTCTGGCAAAGAGGGAGGCACCCAGGTCTGGTGTGTCCCATGGGCAGTGAGGGAGGGAGAAGGCTCCTCTGGGTATTGAGGCAGAAGGAGCACATGGCTGCTTCAGGCACAGAAAAGCCCAATGGCTCTGGGGGCACTGTCAGCTGGCAGGCAGCACATGAAATGAAGGCAATGTGTGGGCAGGATCTCGTGGGAGTGGAACATATTGTGCTTTGCAAAGATTGGAATAACTGAAGGAAGAAGGGAAGTCACTCACTTTCGGCACTGCTTGGCTAACTTCTCAGTGGAGCCCTCAGCAAACTGCCGCAGGCCATAGTCAGTGCCTCCTGCTGAGCCCAGCTTGCAGAGACCCTGAGGAGGACAAAAGGGATGTACCAGTGAGAAAGGCTCATTAATCCTCTTGTGTTGCTGCCCCAAAACAGCCCAAGCCCATCTCTCATCCCCACAACCTCCCTCCTCTCCCAAGTCTGGGATTAAGCTGCCGAGTGTGGCAGGTAATAGAGGCAGGGCTGCGTCCTCACCACCAGAGCTCGGATTTTGATCTTCTCATTTTTGGTCTTCTTGTAGATCTCCTTCAGGAGTGTCACCCCATTGGTGATGATGAAGGTGGCTCTGCTCAGCTTGGTGGAAGCGTGGATGAGAGCTTCCACAGCCACCAGCTGGTCAATCTCCCTCTCGGAGCCACACAGGGCAACCATCATCTCCATCACTCCCTTCATGCCAAGCAGCTTGTTGCCCAAGTCAAAGGGGCCTTGCAGAACACCAGACACAATCTGGACAGCATGGAGTGTCTTATCCATGTCTTGTGGGTCAATTTTGCTCCTGCATGGGATAGAGTAGAGTATTGTACAGTAGCGGGGAGGGGATCTTCTCCCTCAGCCGTGCTGCTGAATCATGTTGGATATTTGGGTGTGCAAATTCCTGCAAAGCTGTGATGCAGCAGGATCCCAAGCAATTCATAATCTCCCCAAACCCCAATTTTGAACACAAGCAGACTTCAAGTGCCTGATCTCACCCTCAGGAAGCCCTGCTCCTGCCCTCTGGTCCGACTCACTTGATGTACTCCTCGCAGATGAGCCGGTAGTTGTCCCGCTCCGGGTCACACCGCAGGTCATCGTAGAGCTTATTTAGGAGGACAGAGGCAGTCAGCTGGGTGTTCTCTGTCAGTGGCAGGCAGTCAGGCATCTCAGGAATCTGGCCCACCACTTTCAGTATCTTTTTTAAGCCTGGAAACGATAGAGTGATATGGTTGTCAGAGGGGAGAGGGTCTGTGCAAAATTCAAGATACCATTTGTTACTTGCTTGCTGTGGAATAGCCAGTTGGGATGGTTTTCAATTATTTTTCAGCCTAATCACATAAGTCTTAAGCAAAAAAGACACTCAGATATTTACTGGGGAGGGGCTTCTGCTGGCGAGATTACAGGTTTGCAGCATCAGGCTTTTTTCCAGTTCTCAGAGTGAGATAAGCAGAACTGCATTAGGCCCCTGGCTGGATCTGTTATTTTTGTCAGGAGACATTAAACCTACTGACCTCCAAGGCTGGAGGCTCTGACTGAGGAAAACCCAGCCACTTTCAAGTGATTCTGCATGACTTAACTCACCTTTTGCTGAATTATTATTAAATAACTTCCATCAAAATGGTAACACATGCATGCATTGGAATTACTATAGAAACACACAGCACACATTTTCCTCACCCTCATCCAGCTTTACAGTTGATCAATTTATGGGCCCACCAAGCTCAGCAGGTGCTTATCTCATCCTATCTAAAGCAGACAATTTATCCAAACCAAATCCTCCTAATATTAGCAATTACATTCGAGAAACTAACCAGAGATATTAGGTAGTCCTTCAGAAACTCAAAAATTATTGTTCTCATACACAGCTGATTTTCTCTTAGTACTGTTCCCTGCTAATAAGTCTAACTTTGCTCCAGGCTTGCATGCACCAAAAAAAGCCAGAGAGGATTTATTTTATAGGAAGTTCTCTGGGTATTCAGGCAAGAACACACAGCTCCACATCTCCCAGATCAGAACAGGATGGAGGACAAGGACTCACCATTGTCGATGACAAAGATGCTCCTGCTGTTGTCATGGTCTTTCAGGTCCTTCCTTGGTATGTTCTTGTTGAGGAGGTTGAGGGCTCGGTCTCGCCCTTGCCCAGACACTTTCTTACTGACCAGCATATCCAGCAAACGCATCGTGATCATCCTCAAATCCTTCTTGGTGTCTACAATGAAGCAAAACAGTAGCAGCCAGTTACAAGAAGTTACCTCTGCAAGCAGGTGAGCTCAGTCAAAACCACTCAAAGCCATTGTGTGGCTGGAACAGAAGTACTTAAGCGGTGCATGAGGATGAGAGCTGTGTGCAGATTGTCCTCCTGTACAGCTGAAGGGTAAAGTCCCCACTTCAGCAAGGAATAAGGTGAAATCCCAGGAGCAGAGCCCTCCCTGCTGGGCCCAGAGGGAATGAAGAGCAGGTGATGTGTTTACCTAGCACTAGAGCCTCCTCCTTGCCGTGGTGCTCCTCCTTCCCCTGACCCATCAGGCAGTCGGTGATGGTCTGCAGGAGGTTGCAGACAGCCAGGGAGATTTCTTCATTGTCCACTGACATCCACATGCAGATGCTGTCGATGCCCAGGTAATGGAGAATGGCAGTGGCCTGGCCCCAGGAAGCAGAGAGCAGGACAGTGTTAGCAAAGGCCTTTCCTCCCTGTGTCCTCTAGGCTCAGCTAGGACAAAGAAATTATTTTCCTTAGTGAATCCTGACTCACTACAAGTCAGAGTTTTAATTTTCTCCCACTGTTCACAAACAACACAAACTATTTCAATTTCCCCCACCCCAGTTGAAGGTCCAAGCACCCTGTCCTTACCCGAGCCTTATGTCCTGTGCACATTCCTGAAAGTGTCCTCACGGCTGCCAGGATCAGCTCAGGGTTTTTGGTTTCTATCAGCTGCAGCAGCAAGTTGACCCCATTATTCTGGAAAATCCTCTCAGCACCTGCTTCCTCCCGCCCCAGGACTATGAGGTTGTTTGCAGCCTAGGTGGGAGGCAGAAGAACCAGGGGTCAGTGGCACAGCCCAGCCTCCAGAACATCTCTGGGAGATCCTGGTGGGAACCATGTCCTGACAGATGCAGCAGATCAGCTCAGCTCAGACCCCACCAGGCAGCTGATCCAGGTGAATTTAGGGACCAGCTCTGCTCTGCCCAAGAAGAGTGGGTCACTGCTTGGAAGGAACATCTGGAGGGTGGCAGGACCTCAGCAGAAGTCCAGGCTGACCCTACTTATGGTATTTTGGGAGGCTGGGCCACTTTCTGTCACCACAGGGGTGATTTTCCCTCTCTCTGAGCGCAGTTCACCTTCCAGCTCCTTCCCTCATCCTCCATCCAGGGAAGGTGGGGAAGGGAACACAGGGCTCTGCTCCCTGGAGCAGCCTCTGACATCAAACAGCCATTTTGCCAAGTCCAGAGCAGTTCTCACCTTTTCTCGCTTCTCTTTGTCGCTGTTCTCATCCAGCAGGATCTCAAACATCTTCTGCACCCTCAAGTCTGTGGAGAACTGAATGCGCAGCTGTGCCAAGAGGGAGAGCACAGAGCATCAGGAGGAGAAAATCGAGGAGCAGCTTTCCTTTTTCACTTCAAGAATGTTCCCTCCCCTCAAACCACAGGCAAAGATTTAATGCTTAATTTAATGCATGATTTAATGCACAATTTAAGCTGAATAACAGGAGATAGAATTTTTCAGCAATCAGCATCCATTACCAATCTCATGGGCACAGGCAGTGCCAGCCCTAAACCTTGATTTCTGAGACTTCACAGGAGGTAGTGGTGCAAGGATTTCTTCACAGCACCCCTGTAAAGGTAACTCTAGCAATGTGGCAACTGCCAGACCCAGCCCAAAGCTTGTCCAGACCCCTGCCAAGACCTTTCCAAGACACTCAGAACCAGGCCAGCCTCAGGAGGGAGCTGCCACACTTTTTTAATTAAACCATTCGACCCAACCCTCAGATTTACACACCTCAAGTATGAACTTCCAGTCAATGGAGCCTATTTATCCCCCTATATTGCCACAAATTTCCAGTATGACCAACAATCCATTGATGCAACCCAGAGCAAGGATTTCCCACCCCTGGTCTGTGAATCCAGCACTGTTCCCCTGGCATTTACCTTCTCCTGGATGTTGGCCCCCAGTCTCCTCAGGGTCTCCTGGAAGTTTTTGTTGCGGGGTTCGAGGGTTGCACATTTCTGAGCATCTTTGAATGCTTGGTCTAACTTGCCCAGTTTCTCCAGGGCCTGGCTGCGCCGGTACAAGGCTTTGATATCCGAGGCATTGATGTCAATAGCTGGGAAAGGGACCCAAAACACCAGGCATCAGAGCTTGCTGCTTGCAAGTGGCCTGTGCAAACTGTGATTTGCTTTGTTGTTAGCATCAAGCAGTGCTTGATTAGCGCTGATTGGACCAGCACACCAAATTAGAACATCACTTGAACTTCCAGGAATTCCCTTGTGGCCTCAGCACTTGGGTGCTAGTGGACATCAAGGAATAAGGCCACAGATGTGAGAGCAGGCTGAGCAAGTGTGTCCAGCTCTCCTCATAACAGCCCCCTCCTTACCTCTAGATGCATCCGAGGCTGCCTTGGCATATTCCTCCTGTTAAACCAGAAGGGAGGGATTTGTTAGCCATGGAATAGCAGGGCATGCCCCCAGTGCTTGTGGACATTGGGATGTCTCTGCTCCCATTTCCCAGGGGGACGCCCCAGTGAAGCTCCAGCACAAGAAAATTTCATTTCAGACCAGCTGGAAACCCCCTTTATTCAATAAATGGACAAACCACCCAGTCCAGAGCCAGTGAGTGCCCTTGGCTGCCCTCCTGCTCCTCTCCCCTTGAGCACTGCCCATGTGAGGGGAGCTGCTCTCACCTTTTTGAGGAAACAGGCTGCCCTGTTCCTGTACAGCACCGCCTGCAGCGCCTTGTCCTTGTTGAGCTTTATGGCTTGAGTGTAGCTTTGAAGGGCTTTCTCGTAGTCACTGGCCTGAAAATATTTATTCCCCTCCTCTTTCAGCTGAATGGGATCCTCCATCTGGAGAGCTTGAAGGAAAAACATCAATTTGTGGCCCATTTTCAACTGCCTGGGTCGCCTGCCTACTCCCCCAAGCTGAGTTTCACCATGAGACTGACATGTAATTAACACACATTAATAAAAGCAGCTTACCAGGACAAAGAGTTTTGAAAATGATGATGTAAATTGCTCTTCAAGGCTGTGACTTCTCAGAAGCTTTTCCCACCAATGTAGATCCTTAGGAGTAAAAAAAAAAAAAAAAAAAAAAAGAAAAAGAAAAGAAAAACGAAAACAAAAAAGAAAGAAATCTGCCAGCACTACGGAGAGTCCTTGTGGCTCAGGAAAGAGCTCACTTCCCACTCCAAGTTTGGGCAGGGCCTGGCAGCTCCTGCTGCCTGTCAGTGTCACCTGTCACCACAGCCTGTCCCCTCCTTGTCCCCTCGTGCTTTATACGCCTGGGGAGGGCTGGGAGCCAGGCCCAGCTCGGGGGGCACCTGGCTGCAGGCAGACAGCACCCCTCCGCAGCAAGGGAGAATCCTCCCCTACCTGGCAGGGCAAATCCCAGCTCCCCTCTGCCTGCAGGGCTGCAGAGGGTGTGGGGAGCAGCAAGGGGGAGGTTCGTGCCAAAAAAGCCCACGGCTGGGATGGCTGACCCCTGTCACAGTGCTCAGACCCTTTTCCCTTTCTATTTAGGGAAGCATGAGACAGCTGAGCCTCAGGGACAAGTGGCCCCAGGCCAGCAGCTGCAGCAGTGCCCAGCACCTTCCAGAACTCCCTGGGATAAGAAGCTGACTGACACCCAGCGCTGCCTCCTCCTCCTGGCAGGGCCTTTGGGAGCCCATCCCACTGAAATCCCACCGAAATCCCACCCCAGTCTGGAGCTGCCACCCACCCCACACGTGGGCATTCAGCAACACGCTGACAGGGGCTAACTGGAACATACTGGAAGTGCTGTGGTGAGTGGCTCAATTTGAGTGGCACCAGGGGACAGAGCAGCACTGAGCTCCAAGAGAACTGAGCCTTTCAACCCAGCAGTCACAATCAGGAATTCTGCTTTTTGATTTATCTCCCCCCAAACACAGGCCTTGCCTTCCCCAGTGTAGCTACCAGCATCCCAGCTAGAAAGCAAAGAGGAGAACTGGGGGAAATGACTGAGGAGAGCATGAGCTAACCAAAACACTGCCAGGAGCAAAAATATCATTGTCTTTAATTGTGTGATCTGTGTTGTGGCTTGTGGCTCTTACACAGCAAGAATGAGCACAGAACTTCCCTGTCCAGGGCTCCTGTTTTATTCACCCACCACCAGCAGCACTGCCTGGTCCTCTGGGCAAGAGGTGATTCCAAATTAATGAATCCCTTCACAGCAAATCAACACCACAGCTGCAGGCAGCTCCATCAAGAGCAGCTCCCAATCTGTACCTGTTGGAGAATAATTCCAAGGTACAAAGACAATAGCAGTGGAAAGTGCAAGATGCCATCCCTGCCTTGGACAGGCTCAGTGCAGTGGCTTTTCCAGCATTCGTTTGTATTAACACACCAGAAACTCTTTCCAACACGGCTTTAGGTGCTGGGCAAGGCTCAGCTGGCTGGAGTATCGGTACTCGTGGGCTTCTCACGTCAGCCAGAGTACAGGGTTACAAGCGGCACTGTCATAAGCGGCAGCACCGCAGGTAAACTGAGTCACAAAATCAAAGAGTGTTTGTTGGGTGCTGCTGCTGAGAGCTGAGAGTGGGGCAGGCTCAGCAGCGAGTGCCGAGAGCCCTCTTCAGGCCTTCGGCTGGAAGGCAAAACATAATAATAACGAAAATAACTTTCCCAGGAGAAATTCAAGCCTCCAAGGCAGCCAGGGTGGGACACACGGCTCCCAACACCTATAGGCTCCCAACTTTTCGTGTGCTTTCATTTCCCAGTGGGCAGCACTGGCTGATGAGCCAGGACAAAGCCAGTCCTGGGAGTGTCACAGATCCGGCATGGTTTGGGTGGGAAGGGAGCTCAGCGCTCTGCTGAACCGGAGCGGGATGGGACAGCCGGGACAGGGATGGAGAACCGGAATGGGATGGGACAGCCGGGATGGGGCAGCCGGGACGGGAAGGGAACCGGAGCGGGATGGCGAAGGGAAATCTCAGCGGGTTGGAACAGCCGGACGGGGATGTGACAGCCGGACCGGGGATGGGGCAGCCGGGACGGAGAAGGGGAACCGGAGCGGGACGGGACAGCCGGAACGGGGATGGGAAGCCCCAGCGGGACGGGACAGCCGTGCCGGGGAAGAGCAGCGGCCCGGGCCCTTCCGCCGGCGGCAGGAAGCAGGAAGGGAGCGGGCAGGGCTGCGGGGAGCCCGGGCGGTGGGTGACCCTTGTGCGGCTCTGATGGACGTGGCTCGGGATGCAGGGTCCCCTTGCCCCCGGAGGGAGTCCCCCCGCTCTGTGCTCCCCCATCCCCAGCGCAGAGATGTCTCCGTGCAGGATTTTGGGCTGTTTGTCCCCAAAGAATTAATTACCCACCCATCCCAAACACAGCTTGGGTGGCTTCTCCCCGGCTTGGGGGGCAGGCGCCATCCGTGGCTCAGTGTTGGACCTGGCAGTGCAGGGCTGAGGGTTGGAACTGATGATCTTGGATGTCTTTTCCAGCCTTAATGATGCTATGAATTCCACTCTCCATCTCCTCCGCAGGTCTCTGCTCTTCTCCCTCCCTCCCCGTGGAGATGGTGGTGCTGCGGGCCGGGCTCTGCCCTGGCCTCACTGAGGACATAATCCAGCTTCTCAGGGACAATGGCATCAGGACGGGTAACAGGGTGGCATCGGGGGCTCGCCTTGGGGAACATCATCCCCTGTGAATTTGGTAGAACTGTGTCATCCCATATCCTGGGGAGGGTGGTGGTGGAATATCCTTCTGTGTCCTCCTTACTGGATTTCTTCTGGGTCCTTCTGGGTGGATACTGTGAGTAAAGGCTTCTCCAAAGGAGCAGGAGAGTGTAAGGATGTGGTAAGAGATCCCTGCAGAGGCTTATTGAAAATTGATAAATTCTGGCATTTTTATGGTATTTCAGGAAGGCTTGTACAGTTTTCCCTCTGAAAAACGCCCAGCTTCCTGGAATGCTGCACCCTGGGCACCTCCTGCCCTTAGAGGGAAGGAAAAGGCGGTGGGCAGCTCTTGAGCAAAACAGGGAAAATTTTTACCAGCTTTTCTCCCTACTCTGTTTTGCAAGAAACAATTTGTTCTGTGATGAGTGATGGGGAAACTCAGAGGACAAACTCCTCCACTCACAGCGTTGACAGAGGATCAGCTTTTTGGGATCAGCTGCCTTGTCCCTGCACAATCCCACAGCTCCCCAGAGGGCACAGCCACTTTGCTTGTTGGTGCAGGTTTTGTCTAAGCTGGTTGTCTTCTGGTGTTTGCAGTCTGACCATGTTTGCCTTCCAACCTCTCGTCTCCTTTGTATTATTTGCAGTGGTGGACTTTGTGTCGTCAGACCTGGAGGATGTTGCCCAAAAGTGTTCCCTGTCTTACAAGGTAGAAGGTTCTACTCCTAACTCCTGGTGCATTAACCAGGGAGCTCAGAGCTGTTTGGACAAGGATGGGCTTGGTCCTGGGAAGGTTTTGGGGCCTTTCTGCAGCAGCTGGGCTGTTGATCACATTTCCAGACGTGCCTCTGCCCCCAGGCGCTGGTCGCAGTCAGACGTGTGCTCCTGGCCCAGTTCTCTGCCTTCCCTGCCAACGGAGCTGACCTCTACGAGGAGCTCAAGAGCTCCACTGCCATCCTGCCCACTGGCAGCCCAAGGTGGGCACCTCACCAGCTCTGCCTGGGGCTGGCTTTGCTGCACAAGGCTGTGGTTGCCAGCACAAGCTGTGAATTTCATTCTCCAAACCGTCCCCATGTGCTTGTGTGCATTTGGGAAGGGGACTTTAAGCACAAATATCTGGGGACTGCTGCCTGCTGGTGCCCCTGCCATTCTGGGTGAAGGGGTGTTGGTAATCCCTCCTTGTGTCTATCCCACAGCCTGGACCAGCTGTTGGACTCAGGGCTGTACACAGGGGAAGTGATGGAGCTCATGGGAGCACCAGGCACTGGGAAGACACAGGTGAGTGGGTGGAGGACAGGGGAGAGGACATGGGGTGAAGATGTCCCACAGAGAGACATGTGAGGGCTGGCTGACACCCTGTCCCTGTGCCCCAGGTGTGCCTGGGCATTGCAGCCAGTGTGTCCCTGGGGCTCAAGCAGCACGTTCTGTTTCTCGACTCCACGGGAGGTTTCACTGCTTCCCGTCTCTACCAGATGCTCCAAGCCCAGACAGAGGATGAGGAAGAGCAGGCAAGTTCCCTGGATCTGGTCCCTCTGCTTGCTCTGAAACTCGTTTTATTCATTTGCCTACCAGAAACCCCAGAGATGGTTTGTCTTTCTCTGCCTTTGTCCTCATGGGCTTTCTTGAGTCCCCACGTTTCCTTCCATGGTCTGGTGGGTGCCATGCTCATGACAGACTCTGCTCTTTGTTTTTGTTTTTTTTTTTGGAGAAGGGAGGGACTTGCAGGACTTGCAGGACTTTGCTCCCTGAGCTCAGTCCATGTTGCTTTTCCATCAGTGCAATGGAGGCAGTGGTGTTAATGGGGTGGAGGCAAATGTGGAAGAATAAGGGTCTGTGGCATGGTGTGAGTGCAGAGAGCTGGGAAAGGAGGAATAGGACAAATCCTGGGGCAGGAGGAATGGGATAAATCCTGGGGCAGCAGGAATATGACAAATCCTGAGGCAGGAGGAGCAGGACAAATCCTGGGGCAGGAGGAATAGGATAAATCCTGGGCCAGGAGGAATAGGACAAATCCTGGCAAACTGAGGCTGTTTTTGTGCTGCAGCTGGAGGCTCTGCAGCGGGTGCAGGTACAACGTGTGTTCAATATCTACGAGGTGCTGAGAGCCTTGCAGGAGCTGAGGGATCACCTCTCCCAGCAGGTAGGAGCGAGCCTTGGGGCCCCTCTCCCCTCCCCAGAGCTGCAGGGAGGGCAGCAGGGCTTGTGTGCCTGACAGGAGATTCCAGACTGCCTCATCCTGGGGTTGTTGGATCCTCTGTGCAGCTCACAGCCTCCAGGACTGCTGGATTTGTGACTCCACCTTGCACCTGGTGCCTCCTTGCAGGTGCTGAGCTCCGTGGGACCTCTCAAGGTGGTGGTGCTGGACTCGGTGTCGGCTGTGATTTACCCTCTGCTGGGTGGCAGGCAGTCAGAGGGTGAGCTGGGGCACTGGGTGGGCTGTGGTTGGAATGGGGCTGGGGCAGCACAGATCTGGATGTGACTGTGATTTACCCTCTGCTGGATGAGCTGGGGCACTGGGTGAGCTGTGCTTGGAATGGGGCTGGGGCAGCACAGATCTGGATGTGACTGCTCCCAGTTTTTCCCTTGGGATTGGATAAAAGGGGAGTGTTAGCAGTGTTAGCAGCAAACACTCCAGCTGCCTGTGAACACCCATGGCAGTGGTCTGAAACCCATCCAGGGGAGGCACTGAACTCTCTGCCCATAAATGAAAACTTTTCTTACAGTGTCAGAAGTACATCATGGCACAGTTTGCAGAGCTCCTCTGAGGCTCTTTCTCCCAGAAAGGACCATAAATGCCAAGGAGCCCTCTCAAACACCTCCCAGAGGGTCTTGCACAGCCGGGTGGCAGCCAGTGCTGTCACAGGAGGTCCCCTCAACAGCTGTGGGCTGTAGGAAAATGCAGCTGTGAGCTGGGGGGATGGGTCCTGTGCCTGCTAAATCAACCTGGCCTGCTTTGTCTGGAGCTCCTGGTGCTTTTGTAAGATTTTTGACCTTCTTCTAAGATAGGAAAGGATGGGGAATGGTCCAGTGAAGGTGTCCATGAACACAAGTGCTGGCCCTGAATCCAGTGCTGATGCAAATCCAGATGTCAGCTGCTTCAGGGTGCCCTTTGGGGGCTGATCCCTGACAGCCAGATGCTTTGTCCTGCTCCAGGTCTGGCCCTCATGATGCAGCTCTCCAGGGAGCTGAAGATCCTGGCCAGGGAGTTCAGCCTTGCTGTTGTGGTGAGTGTTGCTGTGCTTTGTCCTTCCTGTGCTGGTGTGTGGAGAGGAGCCATGGGGAGGCTCTGGAGCCTGTGGGAGAGGAAACCAAAGACCTGAACCCCCCAGTGCACTGCTGCCTGACATCACTGCTGCCTGCAGATCTCTTGTTCCAAGCATGAGGCAGGACCTGGGCTGACCTGCTGCCTCCTGCTCTTGCTGTCCTCAGCCATTCCCTGGGTTGAGCCAGGCAGAGTTAAGTCCAGGCAGGTTGAAAGGCTGGTTGTGTTTATTTTTGATACAGCACCATTCATTTAAGGGGCTGGCCAGCTTCCTGGGTAACCTCTTGGTCACCTTGCAGGAGCTGCAGGGCATTGCATCATCCCACAGGAGCTGCCAAGGGCCCTGCTCTAGCCTTGCCCAGCTCTTGGCCAATGCACCAGACAGGTGGTGGGACCACAGTTGATGTGTCTGAGCAGGGAAGACCACACCAGAAGATGGTGGGTGGTCAGCTGAGCCTGGCACTCTTTCTTCTTGTCATGGTGATAGCCTTGGTACCTTCCTTGAGAGAGATATGAGGCTTTCCTTATCCTCAGGAAGCCTTCACTGGCTCACTAAACAGCACAAAAATGTCTTTCCTACATGTTTGTGCTGCAGGTGACCAACCAGGTGACAAGGGACAGCAGCAGTGGCCCACTGAAGCCAGCCCTTGGCCGCTCCTGGAGTTTCGTGCCCAGCACCCGGGTGCTGCTGGAGAGCAGAGAGGGGCCCTGGGAGAGATCCAGCACACAGCGGGCAGCTTCCCTGGCAAAGTCACCCCGGCAGGTGAGGCTGCATCCATCCATGAATCCATCCATGAATACATGAATCCATCTATCCATCCATCCATGAATCCATAAATCCATGAATCCATCCATCCATCTATCCATCCATCCATGAATCCATAAATCCATGAATCCATCCATCCATCTATCCATCCATCCATGAATCCATAAATCCATGAATCCATCCATGAATCCATAAATCCATGAATCCATCCATCTATCCATCCATCCATGAATCCATAAATCCATGAATCCATCCATGAATCCATCCATGAATCCATAAATCCATGAATCCATCCATCTATCCATCCATCCATCCATGAATCCATCCATGAATCCATAAATCCATGAATCCATCCATGCCTCCATCCATCCATCCATCCATCCATCCATCCATCCATCCATCCATCCATCCATCCATCCATCCATCCATCCATCCATCCATCCATGAGTCCAGACACACCTTGGCCCAAAGAGTGAAAACAACTCCCAGCAGAATCCAAAGGAACAATCACCTGTGGGTAAACAATCTCCAAACACATTCCACATGAGCACAGCACAGGAGAAGCAAATGAGACAAGAATTGTTTTCCTTTTCTCTGAGGCTTCTCAGCTTCCCAGGAGAAAAACCCTGGGTGAAGGGATTTTTTCAGAGAATGTGGATGGCACATGGCACCACTTCCAATCCAGGTCTCTGTGTTGCTGGTGTTGGTTTCACTCTCCTGCTGGTGTGTGGGCAGTGAGGGTCCTGTGGACATGGCTCTGACACCTTCAGAGGTGACTTCAGCTTGAGGCCTGCCTGTGCACAGGCAGCACGATACAGAGGTCTCCTTGAGCCAGGTCTTATGAGCTCTTGGAGATCTGTGTCACACCTGAGACAGCTCAGCCACCTCAGATGGCATAAAATCAGGAGGATGGCTTCTGTGACTGTGCTGGAAACAGAAAAGTTTTATTAAAAGGCAAAATAACAAAGCTCTTTACAGAGAAAAACCGAGCCAGGGGCAAGAGGTTCTTGCTCCTGGTAAAACACCTCACAAAAATTCCTTTTGTTCTCTTCTTTTTCTAGTAAATTGTTTAGGTGGGATTTTTTGGCTCTTGTCCAATTGGCTATCCTTAAGTTTGAGGTGAAGTCCCCAAGATCCTGTGAGGTGCCTTTTTACCTAATTGAGGACAGAAACTTCTGGGCTTTTTCCCTTTTTAAGGAGACAAAGGATAATTTGGTCACTCCATCAACAGAGGGCACATTCCTACCTCAGCACTGCCTGAGCCTCCTGGCTCTGAGCCTGCTCTGCTGCTTGATCCAAACTGATTTGGGTTTGGTGGTGTGCTAGGCTGTGAGATGCATCCTGGGTGTGCTGAATGCTGGTGTGTCTGGGGATGTCTCAGAGCAAGATGTCCTTTCTTTGCTAAATTGCATTGTCTGTTTGCATCTGTGCATTCAGCAGACCCAGTTAAAACAGGGGCACCAGCAGCTGGCAATCCTCAGGGGGGGTTAACTTAGGGGACTTTTGGCTCTGAGGCAGGAGATGGAGTGATGTGGAGTGCAGCAGTGTGAGGATGAGCTTTGCTCTGCTCCTCCTTGCAGCCAACAGGGATCCAGGTGGAGCTGGACATTGGGAATGGGGACGTGTTGGACCCGAGCCTGGTGACACCCACAGAGGGGCTCTGATGGGCTGGAACAGCAAATGCCACAAGGTTCAAGAGAGCTGCACCAAAGCAGGCAAGCACTGAAGGTTTTACAAGCTGGCTGAGAGTCCTGCAGCCCTGGGAAGGACCAACAAGAAAAATCTCTTGTTCTTCTGCCCTGTGGAAAAATGAAATGTGGGGTTCCTGGAGACCTGGACAGTCAGGGCAGGTCCTGTGCTCTGCTGCAGGCTTGTCTTCACCCCCAGAGTGCTCAGGTGGTGTTGGGGATCTGCTTGTCCCTGCCCAGCCCCACAACTCCCTGTCCTGGTTTAATTCCCCCCTGGCTCCCTGCCCTCAGGAGTTCTGATCATCCTTGGGCCCACAGTGGGCTTGGTTCAGAAATAAAAGACAAAAAAAAAAGCTGTTGCACATTGCTGTGGTTGTTGAGAGCTGGAATTCAGTTAATGACAGCTGCTCTGAGCTTAATTAAAATGTTGAGCAGGCCTGGGCTGCTGATGAGCAGGGACTTAATGAGATGCTTGATCTTCCCTTCTCCCCAGAGGAACCCTGTGGGGACCTGCTGGTGTTTGTGGGGCACAGCTGGGCTGTGCAAAGGCTTGCTGATAACTGATGGAGGCTCTGATCTGGCTCAGCTCAGGCAGATGGGTCCTGGCTGGCACCAGCTGGATGCTCAAGGACCTACTCAATTGCATGTGGTGATGTTTAAAATAATCTTGCCCTGCTCCAGTGCTTCCCAGCTGCTCTTGTGTGCTCTTGGCAACCTTTCCTGAGGAGAGGGGAGGCTTGGATGTGGAGTTTCCTCTTGATCCCAGATGTCTCAGATGCCCTCAGTTTGAGACTCCTTGGCAGGTGAGCTGAGCCATGGTTTGCACTTCGAGGCAGCTGATGGAGAATTTGGGGGCTGGGGTTAATTAGGCCATGCTCATTAAACTAATCACACAGCAGCACAGCTGCTGGAGCCCTCTAAGGCTGTGCTTGGCACATTAAATACATATTTCTTACTGAAAACTTTTAAAATTGTGTATTTATTTGCATTTCTGGGCTCTCCAGGCTCAGGAGGGGAGGTTTGGCTGTGGGGATTGCAGCCTGGTGGTTGGGGTGAGGAGGAAGAGGATGATTTTCCTGTCTGCTGGAGACTGTGCTGACGTGGCTGGAATTTAAAAGCAGAAATTTACCTTATTAGCTAATTTCTTGTGAGTTAATTCCTTGCCAGCTCCTGTTTTGGAGCTGTGGATGAAGGGGTGGTGCACACACATTTTAATTCCTAATTTACCTCTCTGCCTCAGGTTCTGCAGGGGAAGCAAAGCTCTTGTGGGGCAGGGAAGAGCCAAATAGAAACCTCTGGGGTTATATTTGAACCAAGAGGGCTTTCCAGATGTTTCCTCCCCCTCACCAGCAGGATGAGAAGAGGAACAAAATGCTCTGAACCCTCGTTAGAGTCAGCATGAGACCAACCACGTGTGCATCCTCCCTGTGACCCCTGAGAGATCCAGGAGGGATTCCAGCCTTGCCCTCAGTCACCAGGGAGCCACAGGGAGGTGACCCAACAGGGACAGTGCCACTGTGGCAGGACAGGTGATGGGGTGAGCTCTGGGCTCCCTCAGAGCTGCCCACCCCAGCTTCCATTGCCATAATCCTGATTTTCTCTCCTTGGCATCCAGCTAATTGCAGCTGTGGGAGTTTTTTTTCCCTTTTGGGAAACATTTGGGGCCTGGCTGGGTTTTGTGTGGGAGCTTTTCTGCTCCCAGGTGTGCTCTGAGGTCACAGGGGTGTGCTGAATTTCTGTCACTGTGCTGCTGGCTGTTTCACAGTGTGGGGACAGCAGGAGAATTCTGAGAATCTCTTTCCCCATCTGGAAAAACCTGACTTCCTGCTCAAGCTGATTTGCCCTAAATTTGCATAGTAAAATCAGGCTTGAAGGAGTTTCTGACCAAAATATCCTCCTTCAGCCTTTCCCCTCCATGCTCAGACAGGCCCTCCTGCAGCTCTGTAATGGAGAGATCAGGATGTTCTTTTTCCCTGCTTCTTCCCAATGCCCAAAACAGCTGGAAAACCTCTGGAAAGGCTTGGAGCAGGGCAGGGAATCCCATCCCAGGGCAGGCAGGGCACCTCTCACTCTGGGCAGCAGGGATGCCTTTTGGAACTAAGGGCTTATTTATCCTTATGTACATATTTTTATACATATATATATATATATATATATTTGTACATAAAATACACACATAAAAACATATATATATATATATATATATTTGTCTATAAAATACACATATAAATGTGGTTTTACATGGATTGTGTGCATGTGTGTGTGTGTGTATGTATGGGCTGTGTGTCCATGTCTCTGTGAGTCTGTATCTCAGTGTAAGAGGACAGGAGTCTCAAGCTGTGCCAAGGGAGGTTCAGGTTGGACATTAGGAGGAAGAAAAGGTGATTATGAGATGTTTTCCGTGCCGATTGATTCTGTGATCTCTCAGTGTATTCTCCCTTCCCGTGTGCACCCAAGGGACTCCCCCAGCGCACAGGAACCCCGCAGTGTCCCTTCTTTCTTCCTTCTTCTTTTTCTTTTTTCTTCTTTCTTCTTCTTCTTCTTCTTGTACTTCTTTCTTCTTATTGTACTTCTTTCTTCTTCCTTTTCTTCCTTCTCCTTTCTCCTTTATCCTTTCTCCTTCTTTCTTTTCTTCCTTCTCCTTTTTCCTTCTTCTTTCTTTTCTTCCTTCCCCTTTTTCCTTCTTCTTTCTTTTCTTCCTTCTCCTTTTTCCTTCTTCTTTCTTTTCGTCCTTCTCCTTTTTCCTTCTTCTTTCTTTTCTTCCTTCTCCTTTTTCTTCTTTCTTTTCTTCCTTCTCCTTTTTCTTCTTTCTTTTCTTCCTTCTCCTTTTTCTTCTTTCTTTTCTTCCTTCTCCTTTTTCTTCTTTCTTTTCTTCCTTCTCCTTTTTCTTCTTTCTTTTCTTCCTTCTCCTTTTTCTTCTTTCTTTTCTTCCTTCTCCTTTTTCTTCTTTCTTTTCTTCCTTCTCCTTTTTCTTCTTTCTTTTCTTCCTTCTCCTTTTTCTTCTTTCTTTTCTTCCTTCTCCTTTTTCTTCTTTCTTTTCTTCCTTCTCCTTTTTCTTCTTTCTTTTCTTCCTTCTCCTTTCTCCTTCTTCTTTTCTCCCTTCTTCTACTTCTTTCTTCTTCTATTTCCTTCTTCTTCCTTCTTTCTTCTTCTTCCCCCTCCCACCTGCCCGCGGCGGGTCTCGAACCCGCGGTTCCCGCACCGCGGAGTCCTCCCGGCCGCCAGGGGGCGCCGCTGCCCCGCCCGGCTGCCCTGGGGCCGCTCCGTGCCCCGCGGGCAGTTGCCATAGCGCCGCCGCCGCCGAGCGCAGGCACCGGGACGGGACCGCCCGCTCCAGGCCCGCCGGCCCCGCCGCCACCCGGGACGCGGCGCCTCAGGGGCGAGGTGAGGCGGCTGCGGCGCTGCTGGGCTCGGGGGGCTGCAGGTGTGAGGGGAGTGCGGGGCTGACAGCGTGTGGGGGGGAGCGGGCAGGTTCGGGGTGTGTGTGTGGAGCTCTGGGGTGCAGAGGGGGCTGGCAGGTTTGGGGGCAGTGTTTGAAGGTTTTGGGGTGTGGGGCAGTGAGGACGCTGCTGGAGTTGGGGGTGTGTGTGAGGGTTTTAGGGTGTGGGGCAATGGGGCTGCCAGGGTAGAGAAGGGTGGATGGGGTAGGGGAAGGGGGGCAGGTAAATGTGGGGTCCATGAGATGTCACTGAGGGTTATTTAGGAGCTGTAATGGCCCTGGATTGTTGGTGAGTGTAGGGGAACAGGGGAAGGGGGCTGCTGCAGCACCTGGGTTTGTTTTGGGGTGATGGGTTCCCTCACAGTGTTTCCCTAATGAGGGGGACTCTGGTGCAGCCTCTTTTTTCATGTTTAAGGGTGGTGATGAGTAACTCTTCCCTTCCTGAGTTCTGCTCCCAAAGGGCCTCTCTGGGGTTTAGGAGGTTATTCTGCTCAAATTGCTATGAGAGCTGAGGAATTCTGGATAAGCACCAGCCTTCTCTAGAGCTCTCTGCTTAAATTATTGTCTCTCTGCATTTTAGCATGCCCAAAGTGTAATTTGGTGTTAAGGACCCAAATAATTTCCTTCTCTGCTCAAAACTGGGGGCGTGCTGCAAAGTGAAAGCTGAGCAAGTCCGTCCTTTGCTGCAGAAAGCAAAAGTTGTTGAGAAAATAAAAGTCCTCGAGTGTCCTTCTGAGCAGTTTGTTCCTGTAAGCAGGTCAAGGTGTTTCCTGTGGGGGAAATATTGACTCATCCTCGGGTTTCTCAGCAGTATTTTGGTGTCTGCAGGTTAATAAATGTCAGCTCTGCAGCGAGAGCAAAGCCCTGCCTGGGTCTCCTCAGGTGAAAAGGCTGAGGATGGACAAGGCTCAGTGTTTGACCCTGTGATAAAGAAGCAGAAAAAACTCAGGTGTTTTCCAGCCCTGCAAGGACAGCTGGGCGTGCTCAGCCAGGCACAGCATTACAGGTAGATAGGAAGGGTTTAATTTTCTGCTGCTTGCATTAAGCTGTGCTCAGGGTAATGTTTAATTGGCTGAGGCAGAAGGGGTTTATTTGTGTGTTTCAGTTGAGCTCGCTTCCTCCTCTCTGACACACAGCCTGTCTGCTGTGGGGAGCACAGGATGCAGGCTCAGATCTTGGTTTGGGGAGTTGCTCCACAGCAGTGCAGGGACCTGGGGCACTTTCCTGTCCTTTCTGACCTCACTGTGGAGCTGGTGAAGAGCTTGGTGAATCTTCAAGGACCTTTTTTAGCTCTCCGTTTTATTAGGATGGGAGATGATGGGTGCCTTTTAAGTTGGTATTTTATTGTGTTTACGCTCTGGTGGGTTGTATTTCAACACTTCCAAGCTCAGATTTTGAGATAGATGATCAGTAAAGCATGCACATGATTGCATAAACAAAAATAGTTTTAATCCTTTGTTTTCCCACTGTCCCCTCATTTTTCCAGAGCTGAGGAATGGAACAGAAAGCTGTGATGAGCTTTAAATGTTTCCTACAATTCCAGATCCTTGGTTAACCTACCTCCACCCATCAAATACTGAATTTCCTTAACTCTTTTGTGCTCCACAGCAGTGCAAGGACCTGGGGCACTTTCCTGTCCTTTCTGACCTCACTGTGGAGCTGGGGAAGAGCTTGGTGGATTTTCAATGACCTTTTTAGCTCTCCATATGATTAGGATAAGAGGTGATGGGTGCATTTTCAGTTGGTGCATTTTAAGTTGGTATTTTATTGTGTTTACACTCTGTTAGGTTGTATTTCAACACTTCCAAGCTCAGATTTTAAGATAGATGATCATTAAGGCATGTACATGATTGCATAAACAAAAAAGAGTCTTAATCCTTTGTTTTCCCACTGTCCCCTCATTTTTCCAGAATTGAAAAATGGAGCAGAAAGCTGTGATGAGCTTTAAATGTTTCCTACAATTCCAGATCCTTGGTTAACCTACCTCCACCCATCAAATACTGAATTTCCTTAACTCCTTTGTGCCCACAGTGATGGAGAGGGGGATCTTACAGTCCTTCTCTGTAATCACAGTTGGTTTTGGTGGCACAACTGGGTCTAATGAACCAACACAATCACCTCTGGCTGTTGTGTTTCCCATTTGGGGTTGGGAATCCTGGAGCAGGCTTACCCAGCTCAGCACTCTGTGCCTGCACATCCACTCAGCTGCAGCCACTGAGCTTTTAATTAAAGGCTGATTGCCCTGACAGTGGTGCTCATGGATTAATGCTTAATTGCTCAGGTTTTTGCTGAATTTGGGATAGTTTTGGAGTCATCACATCAGTGTTGTGTTTAATTGTAGGGTAGAAAAAGTAGGATGGCTTGCAGTGAGGCTCAGCCTTTCTCACTGGCAGGTACCATGTGATTTGGCTCCTGAAATGAGAGCTGAATGCCCTGCTCTGCACTGAGAGCACAAAGGAATCACAGATGTGACTTTTTGGGAGGTTAGTGGTCACTAGTTGAGTTTGTGACTGAATCTGTCTTCTTCACATCTTCAGTTTTCTGTTTACTGCTGTTTACTTTAGCGTGGGTTTGTGTTGTTTTGTTTGTTTGTTAAATGCTGTAATTTTCACTTCTTGTGCAACTTTGCACCACAGTTTGTTGTTAGCAACGACAGAGATTGTAAACTCTTCAATTAGGCTGCAGCAGAGCTGAGCTGAGCTGCCAGTGCTGTTATTAAACCTGCAGCTTGGACTTTGAACCAGTTTTTGCCTGGAGGGGTGGGAGCAGATTTCCATGGGGTGTCTGCTCAGAGGGGCAGGGAGCTGGGCAGGCTGTGTGTGAGCCAGCCCTGCAGTTTGTGTCCTCAGGTCTGCCTGGTAAAATGCTCTCTTCATCACCTGGGCTGTGTTGGTGTCACTGTAAGAAAAATGGTGTTTAATTAGGGTTAGGCTGCTTTGCTGTCCCTTCTAGTGGGTTTTCAGAGGATATGGAATCACAGAGTGGATTGGTTTGGGAGGACCTTAAGGATCACCTAATTAAAGATCCCCTGGCTCCATCTCTTCTCCAGACTTTCTGACCAGTCCTGATCTGAAGATAAGAAATCAAAATGCATTGAACCAAATGCTTGTGCTTAATGAAACACGCTGTGGGCAGCAGGATAATGAGAGCTGCAGAGAACTGTGTGCATGTGGGCCTTTTTTGGGCACAGCTGGGCAGGGAGAGGGGACCTTGGGCACTTCAGAGGAATTGGTTCTTCTCTCCAGTCCCAGCTCTGACTGCAGCCGTGCCCAGCTGTCCCTGGATGATGCTGGAGTGGTGCAGCCAGAGCCCTGCTGAGGTCTGTGTTGCTGCTGTTCCCTGCCTGTGCCTTGTGCTCTGCACTCCCATGGATTCACCTGGTGCAGATTTCCCCCAGCCCTGCCCTGATGCCCACTGTGGAACCCCGGCCTGGCTCCTGCTCCCCAGAGTGATTCCAGTCATTATCCCTGACAATCCCTCTGTGGTTTCACATCCTGCTTCCCTCCCCTTCCCAGGAACTGTCCTTGCCAAACCCAGGGTTGGGAATGTGAACTTCCCTGAGCAGGGGTCAGTGAGTGAGTGCAATCTCTGTTTCACAGGTGGGGACAATCCAATCGTGTCACTGCTGGGCTGATGTCAGGACCAGGACTCACCTGCATGCAACGGTTTCTAAGCCCCTGCTGGTAGGTGCCTCTAAAGTTGATTATTTGGTGTTCAAGGTTGAAAAATTACCCTCTTCTTTAAGAAACCAAGAGTATGACAGTCAAATCCAAGAATTCAGGTTTTGTATTAGGTTTTTCCTTCTTTCTCAGCTGGTTTCCTCAGAAGTGAGATGGCTCATTCTAACCTCTGAAAGGCCTTTTTGGCTTGTTCCATTTCTGCTCCCATAAGGGACTTTCTTTAGAAAGAATTGTTGTTCTGAGCTGCTGTTAATTCTTCTCAGTGCCTGTAAAATCTACAACTTCTTCACTTTAATTGGTCTTGAGGTTTTCAGTTTACTCAAAAATATTAACCAGGCTTCTTTCTCTAATGCCCTTGGGCTCCTCTGCCAAATAGTCTTAGAATAGGAATGTCCACATTTTATTTTGATGGAGATTAAAATATTCATTAAACATCAGCTTTTTTTAATGCTGCCACCTTTTTATTTATATTCAGAAGGTTGTGAGATGTGCTTATAAGGATATACTTAAGGAGCATATGCTTTGAATCTTTTAGCTTAGCCTGATGTTAAATGAGATTTGAAACTCATTAAATGTAATTTAAATTTAAAATACTCTTTTGGGAGCAGCTTGTTGCGTGGTAACCTCTGCTGCAAGAAGGATGGTTCCTTTGGGCATGATATATTCTAGATATACACATGGGTGACTTCAAATTGCAGCGTCAAAAATGGCATCACTGAATCCACACCACTTGAGTTTTTATAGCTTTGGCTTTTGCCCAAATGAGTCAGAAACTGCATCCCACAGAATTCCAGACTTTTTGTTGATGTCAAAATACCTTGCTCAGAGCAAAATGGCTGCCAGATGTCCTTCCCCCAGAGACTTGGCTTGCTGGCATCACTGAGAGGAGCAATTCCTGTGTTTGAGGCCATCCTCCATGTGGTTGCATCATGCATTAATAGCTTGGCTTCCATGGAAGTGTTGGTGCCTCCCAGGACTTTGCCTGGGCCATGGAAAGCTGCTTTTCTACTTGGAAAGCTGCCCAGCTCTGCTGTCCCTGGGCATGGAGGGGCATAAGCAGCAGCTTCATGCTCTGCTGGTGTATAATAAAAAACAAAACCAACAAAAAAAAAAAAAAAACACAAAAACCCCCTATATAATAAATATAAAATATATTATATAATATATATATAATATATATAAAATATATAATATATATTATATATTTTATATATAATATATAATATGTATTATATAATATGTATTATATAATATATATTGTATATAATGTATATTATGTAATATATAATATATATTATATAATATATGTAATATAATATATATATATATAATATTATATCATATATATGCCTATAATAAATAATATATTTATAATATAAAATAATCATGGCCAGGCTGGGACCACAACTGGTACTGCAGCTCTGAGGCAGTGAGCAACTCCTCCTCTGTGGGATTGCCTTTGGATTTGTTTTATATGTATCTTAAAAAGGAGTTTTATTAATCTGCTGGAATAGATTTCTTTATAGACAATCTGGAGAAAAACAGGCCTCTGTTCCTGAATGGTTTTTAAAATGACAAATAAATGGTTAAAAGAAGGGAAATCTCTGTTTAGATTAACAAAATAACTTTTTTCTTACTGAATCCATGAACCTCTTCCTATATATATGCCCAGCAGTCTGGTCTAGCAGCAGAGATGGATAGAATGTCAAGCTTGATAGATTGTTGGAGCTGGTTTTTGGTAGTTAAACAATAATGGAGCTGTTGTGTGCTTGCAGGGAAACACTGAGCTCTGTGTGCAGACTGCAGCCTGGAGAAAGTTCCAATTGTTCCAGAGAAGGGAGAGCTCTAAAATGCAGCTTCTGTGGCTGCTGGCACAGCTGGCCAGATCCCTGCCTGTCCTGAGGCCCTTGCACAAGCATTGCAGGAGAGTTTGGAAACTGTTTATTTTTCAGATTCCAAGTAAAATGTAGATTTCCAAGTCTCCTGTGACTGTATAATGCAAAGAGCAGCAATCTCAGCTGGTTTTTATGTAGAGGCTGTTCCAGGCTCTTGGAGCTCAGGGCCAGGTTCCTGCCAGTCAGGCAGAGGCTGAGATTGCACAATCCATGCCTGGTGTCTCAGAGATGGAAAAGCTGATCAGTTGTGGCAGGGGATCATGGAATTCCTTGTCAGCTCAGCCAGACCTGATCTCTCACTGTGCATCTTCTTGTGCAGAGGGCTCTGGGGTAGGAGGAGCAAAATTTTGTCTCTAATGCAGAAGAGAAACATGAATTTAATAAAAATAAAGCCCAAACCATCAGTGTCCTTTTTGGCAAACTGCTTTTCTATTCCTGCTGTTATTTATACTATTTTTTACTTGCTCCTTTGACCTGAATACAGATCACAGACAGATTTTTGCAATGGAAATACCTCAGGAATTCATTCTGAGTGAAGGAATTCCTGGAAAGAACTGAAATATGTTGTTCAGCTCACTGACAGGCTTCAGGGGTAACGTGGGATGCCTACAAGGTGTGCAGCTGGAATTCAAAGCACCTACAAATGACTGCTTGTGTATGGCAAAATAACACACTTAGAAACAAAACCCTTGCAGCATTTCTTTTTATCTGCCTTCAGAGGCACCTCAAATCTGCAAATAACCTTATCTGATCACCCTGATACCATCTCTGAACTGTGAAAACCTATTTCAGGCTTTCAGCTGTGTGTGTTTTAGAGAGAACACACAACACATTTAATGCCGTTTTTCCACTTTTATCCCTTGGAACCCTTAGCATTGCATGATTTCAGTTTGTTCAGCTCTTGCTGTGGTAAAGGCCATTTCTATCAGGTTTTCAAACAATGTGTTCAACTGCAAATAACGAAGCCTTTTCATGCAGCAGAATGTAGGCAGAGCCCAGGCTGGGCCATGAAAGGCTTCACTTTGTCTGAGGGAAGTAAGATGATCATTCTTGGAATGAGTCCTGTCTCCCTCAGTGCTGCTCTGCCCAAAGCCACACTCACTTGATAAAACATTGTTCTGGAGGCCTGAGCTTGCTTTTTTACTTCTGCATGTGGCTCTTAATAACATCACCTAAAGCTTTCAGTGCTCTGGCAGGAATAAGAGATGCAGGCTTGACATTAAATCTAATTCATGGTGGTATTTCCTAAAAATTCCCCTAAAGAAGGAAAATGTGAAGAAAATTGTATAAACTGTTACTGTCCACTTAATCAGCCTTAATGCTTGATATTGGACAAAACAATCTAAATGTATTGACAAAACCTTCTAAAGAAAAGGCTTTTTTTACAACATGTACAAAAGATTTGAGATTTAAAATCCTTGATGTTTTCCTGGCCAGCAGTTTGACAGCATGCTGCCTCCTTCACACCTTATCTTAATTCTGAAGAATATTTGTCTTTTTTGTTTTGTAGTGTTGTTTCAAAAGCCCACATTTGTCAGTAAAACTTTTATTTTTAAGTTTAAATTCCCCTTTAAGTAAAACCAAGCTTCTTTATTCTGCATGTTGGCCATAATTTTCATTGTGAACTGGGAAAGAGTTCAACCAACCAAACAAAAAAAAAAAAAAAAGCCAGAAGAAATGAACAAGACTTGCATTGTCTTTTGCACTTGTGTCAAACATGAATTTGGCTCAAAATCATATTGTTTTATCCTGTTTGTTTTTTTTTTTTTTTTTTTTTTTTAATATTCTGTGTTGTAAAATTGTTAGGATGCTCTGCAGAATTGCAAGGAGGTTTTTCACTCACATTTCTTCCCTTAAGTACCTCACTTCTATGAGCTCTGCAGTTCTCTGAAAGTATTTAATTCCATTATGAATATAGTACTGCTTTAAAGAAATGAAATATTGATTCCATTCCCTGATGGGAATTTATTATCTGTATTTTGCTTATGGAAAACTCAAGCACAGAGAACTGAAGTGGCTCAGACTCACAGAGCTGCAAACTGAAACTAAAAATCCTCACCCTGAATTGTCCCACATTATTTATTTCATTACTAATCTGAAAATAACTACCCAATAATATTTTCTGAAATTTGGATTTTAATTTTTTTTTAAAAATAGGAATGTGTGGTATCTCATTTTGTTTGTGTAATCAAAAATAGGTCAGTTTCTGCTGAACTATTGAACTGAGGAAAGTAGAGTTTAAAAGAGAAGAAAGGTCATGCTGATGTTATCAGGTCAGTGGTGGAAAAGATTGTGTCATAAGGAACTTCTTACTGGCAGCAATCCTGTCTGGCTGTGCTGAAATGTCAGATAAATTGTTGTTTGTTTGGGATCTGAGGGCAGAAATGAAGATATTTTGAGGTTTTATTTAAAAAACAAGTATTCTATGTTGTTAGAGGGCTGTGTGAAAGGACTTAATATGTTCCCATCCTCCATGATAGTTGGTCTGGTTTTATTCTGCATGCCCCAGGATTTAGTCTAATATGAAAATCTTGTCTGTCATTTTACAAAGCAAAAAAAACTCCCAGAATGGAAAGAAATGCTCCTGCCAGTTACAGAGAAGCAAAATGAAAATGTGATGGTGCCTGTGTGCTGCAAAGGTTGAAGAAAAACCCCCAATAGAAGGTGAATTTAAAAGCCCAACCAAAACTGAGTGGATTTATTGGTTTCTAAACTCCAGCAATCTCTGGAGCACTGACTCACGATGTCTGAATGTCTGGCCTTGCCAGAAGCCTGCTCTGAAATGTGACCCTGCTGCCTTGGGCCATATATGGGAAATGTCTCCTGTGTGCCACAGGTGGGGAATCCAGGAGATTGCAGGCTGGAGCTTTCCTTTCCTGCTGTGCCCTCAGATTTCTGTGAAATGCCATTCTCTGGGATGGGTCCCACTGGGGTTCCACGTTCAGCACTTGTGGGATCTCAGCACCTCAGGACTGAGGTGCAGAGTGGCCGAGACCACCCTTGGGGGGCTCGGGAGTCCTGGAATGTTGCCAGAAGTGTCTGGTGGCTGCACTTTGATCCTGCACAGGAGACGACACCTGTATGAGGATGGGAGGATTTCACTGGGTGAATGGTGAAGGGATAAGTTAATTAGAGTGTAAGACACAGGGTTTAGGATTTCTGTACAGGGGGGTCTAAAGAAGTAAGATGGAGGAATTGGGGCGTGTCCTGTTCTTCTTCTTCTTCTTCTTGGCCTCCATCTTCTGTGGTGATGGTGGCACTTTGGGATTGGTTATTACTAAAAGTGCACCGGTTAATAAGGGTAAAAGGTATTGGGGAAAAATGATAAATATTGTACACGTAACTTCGGGTATAAAGATAAGTGACCGCCCCGGGGGCTTGCAGTGTGCCCATGGCTGGCTGCTGAGCAGACCTCTGTCGGGCTGAAAGAAAATCTTTTAGATAAACAATTAATAAACACCGAGACCGAGAAAAGATCAGAAGTCTCTTCTCGTCCGTTGAAGCGTCAGCTCTTCAAGGCCATCCCTGGGCCTTTCCAGGCCACCTGAACAGCCGAGAAACCAACAAGCACTTTCTGTTTGACCCCATGAGTTGGGTGGGTTTGGGTGAGCTCTGCCATCCCAGGATGCCCCTCCTGCCTCTCTTGGTGCTGCACACAGCTGATTAAAAGGCTTAAAAAAGGATTAAATAACTTAAATGTTCTGCCATAACTGATGCATAAAGATGTGGCAATAAAGGAGAACTGCCTTTTTTTGGATCATGGCTTCAGTTCCCAGAGACAAATATTTACTGAATGGTTTGTGAGCTCTTGCAGAATCTCCTCAGGATGTGCCCCCTCAACTCAGCAACCATGGGACCAGATGGCTGTTGGGTTTGTTCATGTTTCTGTTTGAATAAAGGCCAGATTTCAGGCTGCTTTGTTTTGCATTTCTCAGTCCTTAATGTTCTGCAGAGATTGAGGCTGGAGGGAGAGATGCACAGCCGTCAAACAAGGATGGTGGTGAAGGAACCCATGTAGAACCTTCCAGCCCTAGAAACAAACCCTGCAGATGGCTGGAAATGGACTTTTCCACAGCATCTGTCCCATGAATGCTGTAGAGAGTTCATGTTTGTCCTGCTGGCACACACTGGGTGCTGAGGTTTGAACTTCCCCTCAGTTTTCAAGCTCTTCTCCTGGGCTGCATGCAAGCAATTCTGAATTTCAAATGCTTCCGTGCTAAATGGAGATTGGCACAGGAATAATATTTATGGAAATGCTTTAAGAGTACAACTTCAAAGTCCCTCTCAAAGTTCCACCTGTGTTAACTTCCTTCACATGAGAGTGGGGTGTTTTCCCTTGTCCACGGATAAGGTGACTAAACCATAAACAAACTCACTTTTTTATTGTGCTGTCTTTTGTTATCTCAGGAACAAAACCAGTCCTCAGGTTTGTACTCAACATCCTGGACCTTTTTTTAACTGCTGACTAATTTCTAAGTATTTCTGCAGCCTGGGAGGGCAGAGCTTCCCACAATGTGTGTTAGATGTGACGTGTGAGCTGCTCTGTGTACGTGTGTGCTGGAGGAGAAGATCTGCAGCTGCATTTTCTTCTATTTCAGCACCTAGTTTGGATTTGAATTCAGATTAATTTGGAATAGGCATAGCTATGAAATGAGTCTGCAGTGTTTGTACTTGTTATGATGTGCCTCAGTTATATACATCCAGATCTGTTTCAGTCCAGCCAAATAAAAATTATCTTTTTTCAGGCTCCAGTTAAATAGGTTAGAGGTTGCCTGCCAGTCTGCACAGAGCTGTGGTGCATCCACTCCTACTGCACGTACACTTTTCCACTTGTATAAATTCCATGGGGTTTTGGTTCATTTTCTACCAGAATGTACAAAAGATTTGAATTAGGAATCTGGAATAAGGTGGGGAGAAGAGTAGGTTCGGCATGTGAGGAGTTTGGACACTATATTTTGATTTTGGAGGGGTGAAATTTCGAAGTTTGCTGGTTAAAAATAAACCCATAGCTTGGCATGACAAGTAATTTCCAGGATTTCCAACTGATGTTGTAATTTATCAGCAAACACTCTGAATTTTGGGTGCCTGAGACACAGTGATAGCTCAGAGTCTGTGGAGCTTTAGGGCCAATTGTAATCCCAGTTGCAGGGAAATTTACTGTAATTCTGGCTAGTCTTGTCCAACCCCAAATTTGAGGAGCTGTATCTAAAATAATGCACCTCTTTCTTCTCCTTTCAAACTCCCCCATATCCTTGTGCTTCATTCCAGAGCTGAACTGTTGGTGAATATGTAATTTATGCAGTTGTCATAATGAAACAAAATGTAATTGTGCCAGGGATTCCAGTGGGAATAGCTTGATCTCTTTTTACCTGAAATAGGTAACTTGAGATATGATGAAAATACAAATTTATATCCTTTCCCCTCCCCTTTTTTCTCCAGCTCCCTGAATTCCCCCATTTAGGAGAAGGGTATCATTAAAGCATCTGCCAGTGGTTACCTTCTCCCATGTGAAATCACCTTCCAGCAGAGGGGATTCCAGGCTGCTCCCTGGTTCAGCTGTGGATCTGCTCCTGTTTGTTTGCAATACCCAAACACTGAAGTCACTGGGTCCACAGCAGTGTTTTTGCAGCACAGCAGAAACTTATTTTCAGCAAGTTTCTATTCTGGGCATTGTAAAATGTGCTGAGAGAGGGAGGTATTTGTGGTGTGAGAGGAGGAGGAGGAGGAGGAAGACTCCCTGAAAAGCTCCTGCTGTGCCTTTGGAGCCTCTTTGTGACTTCCAGGTAGGCACAGGTCCAGGAGACCTCCCCAGCTGTCATGGAAGAGTGGTTGAGGTGGGTTTTGAGATGAAATCTGGATGGGATGGACCCTTCCTGGAGTAGGGCTGGTCAGGGAAGCTGCACAGTTATTGAAATGTTCAGGTTTTCATTGAGAATTCATTGCTGTCTATTGAAATTACAGTTTTAGCAGTAACCCATGCAGCTGAATCAAGGAAAACCTGTGAGGATAGGAATGAACAGAGAGAAAAATCCAGCATGGAGCTTTTTCTCCATGTGAAAAGCACTGGTTGAGTTGAGAGGGGATAGTCCAGGATTCCTGGACTGCTCCTTGCTGACATTTTGGTGGAGAGCTTCCACTTTCAGTGACACTTTTGGGTGTGAGACTGAGGATAGAGCCACATCCAGCCATGCAGGATGCTGGGAATGGTGATAAAACAGCACTCTGGAATCTTGCTTCTCCAGTGTCCTTTCTTCTCCTCCTCACTTGGGTCATGCTATAATTACAACTGACTTAATTCAGCCTTGCTGATGAATATCAAACCAGTGGGAAAGAGCACAGCAGCTTTTAGAATTGCTGTTCAGCAAAGGGGAGAATGGAAGGGAGATAAGCCCAAGGTCACAGCATGTCCCTTGGGAACAGGTATGGATTAAGGAGTTGAGGTAGACTGGGTAAAAAAAAAATTTTTCTAAATTATTATTTTTAGAAATCCATAGTGATTTAATTAATGACTTTGTTTTGGTTTCTGTTAACTTGCTGGGAGAATGTCACTGACTTGCAAAAGAAAAAGGCAATTGGCTTTGCATCTTGGCAGATGTCTCAAGACCTAATTACAGTTAATAGCAAAAAGAACTTTTTATCTAAATATTTTTCAATATATAAAATGAAACTTTGGGTCAAAATAAACAGTTTATATTAAAATAATACTCACCCAGGTATCCAGTTCCTTACAAAACAGGATTTCCAAGCTTATCATGTTAAAATGGGGAAATTTGGTGTTGTGCTACAGAGGAGAGGGAAAGTGGGTGAGAGTTGAGTTTGCAATTCCAGGTGCAAAGCTGGGACTCAAGTGAGAAGGTGTCTGTTTTGGAATTAGCTTCCTCTCAATGCTCTATAAATCCCACAGCTTTCTAAAACCATTTTCTCCATTTCAAATGGGAATTGCAGCTCTCTAGTTACAAAGAGGTGCTTGAAGCTGAGATCTTTGTGCTTGTAACAGTGCTGGTGGGATTCCAGGTGGAGATCTGTGTGTAAACCTCCCGAACATCATCAGCTGTTGCTGGCAGTACTGATAAGCTCTGCTACAGCTGCAAAATGCTCTTGGAATACCTGCTGGATTTTTGTAATAAGAACTCATAATTTTCCTCTCAGCTAAGCCAATTTTCCAAGGGCTTACCTGGCAAATGTAAACCAGGTTAGAGCAGCATAAAAGGGGCTTTGTCTGCACCGTGGTTTCCTCTGTGCCACGCAAGTGGGAGGTGATTTTTGGTGCTTCTCTGGGCTCAGCAGCAGCTGAAGGCGTTTCAGCAGAGATGTGTGGCCCCATTCCAGCTTTTTCCTGCTCTGCCTTGCACCCTGCCCCAGCAGGCTGCCCTGTTTACTCTCTGCTCAATGGATGTCACTTCCTTCATTGAAATGCTGGTGCGTGGCCAGGTCCCTTCCCCTGGGCTCGCAGCGATCCAGCTGTGCCACGCTCGGGATCTGCTGAGCCCACACACACAGGAGGCTTTGGGAGGCATCTCCAGGGTGCAGAGCACAGGTGCAGCTGTGGTGAGGAGGGGCTGAAGATGGATTGTTGCTGCTGGGCATGGGCTGTGCCTCCAATTCCAGCCAGGGACTGCGTGGGGAAGGTGTAGCAGCGTCTGGAATGGGGTGCCAGTGCCAGCCTGCTCTGGGCAGCCTCTGGACATGAGGGTGTGGGTGCTGTTCAAGGGCACCCCCTGATGTGCACTCCTGGATGAACAGGATCACAGCCAAAGGGACACAGAAATCCTGGACTCCCTGTTCTGTGCGGACTGACCTGAGCTCTCTGCCTTTGTAGCTGACCAAGGTCCCACCTGAAGAGTTCTAAACTGACATCACAGTTGCTGATCAGACTGGTGAGCAATTAAATATTTGTCTTTGTTGCATATTTAGATGATTATAGATGGGAAATGTCTCCAGGCTTTTGGAAGGCACAGCACAAAATGGAAAAGTGTTTCCTCCTTCCATGACACAATTTCTTGTGTCTCCCCCATCTTAGCTGTGATCCAGTGCTGGTATTTATTTACTCATTTTTTCAAGGTGTGCATGCTGTCACCTTGGGCAGGTGAAGTAGTACCTTTACTCATAAACATATTTTCCCATCCCTACATAAAAATCTGACAGTTTCAGTCCAGTTATTTTATACAGTAAATTAGATGTACATTCCTTATGACAGATTTGTGTTCCATCTTTTCCTTTTCTCCTGCTCTGTACTGATTGAGACACCACGTCTGCAAATGTCATGCTCAGACTGGCAGCCTGCTTCCTTCCCTTGTCCCCTCTGCAAGTGCCTCATTTGCTGACTTTTCCAGCTGTCCCAACATATGGCTGCTCCCACTTATCATAATTCAGGTCTGTGCCTGGAACAAAGTCTGATAAAAATAATGCTTTGTGCATAAGTGGCATTTGAGCAGATTATTCTATAGCTCTGTTATCAAGCAAATACTGTTTTTTTTGACCTTACTATGAATTCAGTTTGGAAGTGGTAGGTCATTAGTGAAACTAATTTTAGCAAGGCATTTCTTATCAGTGCAGGTTTGTTGAAATAAAAAAAAGTAGTAAATTGTAACAATGAGCAATTGTGCAACACTATTAATGGGGCCAAGGTGGTTAACTCATTAAATACTTCAGCCATGTCAAACAGCATTCATCAAAGTGAGATCTGATCCATTTTGCAGGGATTAATAACAAAAATAGTAATTTTAAAAGAGACCTATCAATACATTAGTGTTTTAAAGCCACACTGCCATTTCTGGCCTCCTGAACAATTTCCTTGATCTGCAGGCTACCAGAAGTAGCAGGAACAAATGAATTTGTGCTCAGCATTATCCCAGGTTGGTGTGTGGTGTTGAAAGTTGTCTCACTGGTGTTGTGGAGTAGTGTTCTGGTTTGAAAAGGAAGTGAATTTTTTGGGAGGTTTTAATTCTGAGTTCTGTGTATTTTTTTTCTATAGTTGTAGGTTAATGAAGTTTTTTTTTTTTTGCCTTTATTCCTAAGTTGAAGCCTGCTTTGCTCTACTCCTGGTCACATCTCACAGCAGACACCAGGGAGAATATATTTTCATGGGGCCCCTGGCATGACAAGGACACAGAGTCTGTGTTGGTGTGGAGCACCTGCAGCTGCTCACTGCAGGTCCTGAAGGCTGCAGAAGGTTCTGGATGGGAAGCAAAGGAGGATGTCTGTCCATGGGTGAGGGCAGAGAGGAGCTGGGTGGTTCCTTGGGGTGAGCAGGGGAGGTGTGAGGCAGCTGTGGGGCTGCTGGCCCTGGCAGAGCTGCTCTCTTGCATCTCCCTCCCTTTTTGGCACCCAGCTCCATCTGCAGCAGCCTCAGGGGTCATCAGCCCTGCTGTTCCAGTGGTTAAAGGCCTCTCAGGAGCAGAACTACTTGCTGCTGTGGTTTCTTCTTGTGTGGGAGTGGAATCAGCTGCTCCTGGGAGCTCAGTTGCTTTTGATCCCTTGATGGAAGTGTCTCCTTGGTGCTGCTGCATTCCAGCTGCTGAATTCCTGAGCAGTCACGACAAGGAGCCAGGCCCAGTCCTTGAGAGCTTTATTATACAGAGCTGGAAGCTCATTGATTCTGAGATGTTCCTTGGCTTGCTCTAGTCCCTTGTTGTTTGTACCCTTAGGAAAATAAAGGCAGATTTTATATTCAAACATAAACCACAGTTTCCCTCTGCAGCCACAGCCCAGCCTTTGATGAAATCCATTTCTTACACATGCATAATAATGTGTCATAATTGTGTAATAACTCCTGTGTGGAGGCTGTGATCCCTGCTACTCCAGCTAGCAAGGTTAGGGCAGTGATATTGCATATGGAGTGAGAACCTGAGTTCAAACACTTTTTTAAATGAAGATGGGAAGTATAAGAATCCAGGGCTGCATTATGAATTCTGTCTTCAACTATGTATGGGAGGGAAACTTTGACATCACTGGTATTTCCTTCAGAATTAAATTAATTCAGACTTCTTGGCATTGTGTAGAACATGTTAATGAACTGGTGATGAAATGAATTTCACTTTCCTGTTTAAATCCAGTCAAGAGAGTTGTGGCATATATAAAAAATAAATAATCAAATCAATAAAAGCAGTCCAGCAGAGCATGGTGGAGTGCTGGCACCACTTTGTCCATGGGAAGCACCTCCCTGCCATTTACTGGATTTCTTTTGGCTTTCCTTAAAGCAACTGAAGAGAGAAGATGAAACAGCCCCTTCCCAGGGTGCTGACTGCCACGTGGGTGGATGTGTTTGCAGGTCCAGCACAGACTGTTTGATCTGGTGTCTCCACCCTTGGTGAAACTCCCTCTCCCTTTGCCCTGGCAGATGCTCCAAGCACAACGTGCACTCAGCATTTAGGGCAGGTGGTTTTTGGCTGCCAGCAGTCACTGTTGGGCCCCTGCCATGGAGCTTCCAGTTTGCCAAACCCAGCTCAGGCAGTTGTTTCTGTGGCTCCATGAGGCAGTGCAGGCACCTTGTCCAAGGATAATGCTGCTATCAGTAGTGCCTATAATGTCAGCTGTGCCAGTAAGTCCACATCTTTTATTCAAGATGTTCCTGAAATCCATGCTGTCATTAAGTTTTCCAAGCTGTCACACTGTTATTAGCCAAGTTACTGGAAGTATTTTCCTAACCCTGAAGCACAACACACAAGTAGCTCTTTCCACTGGGTGTTCTTTTATCTGGGCATTAATTTGTCACTTTGGTGTAGCTGTGGAGCTCCTTGGGTGCAGAACAGCAGCTCCTTTGCAGGGAATTGACAGGATTTAGACAGGGCAGGACTCTATGATTCTGACCTTCAGACTGCCACATCTGTACCATCCATCCATCCATCCATCCATCCATCCATCCATCCATCCATCCATCCATCCATCCATCCAGGAAATGAGCAGTTCCTGAGCTGTGCTGACCACGTACCTCCAGATGGGTAAGAGAATAAGTAAGGGAATAATTTTTTCTGTAACAAACATTGTAAGAGTTATTAAGGAAATTATCAGCCTGAAATTCCACTGAGGCATTCTGCTTGTAATTTGGAGTTCTCTGTCAGTGGCAGAGCTCATTTCCTTGGCTCTAAAGCTGATCCTGTCCAGAACAATGGAAAATCAGCTGCTGAATCTTACCTGTATTTCTTGCTGCTGCAGAGGTGTTTTACATCTGTGCTCCTTTTTATACCTTTGGAAAAATGTTGTGGATCAGAGGACAGCCCTGGTTGTTCAGTTGTTTGTTCATGAGCATTTCCCTTTATGCTTTTGCAGTTGAGCAGGATTAAGGTTCTTCTAAAACAACATCTGAGCTTTTTGTTGGCCTTTTTATTCCTGGCAATCACAGAGCTACAACCCCAGCTGAATGCTGAGCTCTGTCTTGTTTTATCCCAGTTTGTGCACTGCCTTGTGTTTTTCTTCTCAATGTTTGACATGTTGCAATGTTCCAGAGTGAATTAGTAGGCTGTCTTTTTCTAGGAAAACAAAGTTTTTGGGGGCAGGCAGTAGCATTTGTGTATTCTCTTATCGTGGGTGGCCTTCAGCTTGCAGGGGTCCTTGAAACAGGAAGGGAGCTGAACTCTGGATGCAGTTTTCCACTGCTCTGGAGGCTGTGAATGCTTGTTGGACTGTGCAGCTTTCATGTTGTTTAGATTTGTGATTCCTCAGAACAAATTAAACCTCCCAAAGAACTTGATTTCAAGTAGAAATTCTGTATTTTTGCAAAAGAAAGGCTCTGTTAACTGAGTGGGACAGAGCTGGAAATTAACATGCAGAGAGAAAAAAAAAAAATTGTTTATTTTATCTGTGCCATCTGAAGTGTGTGTTTGATTGCAGGGCAAAGCTAATAGAGATGAATGATAGATTATTTCTGTTGGTGCAGTGCTTTCCTCTGTGTATTTATTGGGATCTCCTTGCCAGCCTAAGAGCAATCCACACTATTTATTGAGACCTGGTGTCATTTCCAGTGCAGCAATGAACAATCAGCCCCACCACGAATCCATGGTGTGAATGTGTAGGTTTGGATTTAAACTCTGCAATGTGCTGAGCCTGCAGGGAGGGCTCCTGGCTCAGCTCACACTGTGGGCTTTGAAAAGCATCTCTGCAGGACAGCACGGACTCTGAGCAGCCAAATTCAGCCAGGTTCTGAAAGGATCAAAGATGCCACTAAAGCAACACATACTGGAACAGCACCAGAGTGCAAAAGCTTCCCCAATTCAAGTACATCAGCCCCAAAGTTTCAGCACAGCTTAAAAAAAGAATTATTATACCCAATAACCTTTAGGATTCCCTTCCCAGCCCCATTCCCCTGGGAATCTGGAGTTTCACAGTGACAATACTTACTGAGTAACAAGCAATGAATTTGCTGTGCAGCTGAGAGATGTTTTATTTCCAGAAGTTTATAAAATCAAGCAGTTGCTGAGCACTATCAGTGAGGGAGCTGATTTTTAAGACATAAAAGAAACAGTTCAGGAACTCCCATGTGAGAGCAGAAATGCAGAGGAGGCAATTTGTATTCAGTTTAGCCCTAAGTGATGACACATGGTGTGTGCTCCAGAAGCTGAATGCCCAGATGAATTCAGATTTCTTTGTAAACTCCCAAAAGCAAGTTTATAGCAGTGTATTTCTGGAATATTGCAGCAGAGGTGGTCTGAGAAGACTTTGGAACTGAGCATTTTGCACGGGACTGTGTTAGGATTTTTGGTAAGTGTGTGTGTGTGTGTGTGTGTGTGTGTATATTTTACATATAAAATTTGACTTGAAAAAAATAAACAAATGATTTTGTGTTTCAGCTGCAGTTGTTTTCCCAAGCAAGTTACCAAAGCCAGTATTTGATTTTCTTGCATTACTGGCATTGAGCTGCTGTGTGGTGGTTCAGCCTTGTAATGCTGTAAATTCAGCCTAGAACTGCAGTGTGTGAAATCAGTGGCTTGTTTGTCCTTGCTTTTATTTTATCTTTTTGGGTTTGTAGCTGTAAATCTGTAGAGGGTTTTAGGATAAAGCTGAGGAATGGCCATCCTGCTGCTGATTTTATTTAACTGTTCTGTGCTATATAATTTGAATTTTTGTGTTCTTTTCCTGATGCATTATTACATCTTGGTAAGTATTGCACCTTATGTGAAATAGAAACAGCCTGTTAGAGCAAACTCAGAATCTGATATAGCCAAGTGGAACATAAAATTTATCTTATCTTCTTTGTAGTCTCTTAACTCTATGAAGTTCCAGTAATAAAATTCTTTTGATCTTTATTTGTCCCTTTTCACCAAGGCTGCATCATGCTGGACCGAACGTGTGGGCTTTGTGTGCGCTCGGCAGAGGAAGGATCAACACTGACAAAACACTCTGTTAAAAATGAACCAGGGCTGGGCACTGACCTGCACTTGCTGCTTTGCTGTCCCCTCAGGTGCCAGGCTGTGTCCCAGCCCCTGACAGTGTTTTCCTGGCAGGTACTATGTGGGCAAGCTGCTGTAACTGGTTCTGTGTGGATGGCTCCCCTGAGGAGATGCAGCCGGCGCCGGCAGCGCGGGCCCAGGCCTACTCCAACCCTGGCTACAGCTCCTTCCCCTCTCCCACGGCCTCTGAGCACAGCTGCAAAGCCTGTGGGGTGCACTTTGACAGCTCCTCCAGCAAGGTGAGTGCTCAGCCTGCCTTCATTCACCCACAGACACACATTTGGTACACAAATCCTCTGCACATCCCATGTGGCAGGAGACAGCTCACCTTGGCTCTGGGTCTTCAGTCATTCTGTCACAATTAATGTGTTTAAGTTTTTCTAAGCCTTCTGATGTTTACATTCTTGTAATGAACTTTCTCACACAGTTTATGTAAATAACTCAATGTTTTGCATTCTTTTATGTAGGAGGAGGAATTTATTGGGCTGTTGGTTTGTCCAGTGTCATTGGAGAGGTGGCACTGTCATGCTCCAATCCATTGTCACTTCTGGAAATCTATAAATGTTGGAGTCAGAATGAAACTTTCCCTCTTTTTTACCTTGGGCAATCCAGTGTCCACGTTGTTTTATTTCATGTCCTCGAGTGACAAATGTGACTGGAAATCCTTCAGCAGATTTCCTCAATGAGAAAGCCAAACTGTTGATAATCACTTAAAGAAGCATTAACTTGAGCATAAGTTACTAAATTTCTTATTTAAAAGCACTAATGTCCTTTAAAAATAAATATTGGGGCAAGAAGTTTTATAATGTTTGTGCTTTCAATAAAGGAAGGTCTTCCTGCCTGTTTTCTAAACAATTGTTGCTCAAACTAAAAGCCAGTGAAGTTTTTGAGGGTGTGTGTAGAACTGCTGAGCAAAACTAGCCCCAGACCAAACCCAGATCAATTTTATCTTACTTGTAAACTTGATTTGTGGGTGTATAAATGCCAAAATAATTGGTACCACAAGACTTAATTTGACAGCAGACCCTGCCTGGGGCATTATTTGGTCATGGTGGGTCCTTTAATGCTGCTTGAAAATGTTCCAGTGAGGAAAATTGTTCTGTGTCCACACTCTGTGGCTTAAGAAGTGTCTGATCTATAGTCACTGAACTTAAGGATGTGAGAATTTAAAAATAATGGTGAATTCTGGCCACAGCCCTTTTAGATTATTTGAGAAAGTTCATAAATTGGTTTTCCTTGCACTTTTTATTTCTGCATGAGGACACACATCTGAGGAATGGTGGGGCTTGGCAGAGCTGCTGCTTTCTGCTCCCAGAGCAGCAGGGTGTTGATGCATTTTTGCACTGAGGAGTGCAGTTACTTCAGGAATCAAAGTCTGGTGATAAATTGTGGGGTGTGTGAGTGAGCTGAGGCTGCTCCTGGTGCTGGGTCAGCTCCAGTGGGGCCCTCCCTGTCTGTGACTCTGTAATTTTGTCTTTGACATTGTCCTCATTCAGCCACATGTCCTTGTGGAGAGGTAACCTGGACCCAGCACTTGCTGTTGGGCATGGTTGCCAATAGTGGCTGGAGATAACTGTGAAATGAAACCACTTCAGGCAGCTGTGAGCTCAGCAGCACAAGCACAGCCCTGTTTGCCCCAGGATCTCCTAAATACCTGTTCTGTGTGAGCTGCCCTCAGAGCAGTGTCTGGTTCAGAGCCATCAGTGGCTCCAGCTGAGCTCTCTGACTCAGGAGAGGGAATGCTCTGGTGCACAAATTGTAGAGGATCTGCTAAAGCTGTTGAAAACATTCCTGCCCTCAGCAGCTTCCTCCTTTTCCTGTGGGGTCTGTACCTGTGCTCATGTCCAGCTGCTCCTGCTCCAGGCTGTCAGGGAAATCAGAGTTTATATTCTGTGTTCCAGAGGGGCTCCCCAACCTCCTCCCACCTTCCTGCTGCCCAGCTCCTGAGCAGGGATCTCTGGGGCTGACTGGAGCCCTGTGCTGCAGGTGGGAGTGCTGGAACAGCTGAGGAGGGGCTGCCAGGCTCACCCCTGAGCTCTCTGGGGGAATGAAAACATCCCTTGGAACAGCCTGGTGTGTTTGTGAGCCATGGGAACTCCTCAGTGCTGTTGCTTGTAGTAGATAGGGTCAGGCGTTCAGAAAATCTCGCCATGTCACAGAAAGCAGCAAGATTCCTCTCCCCCTAACGCCTAATAATAAAAAATCACCCAAAAATGTAGTCCCCCCTAACATTAGTAACTTTCAACTCCTTATTAACCAATTACAATAAAGTAAAACCCCCTGACTTAAAAAAAAACCTTCCCTAGTATAAAACCCAACAAAACAAAACAATAAAAACCTTTAAACCATGCACCACGTTAGTACCTGTGTGTATTCTTAACCCAAACAACCCTAAAAAGTTTGAATCGCTGTAGCGTTTCCTCAAAACCAAGTCACCTTGCCTTACATCAAAAAACAACAGTTGCTATGCAGGGAGCAGTGTGTGAAATCTCACTGTGCTGCAGGGACAGCATGGAAAGCTGCATTCTCTCCTGGGAGAGCAGCACCTTTGAACTGCAGTGACCAGTTCATGTTTATTCTGAAATACAGGGGATAAAAATGAATTCCTTCTGCACTGGTGGCCATGAGGATAGTCTAGATTGCTTCAAAAAACCCCAAACCCAACAAACTAACAAAAAACCCCCCACATAAAGCATTTCAGGGCTGTCTGACCATGCTGTCAGTGAGCAGCAGGCAGATGTGGCCTGACCTTTTAGGAAAGTTTTAATGTGCAACAACATTTGAAACTAATCCTTCTGAAGAACACAGTGCCCTGAATTAATGCCCTTTCTGTGAAGTGTAAGAGCTGCTTGATGCTGAGATGTAGCCAAAATATCCATGTTTAAACACTTGCTGCTCAGATACAGGCTGGGGAGGTTTTTTCCTTTCTCTGAAGATAAATCCTAGTGCTGAGCTGCTAAGGCAGAGACATGCCTGGGTTTATTTTCACTTCTCAAATGCATCCTTTGATAACTGAGGTAGGATTACTGTTAACTGCAAGAACATGTTTGATAGGAGAGCCCTTGTGCTGTGTTTGCTGTGTGGTACCTCAAGGTGGGAGTGCTCAAGGGGTTTTCTGGCTGGTGGAAAGTTCTTGGCAATCCAGGGGCTCCCTTTGGAGCCTGCAGGCCATGGGGAGGCTTCCCCTGCCACAGAAAATGGGGCTGCTTCAGAGTTTTGGGTTGTTTTGTGCAGTTTTTGTGTTGTTGGGGTTTTTAAATCTCACTTCATCTGATTGCTGCCATGTCAGAGATGGGGGATTCACAGGGAAGTGTTACCAACAGGGTTATTTTCCACTTCTGTGCCTTTGTGAATTTGTTATGTTCTCCTGCTCTAGGCACACACAGACATCAGTTCCTGTCTCTGCCCTAAAAATTCCCCAAGGAACAGGATTGCTCCTGCAATCACAGGGTCACAAGAAGTCAATTACATATTAATTTTTTTATGGTGATGAAGTTAAGGAAAACTCCTCCAAGCTGGATGTTCTGTGGAAATTGCACTTCCTGCCTTGCTTTGTGATTGGTGAAAGTTACTTTTCCTTGGCAGGCCCCCAAACAGCAGTTTGGAGATAAGGTTTCAAGAGTTTCTCTCTGTGGTAGAAATGTTAAAGTCTTTAAATGCTTGAGCAGGAAATTGGGATTCTTTCCAGTTAGTGTCACTGTGAGTGTAGTGCAGGCTCTGAATGAGGGGCCTGGGAGTGTTAACTGGGGAGCAGGGAGGGTTTCAGCCTGAAAAGGGCATCAGAAGGAGCTTTTGTGAGCAAGATGTGTATCTACACCTGTAAAACATCTGCTTTCTCTCAGCTGGGAAGTAAAAGATGTTCTTCAATCACTAGAGCAGTTCATAAACCAGTTTTTTGTCCTTGAGTTTGTATTTATTACTTCAGCTCCACCTGTGTGTTTTCCCTTGCACAGCTCTGAAGGATCAGGATGTCAGGATTCCACAGAGGTGCCTGGCTCCTCTGACACTGTGAATTGGCATTTTTAAAAGCACTGAAAACACTTCTCTCTTCCCTCAGGACTTTTTAACATAATGTGGCTGTTCTGCTGCTATTCCTATTGGAAAATGTAGAATTTGCCTTTCCAAAGGGTTGAGCAGTCAAGTTCTGCAGAAGTCAGCATGGACTGTGAGTGCTTGGAATTTTGAAAATCAAGCCCTGAGTGACAAGATCAGAACCAGTATTAAATATAAACATTTAACAACAGAATTCAGTCTGTAAAGTTTTTGACTGTCTGGGGCATAATATTTCTGAACTTCCAACACTTTCTGTCCAGCACTAAATGGTATAAAGTGTGCATATTGTTTTCAAAATAAGCTATTTTTGTATAAACAAATGTCAGTTTTTTTTATGTCTGTGAGATTTTGCTGTTCCCTGTCCTTCTTATGGTGCAACCAAGATTAATTCAGTGATTGCAGCAAATTGGAGGGGAAAAAGGAGGGAGGAACAACATTTGTAGCAGGTATTTATGAAAGAGAAATGTTTTTAAGTAGTTCCTTCAATGTTGGAGCTTCTTAATGCAGAGAGCAATGTGCACAACTAGCTGGAATTCACAATGTGCACAACTAGCTGGAATTCACTCACAAGTCTGCTGCCTCAATCTCAATTTCCTCTGCCTTAAACTGCATGAGCAGGTGCAGAAAATTCCTGTCCTGTGACAGAATTTTGTCAGGATATCACATTTCATTCTGGGCAAATGGAGTGGGAATGGGGCTTCTCTGAGACTCAGTGATTGCTCAGGGATCAATCTTTTTTCTCCTCCAGGAACATGAGTGACCACTGGGGCACTTTTTCATGGATTGGAGGTTTTGATTGTGCTTTGAACATGAGTGACCACTGGGCACTTTTTCATGGATTGGAGGTTTTGGTTGTGCTTTAGGAGCAGCTGCTGCTTCTTGCTGCCTGTGGCACCGTGTGCTGCTGGCACAGGGCAGGGCTGGCTCTGACTCTTCCCCTGTCTCTCCCAGCACATCTGCTTGGACTGCAAGAAGAATTTTTGCACGTCCTGCTCAAACCAGGCCGAGGGTGGGCCCCTGCTCTGCCACCTGTGCCAGCGCTTCCGAGCCACGGCTTTTCAGCGGGAGGAGCTGATCAAGATGAAGGTGAAGGATCTGAGAGATTATTTGGCCCTCCATGAGATTTCCACAGAGTTCTGTCGTGAAAAGGAGGACCTGGTATTCCTGATCCTTGGCCAGCAGCCTGCAATTACCCAGGAAGATCAGATAAGAACAAACACATTTAATACCAGTGCCCATGAACAGCAAGACTTTGTGAGTCACCCCCCAGCCAGCCTGGCCTCTCCTACCTCACACGATGAGTCCTCAGTGTCTGCAGATCCCATCTCAAGTTCAGAAGCTCAGGAACACCAACAGGTACAATCTCTGGCCAGAACCATCTTTTGCAAACTCATTCATCTCCATTTTTGGATTAACTACTAGGATGTTGCATGTGGTTTTGCTGTGTAAAGCTGTGATTTGCTGTCACTGACTTTGATGTGCTGTTCATTATGGAATTAAATTTGGTGGGCAGTGCTGAATATCTCGAGCATTCACTCTCAGAACATCACCACTGCTCTGGGATGTGTTTTTTCTGGTGCTGTGATCCACACTTCCACAAGATGCTCCTGTGACTGCTTCCTTTGGTACTTGATGGTTTCTGGCACGTGTTTGTAGGTGTAAGTAAATTGGTGATTCTGTTCTTGAATTCCTGTGCCACATAACAAGGACAGTCTAAAGCAGGAGCTGGTCAGAGCTGATGGGGGCTGGGTGAGGATTTTGGTGTCTCCTGCACTCAGATCAATGGAAGACAAGCCCTGAGTCTGTTGCCAAGTCTTGGTTTATGATGAACCTGCAGTTCTGAGGAACCTCGGCAGGGGCATTTGAGTTTAATTATTTTTTATTGACCTTGCTTTGTTTGTTTTTCTGCTCTCTGCTAAAGGAAAGTTTACTCAGTGTTTGACATCTGCTCCTTGTCCTGTTACAAAGTTAATGGGTGTATTCAGTTTCCTGTGGGCCAGAGCTGTGAAAATGTGTGTACCTTCTGCTTCCTCAGCAGATTTATGTAGTTCAAAAGAAGAGTTCTCCTGGGAGAATGATTTTATAAATCATTAAAAGGCATTTTCATTCCCTGTTTTTCTGGATATTGCCATTCCAGGTTTTTACCAGCTCTGCTGTCTTCCCTCACTGCCCCATGATCCATTTCAGCTGCTTGTCCTGACTTGCATGACATGGTGCTGCAGTTCAGGCTCTTTGATCCTGACTGTTATTCTTGGGCTCTGTAAATATTAACAAGTCCCCACTTGGATAAGTGGGACGGTAACATTACAGTCTCTTTGTCAGTAGGAAAGCAGAGGGAGCAGTGGCTGCTGGGGGTGAGTCAGCTGAAATTACACTGCTCATTTGATCAAGAGTTCAAAGAACTGCCCAGCTTTTCTCCTGCAGCCCTGTCACTGCTGCTCCCTCACTGTCTCTGCCCACTCCAGACCCCAGCTGAGGAGGTGTTTGCCTGGTTCCTGTGAGATCTGAGCTGTCAGAGGAGGCTTCTGCAGAACTTTGCACTGAGAGCTCTGACATCCCACCAGAGCACAGTGTGACCCTCAGGGAAGGACTGCACATACACAATTACAAATTTGTGTATAAATTTGGTCTCCTCCTGATCCAGCCTGGAGTTCTGTACTGGGGCTTTAAAGTTACTTAGTGTGATTGCTGCCAGGGAAAACCCTCTGTGAGTGTGCCTGGCTTGTGCCTTGTCCTGCCTGTGTCCTTCCAGAGCTCAGGGGCTGCAGGGACACTGTCCTGGAGTTGATTTCCCTCCAGAAACCCACAGCTGGTGAAAGCTTCGTTTCCTCTTGCAGGCCAATGGTCACGTGCCTCCGAGCCCAGCTGAGAATGCAGCAGAAGAAGCAGCAGCAGAGGATGAGATACAGGTTTGTGTGTCCTGGGATTGATGGCAGGGAATACCAGGTTTCCTGGGCTGGATTTGCTAGCAGACATGAACACTGAGAATGACCAACCCCTTCTGTGACATCATCTTGTCCTCCACACACAGAAAGAACTGGTGTCACTTGGACACCATGGCAGGAATTATTAACTTCTATCTCAAGATTTGTGTTCCTGGTAGATGAATTCAGAGTAGTCACTTCTCTGCACACCCAAACCCGAATCCCTGTTAGCGCACATGCTGTAAGTTGATTTTAATCACAGTTCAGGGTGCTGAGGGCATGACTGATCCCCTGTGTGCTCCCCCAGTCCAGTGACTCCGAGGATAACCTGGTGCTGGGCAGGAAGGCCTCCCTGTCTGACCTGAGCAGCGTCGGGGACATCAACGCGCTCTCGGTGCGGCAGCTGAAGGAAATCCTCGCCCGCAACTTCGTCAACTACAAAGGCTGCTGTGAGAAATGGGAGCTGCTGGAGAGGGTCACTCGCCTCTACAGAGAGAAGGACCTTCAGCATCTAGGTGAGAGACAGCAAACATGGGCCTGTTGTCCAGGCTTTGCCTTTTCATGGACAGCTGTGGAGGGAAATAGAGCTTAGCTGACATTTCTGGTGCAGCAGAGTGAGGAGGAAGGGGGGAGTGTTTTGTACAGAGTGAAAAGAGCTGAGCTCTGCTCACCACTCCTCTCTCTCCTTGCACAGAGCTCTGGAAGCCCTGCAGCAGCAGCAGCACAAGGGCTGTGCATCCTTCACACTTGGTGTTGTGCATCCTTCACACTTGGTGTTGTGCATCCTTCACCCTTGGTGTTGTGCATGTCCCCAGCAGATCCCACTGGGCACTGCCTCACCCTCACAACAGCTGTACATGTGGCTGTACATGACTGGATATGCTGAGCTCTTATCTCTTGGCTCGTGGTACCTGGCAGAGCCAGCAGGAAATGCCCTGCCCAGGCAGGAAACTGCCACCAAAGAGCAGCTGGGAGATGCAGGGCATGTGCTCAGAGCAGTGGCTCCCAGGGCTGCACACTGTGGGCAGCTGGGGTTTCACTCTCTTATCAACAGTGTTCCTGGGCCTGCACAGGTGGCTGTGAGGGGACACAGGGGTGTAGAGAACGTATCTGACTTGATTGTCCAGATGCCAGTTTGCACTTGGAGGGGATTTCTTAAAAAAGACACATATTTTTAAATTACTTAGAAGAGAAACTTTAATACTTTGTTTCTCAGTGCTGTCCAAAGTAGTGTTGTTTTCTTAAACATGTCTCTCTAGGCTTTGTCTTCTATGGACGATCCAGGATTTAAGACTGCAGTTTTGGAGTAACATTCTTTGATTACCTTGTGCTTTTGATGCAAGGTATCCTTTTCTTTCACTCTGTATCTGTGTTCGATCCCTTGGTGATTGTGTAACAGCAGAGGAGCTGGCAAAAGGGGCTGCTGCAGCACTGGAAAACCAAACTCTGCACACATTCCAAGGCTGTCTTAAAAATTGAGACATCACTTTGGATCCCTTATCTCTGGAAAGCTTTAGCAGTTCTGTAAGCTCAGTATCAGAGAAGGTTCTTGTCAGTTGTTGAACCTGTCCTGATCAGAGCCCAGCCTGAGCCTCCCATGGTGATCAGCAAAAAGCACTTTTGGTTTAGCAACTCCCTCGGGGTTTTCAGCCCCTGCCTGGTAACACTTCTCTCACCAAATCTCTCTCTTCTTCTGTTGCAGTTTTGGACACCGACGATCAACCTGGTGAGTGAGATCCTTCCTTAATCATGGAGTTGTTTATTGGGAAAAACCCTCCAAAATCCAGTCTGCCAAGGCCACCCCTAAACCATGTCCCCAAATGCCACATCTACATGGCTTTTAACTCCCCCTAGGGTTGTTTATGCCCTGAGCAAGCTGTTCCAGAGCTTGACAACCTTTTTGAAAATCAGTATCAGGAGAAATTTCTATCTAAATCTCCCTGACACAACTTGAGGTCATTTCCTCTTGTGCTGTTACTTGGGAAGAGACACCCCTGTTGCTTCATTTGCCTCATCACTGAGAATCTCAGTGGTTTTTGGTTCCGTCTCACAGAAATTACTGTGTAAAAGCTAAAACTTCTCCTTGCCAGCTGATGGAGCAGCCACAAGGGCAATTCCTTTGCTTGCCTTGTCCCTTAGGGAATCCCTTCAGGAGAGCCAAGTGGGATTGCACAAACCCACCCCACCTCCCTTTGTCTGATCCCTGGGTGCTCTCCTGTCCAGAACTTGTTCCAGAGCTTGACAACCTTTTTGAAAATTAGTATCAGGAGAAATTTCTATCTAAACCTCCCTGGCACAACTTGAGGTCATTTCCTCTTGTGCTGTTATTGGGAAGAGAGACCTCTGTTGCTTCATTTGCCTCATCACTGAGAATCTCAGTGGTTTTTGTTTCCATCTCACAGATGGAAACAAAAATTACTGTGTAAAATATTAACAACAAACATTTTACTGTGTAAAACATTGGAAACAAACATTACTGTGTAAAAGCTAAAACTTCTGCTCCTTGCCAGCTGATGGAGCAGCAATTCCTTTGCTCGCCTCGTCCCTTAGGGAATCCCTCCAGCAGAGCCAAGTGGGATTGCACAAACTGAAAATCTCAGTGTTTTTTGTTTCCATCTCACAGAAATTACTGTATAAAACCTAAAACTTTGCTCCTTGCCAGCTGATGGAGCAGCCACAAGGGTAATCCCTTTGTCCCTTAGGGAATCCCTCCGGCAGAGCCAAGTGGGATTGCACAAACCCACCCCCCCTCCCTTTGTCTGACCCGTGGGTGCTCTCCTGTCCCCTCAGGTGGTGCTGGGCCCCCCAGCACCGAGGACAACCTGTGCAGGATCTGCATGGACGCTGCCATCGACTGCGTGCTGCTGGAGTGCGGGCACATGGTGACGTGCACCAAGTGCGGGAAGCGCATGAGCGAGTGCCCCATCTGCCGGCAGTACGTGATCCGCGCCGTGCACGTCTTCAGGACTTAGCGCGGCTCGGGGCTCGGGGCTGCCGTGCCTTAAAGCCTCCGTGCTCTTAGGGAAAGGGCCAACATCCCTGCCAACAGCCACCCCGGAGATTAGCGCGGACCCTGCTGCCGGAGAGGGAAGGAGGAAGCCTGGGGAAAGTGCTCTGCTCAAGCCGTGCCCCACTCTGCTCATCCCACCATCGTGCTTTACACCGCAGTGCCTGGACTCCTCGGAGCTCATTGCCAGCAATCATTAACCACCTCCATCCTAGGATAATTTGAGGACAGATGGATGCCCAGCTTTCCACCAGGAAGATCAGCTCCAGAGGCTTTGTAGTTTCCTCTGAATAATAAAAGCGAACTGGGGTCTCAACAAGTGTCCTTTGTTTTGCTGCTCAGGCTCTGCCCAGCAACAACTTGATTTGCGAAGGTGAAAATGTCACTGTGCTTGTTAATTCTACTTTTATTTTTAATTTAATGTTAAATTGTTATGCTTGCAGGACAGGCAGACCATCCCTGCTTTCCCTAATTCCTAGTGCAATTGTGGAAAATGTGTAATTTTTAATCAAGGTTGTCATTGTATTATTGAAAATTGTTGGGGAGGGAGGCTGGGAAGGCTCAGCCTTGCCCTGTGTGCTGGGTTTTTGTTTCTGTGCCAGAGGGAGGTTTCTGGTTTGGTTTTGTGACTTTGATTTCACAGCACGTGCCAGAGGTGGGGCTCAAAGTGAACTGTCCCCACCTGCTGAGGGAGCTACAAACCCAAGGCTTGAGCCTTCCCCAGGGTTTGGTGAGGAAAGCACAGAGCTGCAGAGCAGTGAGGACTCCACTGCTACACAATCATATTTAAGTACAGGTGACTTTTTCTTTTTTTAGAAGGGAATCATGGAAGAAAGCCTTTGTCTCCCTTGGCTCTATGAACAATCTCCACTGCAGATCAGCTTCCCCATCCTCCCCAGGGCTCAGTTTGACAGGTCTGTTACCTTCCACTGCTTACAAAAGCAGTTTTGTCCTTTTTGCTGGGGAGGGTAGGGAGAGGCTGTGGCCTGATCCCTGACAGCTCCTGGGCTGTGCGTTCAGCTGGAAGAGGAGTCTGACAGTTCCTCCTGGAGGTGATTTTAACTGGTGTAATTTCCCCTCAGTGGCCTGCAGGCACCCAGGGCTCCCGTGCTGCCCTCAGTGTCCCTCAGCACGGATGGCACTGTGCCCAAGCTGTCCTGGCTGCTCAGGACAGGGGCTGGCTCTGTGTGCCAGCCTGGCTGCCAGCAGAGAACAGCACAGAGCCAGGGGGGCTCCTGGGGCACTGCAGTGCAGCTGCAGGGACTCACCAGAGCTCCTGGGCAGTGCTGGCAGCAGCACAGGCACCTGGACACTTCCAGCAGCAGCTCTGAGTGCAGGGTCTGCTCTGGGAGCTGCAGCCAAAGCAACACCTGGGGTGAGACATCCATGGCTCAGGAGGGAGGCAGAGATGTCTCACTGAGGGGGTCTCAGAACTCCACAGAACTGCAGCTTGACTGCACTCAGCATTCTGAGCCCTACCTCTGTCTCAGGTCAGGCTGTTCTTTAATCTCTGACTTAAGGTGTAACAGATCCAGCAGGAGAAAAAAGTGAACAAGTCAGTGCAGAGAAAAGGGCAGCTAAGGAGTGACTCTGTTTGCTCTGCAGAGAGCACAGGGAGCTCCAAGAGCTGCAGGAATACACAACGTGCTGAACAGCCTCATTTGGGAAATCCACTGTGAAAATTCATGTTGTCATATTTTTCAATAAACTCAGGGCTGGGGGAATTCAGCAGGAAGAAGATGATTCCCCTATGGATAGATGTACTTTTCCTTGTACAGGGTAGGATTATTGTCTACAGCAGTCAAATCAAGCTGCAGATCAATGCCTGAGATTTTAGGGATGAGAAGATCCACCCACCCTGTGACTCCAAAATGTGCTTTGTGAAGGGAGGACTCTTCTTGTTTCCCTTGTAAAAATGGATTCTCTACTTATGGATATGAGTGAGTTGTTTTTAAAGGAAAATCAAAACCTGGAGGAAACTGATTAATGATCCAAAGGAATATAATGTTCTGAACTAATAAAGTAAATGGAAATATTTATGTGCGTTATGTACACTGTACATTGTTTAAAGATTTTAAAACTTAATATTCTACTTGAAAGGACATGTTATTCACTATTAAATCCTCTGGTACTATGACAGTTCAACTTACTAGTTTTGGTACAGAAGTTTGGTTTATAATTTTATAATAAAGTTGAATTGTGATTTAGTTATCTTTGTTTCTGAATCTGTTACAAGCAGAGATCCAACAGCTACTGCTGGACCTCAGCCAGAAATTGGGATCCCAGGTGCTGAAATGCTGTTAGTGGGGGGTACAGGGGAAAAAAAATTACCTGACAGCACAAATGACCTTGGCACCACAGCCAAGAGTCCCATGGAGTTGCTGCTCTGTTCTCCTGAGCAGGAAGAGAAGAACCTTTGGAAAATAAATCCTGACAGCAAAGGAAAAGCTGCTTCAGTTTTATTTATCTATAAAAATACCCAATCTTTAAAAACCCAAGGAGACTAAACCAGCACCTGGATAAGGGTGGTGGCCTAAAGTACGGGCAGGAAAATGGGATTCAGCAGTGACATTTCTTCAGAGAACTTTTAAAATTCATTCCATAGAGCTGCTCTGGATCTCTGTAACTACTGAGGGCACTTCTGTCTATCCACCCCTCCACGGAGGGAGGGATCTCCCGTTCCCTCCCCTCCCATTCCCAGCTGTGTGTGCCAGCACCGCCCCCTGTGCTAGCAGGGCGCCACCAGCCTGCGCTTCCTGATGCACTCCCAGATCCACCTGGGCGTCACCCGCTGCGCCCCGGGGTTGTCATCAATGTCCCCACCAAGCACGTGGGTGGCCGAGGCCGTGTCAAACTCCTCCACCAGGTCCCCGTCGAAGGCGATGAAGTAGCGGCGGATCCGCGCAAAGTCCGGCACCGAGGGCGCCAGGTACAGCTTCACCCCCGTGAAAATGTCCAGCAGGGGCTGCTGGGGGAGGAAACACAGCTTGGGGAAAACATTCCCTGGAATGGAAATGGACACAGGCATTCCTTGGAATGGAAATGGACACAGGCATTGGAATGGAAGGGAACAGACATTCCTTGGAATGGAAATGGACACAAGCATTCCCTGGAATGGAACACAGGAATTCCTTGGAATAGAAGTGAACAGGTGTCACGGACATATTTTATGAATAATCTTTTTCTCCTGAAAGGCTGAGGCACCTCAGAAACGCAATGTAAACAAAAATTATCAGCTGCTGTGGGATGCAGCAGGTGCATCTGTGATTTGTCTCATGTGGTTGTTTTTAATTAATGGCCAATCACAGTTCAGCTGGTCAGTCACAAGATTTTTAGATTATTATGACTCTCTGGTCAGTCACGAGATTTTATTATCATTCCTTTTCTTTCCTTCCTTGCTAGCCTTCTGATGAAATCCTTTCTTCTATTCTTTTATTATAGTTTTAATATATAATTTTCTTTAATATAATATATATAATAAAATAATAAATCAGCCTCCTGAAGATGGAGTGAAGGTTCTCATATGTTCCCTCATCCTGGGACCCCTGTGAACACTGCTGCAGACAGGCATTCCTTGGAATGGAAGTGAACAGACCCCAGCCTCCCCCACCCAGGCCACTGTCCTGCTCCCTCTGTCTGTACCTTTTTTCCATTGTCCTCCATCTCAGATGCTTTTCTCTTCTCCCCTCGTCTCTCCTCAGATTTTTGAGGGGATTCAATGACTCCTTTGCTGTCTGAAAACAAAAATATGGTTCATGCATGTGCTCTGTCCAGATCCTGGTTGTGTATTAATGTTAGGGGAAAGAGTAAAGAGCAGAAGGGGAAAGTTTTCTCTCCTCTTTCTGGAAAATCCATAAACTACTCTCACTAGTGAGACATTTTTCTACTGGAAATGGTGTGGGGCAGCCTCCTGCCCCATTCCCAGGCTGCTGCTGTCACCTCTCTGTCCTCTGTGACACTGCTCAGCAATGTGCTTCATGTTCCAGCTCAATTCACAGGAAATCACCTCCAGCCACGTGTCCCTTTACACACATGAATTCCATCCAAATCAAATCAAACACTGGCTCATGGCCAACAATCTCACACCAGAGTGCTGTGACCTGCACAAATGGGAGCAGTGAACACCACCCTGCACAGCATCACCAGAGCTGTTTCCATCCCTCTCTTCCCAACCCCAGGACACCTCAGAGCTGTGGCTACTCCATTCCTACAGGGCCAAGCCAAGGATCTGAACAGCTTTGCCCATTATCCCTGAGATCCATGGGAAAGGTGGGATCATCCAGCCTCTCACACAAGGCAAGGGCCCAGAGGACACAGCCCCAGGCTCCCTCCTGAAAGCACCATCACCTTACACCTCACCTTCTGCCTTCTGGGCTTTTGCAGGTGACTTGCTTGGGGGACTCTTAATACTGCTGTGAGGTGTGGAAGACCTGGAATTGCCATCATTCTCTCCACTGCTGCCAGCTGTGGACTCATCTTCCTCCCCAGCTGTAACACTGAAATCAGCCTTCTCCTTGGAGAGCTGGTACAGCTCCTGCCCAGAGAAACAGCACAGATCACGTCTGACACTGGAGATGAGCTGTGATGCACAGACTGCTCTGGTGTTCTCCCCCTGAAGTGTTTGCTCAAAAGCATTTTCTTCCTGCACCCCTGTGCAGTCATTTTCCTGTCACCTCTGTCCCGGCTCCCTGCATTCCACCCCTCTCCTGGCATTAAAGAGGAGCTAAAGCCACATCCACATCATCTGCAACAGGGCAAGAGCCTGAAGGATGAGCAGTGCCCAGTCTGACTGTGGGAAGGGCCCGTCTGCAGAGGGGTTTGTTCCTCTCTCCTCCCCACGGGGATGGCACTGGGGTGGCTGCAGCCCGGGGGTCCTGGCCAGTGCCACTTGGCCCCTGTGCTCCAGGGTACCCACAGACACTTTCCAAATGCCTCTCCCAGCCTCAGCAAGTGATGGGAAACTGAGCATGGAGAGAACAAAGGTCTGCCAAGGAGGTGGTGGAGTCACTGTCCAAAAGCCTGGATGTGGCACTCAGTGTCATGGTTTAGCTGCTGAGGAGGTCTTAGGTCATAGGTTAGACCTGATGATCTCAACAGGTCTTTTCCAACAGAGTTCATTCAGTCACTCTGTGGTCACCTCTGAGGAAGGCAACTCCTCACCCTGCCACAGGAGCTGATGGAACCAATGCCTGCAGGGACTTCTCCGACAGGGCACAGCAACACAACAGCTCAAGGGACCTGAGAGCCTCCAGCAAAACAACCCAGCCCGAGCCTGGCACGAAGGGAAAAGGGAAAGTGCCACTAGAGGCAGGAGGTGCCTTCAGTGCATGCTGTGATCTGCTGAAGCTCAGCCTGGTGCCAGGAGCTGCAGGGCCCCTGCTGACCCACCTTGAGCTGCTGCAGGTTGGTGGCTGTCTGCCAGTCCTTGTCATCGCGGATGCGCGTGCAGCGCGGGAAGCGGATGGAGATCCCGTCAGCCGTGTGCGCCTCGGCCTTGGAGAACTCGGCCCCCGTGATCTCCCACACCGGGGCCTTCTGAACACAGGGAGGGAGGAGGGAGCTGTGTCACACCCTGTGCTCCCTCAGGGGCCATAGCACACCCCTGTGCTCCCTCAGGGGCCATGGCACACCCCTGTGCTCCCTCAGGGGCCATGGCACACCCCTGTGCTCCCTCAGGAGCCATGGCACACCCCTGTGTTCCCTCAGAGCCACCTAAGAGAGCCATGGCATACCCTGTGCTCCCTCAGGGGCCATAGCACACCCCTGTGCTCCCTCAGGAGCCATGGCACACCCCTGTGCTCCCTCAGGAGCCATGGCACACCCTGTGCTCCCTCAGGAGCCATGGCACACCCTGTGCTCCCTCAGGAGCCATGGCACACCCCTGTGCTCCCTCAGAGCCACCTGAGAGAGCCATGGCACACCCCTGTGCTCCCTCAGGGGCCATAGCACACCCCTGTGCTCCCTCAGGAGCCATGGCACACCCCTGTGCTCCCTCAGGAGCCATGGCACACCCCTGTGCTCCCTCAGAGCCACCTGAGAGAGCCATGGCACACCCTGTGCTCCCTCAGGGGCCATAGCACACCCCTGTGCTCCCTCAGGAGCCATGGCACACCCTGTGCTCCCTCAGGAGCCACCTGGAGAACTCGGCCCTTGGAGAACTCGGCCCCCGTGATCTCCCACACCGGGGCCTTCTGAACACAGGGAGCCTTCTGAACACCCTGTGCTCCCTCAGGGGTCATGTCACACCCTGTGCTCCCTCAGAGCCACCTGAGAGAGCCATGGCACACCCTGTGCTCCCTCAGGAGCCATGTCACACCCCTGTGCTCCCTCAGGAGCCATGGCACACCCTGTGCTCCCTCAGAGCCAGCTCAGAGTGCCTCACCCCCACTCACTCTCCATCTACACAGTGACCTTCCTGGTCACCTTCATTGTTAAAACCACTTTTTCTCTAAGCCTTCACTAACACAAAATGCCAATTTCTAAGCACACCTTCTCCTTCAGGCATGCAGACACATTCCCTAAAGCAACAGCAACTTTTGGGTTGCAGTTGTGTTTCAACCCTTAAAAGTCAGATTTCTCATATCTCAAATTTAAAGTAAGCTCACTTCTGGAAGGGATTTAATGCACAAGAATATTTCCCAAAACTGCTGCAGGTGTGATTTCTTCATGAAGCTCTTAGCCTCAAATGCACCTGCAAGATTGAGAGATAAAAACTTGTGCTTAATTTCCCATTCCAAGTATGAAGATTTATTTTGTAACACAGACAACTTCTAAGTTGTCCTTCTAAAGGGTTTATAGGAGACTGCAGAATAAGGGCTGGGAAATGTTAAATGTGAAATGATTATGAGAGTACTTACCTTTGGATCTGGGACAATGAAGTCTGGGTAGTAGATTTTGTTGATTTTTAGCCACCTTGGAATTTTACTAGGATCCTATTAATTAAAAGCACAAAATTCATATTATTGACACTTATCATCATATACAAACCTAATTTTACAACAGAAACTGCTGAAACACAACCTAGAAATAGATCAGCACAGAGGTGTTACATTGCCTTTGCATGGATGGAACCTGCACTGATCTGCAGCCATTTCTTTAATCTAGAAAATCACAAATATTGCCTGAAACACAGCCCTCAATTCCTGTCATTTTGTGTGTGAAACAAGAACAGTTGCTCCAATTGTGATTCATGTAAAATTACCAATTTTTTTTAAAGATTCTACAATCTTAATACAAATGGCCTTCGGGATGTCAAGGTAATATTAAAATTCAGCTCTCTGTTGATTTTTCAAGTCTTGAAAAGCAAGACAAATCACTGACAGAAGTCTTAACTCCAACCCCAGGTTATGGAGCCACCAGACCAGAGTCTGACTGAGCACTTCCCTCCCACAGCCCCATCTAGTGACTGCCTTTGCCAATCACAACGTGCCCAAAAATCCAGATAAAAAATTGGGATCTTCCCAACAAAACCTTGTCCTAGCAGGAAACAGATGGTGCCTGGCTTCCCACTCAGTGTCTGGGTACAGATCCCAGCAGTGCCTCCTCCAGGAGCTGACTGCTCTGACTCCTCACTTGAGGTTGATGAGCTTTAACTCTGATTCATTCCTGGCAGGGCACTCCCAGCCTGCAGTGCAGCTGAGCCCTTGGCTGAGCATCCTTGGCTCCCCTCTCACCTTGCTGATCTTCACCATGTCCAGCTCTGTCTGCAGACGTGCCAGGGTGGCGTCATCGTGGCCACCAGAGCACTTGGTCACCGTGCACCACTTCTCACTCTTGGGGTCGTAGCAGCCCATGAGGAAGATGGACATCATCCCACCTGCACAGGACAGCAGGGCTCACACCTTGCACAGGACAAGCCACAGCTTTTCTGAGCCAAAATCCTTCTGTGGCTTTGGGGTTTGGGCTTGTGATGGCTGCAGGGCCACTGACAAAGCTGAGCAGAGCCCCTGCACTGGGCAACAGCCCAGCCCAACACCTCCAGTTCTGGAGCCACAGCAAGGACATGCAGCAGGTAACCACTGCTCCAGCCACCCTCATTCTGGAGGCCTGAACAGGAAAACTTTGGGAATTCCTTGAGCAGACAGAGCTCTGACTTAAGCCAACTCCAGACCTACCTTTGCTGCCTTGCCCATAGAAAGCCCCCAGCACCACCAGGTCAGCAGTGTCAGCCATTGCCCCCTCGTTGAGATAATCCTTCTTCACCTTCAGCCAGTGGCGTTTCCCTGGCTCATAATTACCCTGTGCAAAGGAAGGCAGAGCCCCCTCAGAGAGATCTCCTGGTGGGCAGCAGCTCCTCAGACAGCCCTGGGCCCTTTACCCAGCTCAGCACCTCCTGAGCACAGCAGGAGGAGCAGTGGATTGGGTGTCAGCACTGAGAGGAACCCAGAGATGTTTCTGGAATGCTCAGGGTGTGATTCTGTCTCAGAGCTGACTGCTGTCATTCCCAAATTCCCAGCTGACACCAGCACAGAGTGAAAGGGAACTTGCCTTTAAATCCTTCAGCACCAGCCCTTCCAGCCCCTCCCTGATGACCCGGGTGATCATGTCTGCCAGATCTGAAGCTTTCTGCAAAGGAGAGGGACCATGGTTAGCTCAGGACTCTAAAAAGGGCTCAGCTCTTCAGGCTTTGTGTTTGGAGCAGCGGTGCACTAAACCCAAAGCAGCTGCAGAGAGACGAAGAGACACTTTCACAACAGTTTTCCAAAGAGGATCCTGTAAATGGATAAATCTTCTCTTTGCTGCACACCCAGCGACTAAGCTGGGAATATGTCCCAAAAAGAGAAGGTTTGTCTGATTAAAAAACACCCCTCAGAGACATGGCTGCCCCACTGGCTGTGTCCCAGGATGTCCCAAGTCAGATTTGCTCAGCCAGCAGTGCCTGCTTCCTTCTCCATCCAACTGCCTTGGGACCTATGAACCATCTTTTACCCAAAATGTCCAAGTATTCTCCACCAAAGCCAAGGTGCCACAGAAATCAGCAGCAATGGGGAAAAATAATGGGACATCAGGCTTGTGCATAATCAAAGGAAAATCCCAGCATGCTGCTGCCTAAATGCAGATTTCAGCAGCCTGACTGTCTCAGGGCTGTGTGGGCACTGGAAGCTGCCAGTTTGGGAAGTCTGGCTCCCTTCAACCAGGCTGCAGTCACAGCTCTGCACTGCACAGCACACACTGAGTGACAGCAGGATTGAACTCCTCCTAACAGGGTCAGAGTGACAATGGCTACAAAATCATTAACAAGCCAGGAAACCTGAGGCATGCAAGTAAAGATTAAACTGAAGGGTTTGGGGACAGGAAAAGATGGGAATACAACATTGGCTCAAGAAGTCTTCCACATAGAGCAGAAGGAGAACCATTCTGCCAGGGTGAATTTGCAGAGTTAATAATAAAAAAAAGTGCTGGAGGAGCAGGGTCAGGGTTGCAGGGGCACTCTGGACTCACTGTGACATGTTTCATCTCTGAGAACAGGATCCTGTTGGGGATCTCCACCATGTTGTCGTGGAGGAACTTGCGCCGTTCACAGAGGGGCCTGGAGCAGGGCATGGACAGTGAGGGACAGGCAGCAATCCCAACAGGAACATTGAAAAAAGCTGCTGAAGTAATTAAATCATCCTAGAGAGCTCCAGAGAGGACAACTAGCTCTTACTTTGTATCCTATCACTTCCTGGAGGAAATTCCAGTGTTAACAGTGTGTTTAGAGGATGTGAGATGAGCAGCTGAGATGCAGCTGATCCCAGTGTTTTGGAGAGCAAGAGGAGCTCCACAAAAGAACTCTTGGCACAACAAGGTCCCTCCCATGCTGCCCTGATTTCCCAGTGAGTGGCCAGTCTGACAGCCCAGGTGAACTGGTCTGTCTGCATTAGTGGGGTTTTCCAGCCCAGGATTTCCAGTTCATCCCAGGAAACCAGCCCAGCCACTCTCCCCTGGCAGCCATACCTGTCCATCAGGCTGATGTCATTGAAGTAGATGCAGTCAAACACAAACAGGCAAACGTTGGCATCCTGGAAAGCAGCTTTCTGAAATACAATTAAAACAATTCTGCAGGCACAGCAAACAGTTTTAGCAAAGTAATAAAATGATGGATTTTAATCTCTGTAATATTTTAGGTATTATAAGCTTATGCCTCTTCTAAAAGGAGCATTCTGAGAATTCAGATTTACAGTGAATGAGTCCAAGCACAAGCTGAGAACATAAAAAATGTTCATTTCATAGGAATGGAAAATAATGCTAAAAATATTAATGGTTTTGGGCAATGCAACATCTGTCACTACTGCTGCAAAAAACCCACCACATTTCTACAGACAGCAGATTAATGGCTACTTTTAACTAAAGCACTTATAGCTTAATTTTTATTTTCCTGTCCTTTTCCTCACCCCCATTCAGCCTAGACACAAGCACTCCATAACATTTGCATGGAATAATCACTGCATCCCTGTGGTCCCCCAGGCTGCCATACATTGATCATGCCATGAGAAACAATGACAGAATTGTAACATTTTCCAAAGATTTTTTTAGTATTATTGAAATTAATTTCTGTTAATGTCCTGCCAGGGATCAGGTTAATATCAAATCTACTATATTAGAGTAGTAGCTTTTCAATGACAGCCTTCTCAATAATCTTATTTTGTTTTCCCCAGATGCTCTAACAAGCACCAGAGCTCTGAAATTATCCTGTGATAACAGATTGTGTTTAAGTTAGCAGTGTAACAGCCTCCAAACACAAAAATAATTTTTATTTAATTTTTCTTTTTACCTTGTGCACACCAAGAGTCCCAAAAGGAAGTGGCTTGCCAGTTTTATTGTCAATCAGGAGAACTTCTGAATCCAGAATCATACTTTGCCCACCAGGGAAAGCCTGGGGGATGAAATCCTTGAAATGGGCTACCTTGGGAAAAGAAAAAAAAGAAAAAAAAAAAGGAAAATAACTGGCTGAAGAGAGGGATTTACTCCAATGCAAGTGTTTTCTCCGTAAGTATATGTGGCACATCTGCACTTCTATGGTACCCACAAATAGAAAAGTAATGTTTTAACAAACAGAACCAAGTCACCCAACTGGCAGCAAGGCTCCCAAAATGCAGTGCATAGAGAGGATTCTATAGCAGACAGATGAAATGTAATTCCAAGCTCTTAATGTGTACCAGAATTAAATTATTACAGTTTTAGGTGTTGCTTTTCCACATTCTACACATGAATAAATCAGGAATGAGAAGGAATTCTCCTTGCCTATAGAAGGAAATATTGGGAATGCAGAGGAGCTGGCAGAGGGCTGAGGCAGTGCCCAGTGCTTACTTTGTGGGGGAGCACAGGCTTGAGGCTCCTGCTGAAGTAGCTGAAGTGATCCCCGTTCTTGTGCACCTGCACGCGCTCGCCGTCGTACTTGATCTCGGCGTACATCCCGTTGGGACACTTCTTCATGGCGTACTCGATGGACTTGCAGGCCTCAGCCTGGGGACAAGGGGACAAACCCCAGGTGACACATGGAACATAAAGCTACTCTTACCCAAGTTCATGAAAGAACTGCAATGAGTCCCCTTGTAGAGCTTTTTGTCCAGAATCTCTGTTAGCGAGTCCAAGTTTTCCTTAATTATTCACTTACTAATATCTGCATATGCCCAGATAATTATAGCTTTTCAGTGCTTATCCCCTCCAAAAGCTTTAAAATGTGCACTGTGCCTTCTGTAGGAGTGTGCTCAGCCCACAAGTAAATATTTAACTCTGCTTTGTTCACACAAAAAGCCTGACTTATTTGAATCTCTAATCCACTGGAAAGCTTACACTCTTTCCAGAGAGAGGATCAACTTCTGCAATGAGAGCAAACGAATACAAAAGACTGAGAGCAAGGGAAGGTTTTAGTTTGGCAGTTATTGAGTATATTGAATACTTGGCCTGGTGGAAGGAGATGCTTTCTGAACTGGAATTAAACAACCCTGAACACTGCACAGCCATTACCCTGGTTCCTGAGCCTCTCAGGTGAGGGTTAAACAACCCTGAGCTCTGCACAGAGCCAGCCCACACTGCCCTGGCTCCTGACCCTCCCAGGTGGGGTCTCTGTCCCTGCCTGGCTGCCAGGAGGGGCCCAACCTACCAGCATGGGCTGCACTGGGGTCATGAGTGAGGCCTGCACACTCAGGGTCTTCTTGAGCCCTGGCACCTTCTCTGCCTCCTGCTGGTTCTGCAGCACCCTCTCCACCACATCCTGCAGGTTTCTCGAGGCCTTGAATGCCTCGTAGGCGTTGGGATCCAGAGCATCCAACCTGCAAGGCATGGAGAGAGGTGGACATAGATAAGCCCCAGGGCTGCTGCTGCTGCCTCAGGAAATGAGCTTTTCTGGGTTCCTGTCACTTACACGTGCTTTGCTCCAGCATTCATTTTCAAGTCATGCTTAATTAGCCTGATGATGCACTTCAGGTCGTTGCCTGTACACCTGAAGAGGAAAAGATTCAGTCAAGGTATGAAGTGAACTTTCCAGTTGAAAAGAAAATCATCAAGGTCTCTTTAAAAAAAGGCCCCCCTCTGCAGAGGGTCAAACTAATCATGTTAATAGTGACACCTCAGAGACACAAGGGAATATCCAAAAAGCTTTCCAGCATCTTGATGCCAACATTAACTCTGCCTCAGTGTTGATGCACCTTCCAAAATTTACTTAATTAATGCATCAAGAGTAACTTATGGGAAAATCCTCAGCCTCAGATCAACACAAACTGAGCCAGACCAAAAATCTTTGTCTAAATTACTTGAAGGCTTTTCCCAACATGCTTAAGAACAGCAACTTAATTAACAGCTAAGCACCACTAGGGTGTTGTTGAAAATCATTTGTTTGATTGAAGTGTCCTGACAGGCAGGGACGAAGTTCTCTAGCATGAACAAGCAGCCATAAAAGCTCTCCACTGCTGTCAAGGTGTCTCAATCACACCACTAACAGCAGCTTACAGATGCTAATTAAGTTCAGTTTCAGTGGCTCATGATTCATTTTTCACCCACTCCAGCTTGTAGAGAACCACTCCAAGTGTTTGGGCAAACCTTCAGAGGTTGATTCCTTCCCTCACCTGCGACTGATCTGCTGCAGGACACTCTGCTGGTCATCCTCCTTGGTGAGCTTGGACAGCTGCATGAGGAACTCATCCACCTCCTGGATGGTCAGGAGGCTCTTGGCTGCTGGAGGACAGGTCTTGCTCTGCTCGAAGAAGATTCTGATGGTCTCAGAAACATCTCCCTGTCTCCAAAAACAAAACCAGGGTGTGGATGAGAGGCATGGCCAGAGAATGGGCGCCACGGGGGATTCTGCACGGTTCCAGTGAGGATTGCACAAAGAAATTGGAATCAAACACTTAAGGAAGCTGCCACGACACGTAAAGCTGCTCAGCTGTTTAATTTGCCAAGAAAGGTAATTAAGAGTACCAGCATCATCTCATGGCTCTATTTTTCACTGCTGCAGCAGCACAGACCCTTTATTTCCTCAGGATAAATCCACTTGTAAATCCAAGGACACGGGACAGGCTAGTGATGTCACTAGAAGGCAGTACACAGCAAGGCAATGAACAGAGATGAAAAAATTACCATTATTATCTAATTCACCCCTTTTCTGCACCTTGCAGTGAATCACAGGGTGCACAGTCAATCACAGGGACTCACTGCACAACTGAGCACCTGCAATTGCAGCAGCTTAATTGTAAGAACCAACTGCAGCTGCCAGTGACGGGTCTGTTAATTGAATCCCAGGTTTTGATGTGTGATGGTACAAAAAGAAGAATATAACTCAGTTCTGTAGCAGTGTGCCAGACAAAGGAGTTTAGAGAAACATATGCAGCCCACCTCGCCTAGGTAATTAGTCTTGCTTTCTAAAGCTTTGCCAGGTGAATTCTTGTCCTGCTTTCCATTTAAACATGATTTTCTACAGGTTCCAGATGGCAGAAAATGCTATGAAAACCGCTAAAGTCAAGGAAAACCAAAATAAATCACCAGCTCCCATTTTAACAGTCAAGCTAAGGAGTAAAAAACCTAAAGCATTACAGAATTTCCATAAGCAAAGAGCTGAACAGCAGAAATTAGGAGAGCAGCTGTCTGCACTCACCTGCTCCAGGTCCCGCACCATTTCTTCCTGGTTGCAGTTAAAAATCCTGCTGAACAGCTTTACAATCTGCTTATCATTCAAGTTGTAAACTATTTTAATGACACCTGGTAACAGCATCTTAATGGTCAGGTATACATCACCATGAAAACCATCTGGAAAAAAAAAAAAAAGAAAAAAAGAAAAAAAGCAGATTATAATAGTGAGGATTTATTTTCATGTCCAGGTTCTGGTTGGTTGTGTCCATTTGTGTAATCCTGGGGATAAAACCCACAGGTGGGGCTTGGAATTCTTAGGGGAAATAGCCACAATTTGCCTCTAAATTGGGCATCTACAACACCTGAGTGAGACATTTTTATCTGAATTTAGTATTTGTAGAGCTCACTTTTCAAATATTACCTCCACAGCTCAGAAACCACCGCAGCACAAGGCTGGGACCACACACAACAACCAGCTTTGAATGCCCCCTTTCCTTTTGAGACTTTGAAAAGCTGATTGTGAGAGAACTGAGAATTCCCAGCTGGCTCCACACCTCCTGCAGACCCCTTCCTGAGGAAGTCCTGGATGATCTGGGTTTTGACGTTGTAGCTCGGTTTCTCAGCCACCATGGCGCAGAGCTTGCGGAACTCGCGCAGCAGGCAGTCCTTGTGCTGGGGGTCACACCTGGCTGCAGACAGGCTTGGCTTCTGCGAGGAAGACTCGGCAGGAGAATCTTCTGAATTCTTTGGCTTGGCTGCATCAAACACATCACAAGTTGGTTTTGTAACAACATGGAGGAAATGTTGATGTTAGCTCTGCCTGGCAAGGTGGGAACAATCCCAGTGTGCTGGCAAAGCTTCAGAGCTGGAATTTATGACTTTTCTAAAAACCTTCCAAATATTTTTACCCTTCACATTACACTAGAATTTCCTAGATCTTAATTCTACTAGAAAAATATTACTAAACCATGGTGAAAATTAATGTCTCCTTGCAGATTCCTCTGTTTTATCAATTTTTATGGGAATACATCCCCATCCCTTTTGTCTCCAAACACCAATCTGATGTCTTTGGTTCTGGGCAGTCTGGAGCTCCAGGTGTGTGTCAGGTCAGTCAGAGCTCACAGATGGATTGTCCTGCTGGCAGCTGCTCCCCAGGACACGTTTTCCTTTCCATGAACACAACTGAGAATCCCTCAGCAGTTTTTTCCCAGATTTTGAGCTCCACGTGGGATAACTTTAGCCTGCATCTTTAGTTTAGCTGCAATGAGCCAATGGATGTAGGGATGGAGTCAGCCTGACAATGCGGGTCATGGCAGAACCTTTGTCTCATTGGGAAAACTGGAAATCCAGATATCTTTCAAGAAGTTCTTTCAAGCCCTGACAGCTTTTGACAAACCAGAATTAAAAACCACTAAATCATCTATAGATAAAAACCTACCAATCTGAGCCAAGCTAAAACCCCTCTTGATGCTGAGATTAAAATAAATTGATTTCCCAGAACCAGTTTCTTAATTCTTACCAGAGAATCCAGAGAATTTCTTTGGTGGATCTTTTGTGGTCAGCTGTCCTGTGGCAGTGAGTTTTGCCTGCACTATCACCTTTTTCTTTGGGGTACCTCCAGTCTTGGAATTGGCTTCTGGAAAGCAGAAAAGTTCAAAGAGACAGTCAGGAATAATCTCATACATCCCTCACCATATTATGTAGCTTATAAAGCAAACAGCCTTAAAAGAAATAGGAGTTGGAGGGGGAAAAAAACTCAAATGTTTATCAGATAACAAAAGTTAGAACAATATGTAATTTATTAAAGATCACAGAAAAAGGTGGAAATGGCAAATAACTAATGCTTTGTCATGGGTTTTATCTATCCATGAATTAAATCAGCCAGGCCTTGTCCACAATCAGTTGTGACAAATGAATCAAGGAGTGTCACTGTAGAAGTGACCATTTTTCCCCTTTCCTACAGGGCAGAGACAGGGATTGGAGCAGCACCACACACTTTGTCCCCAAGCCACACAAATAAATCCATGAGGATTTCATGGCAAAGGCAAAGCTGGGTGACACCATCTGGCATAACTTGAAAATAAGAAGAAAAGTTACCCTGGCACTGCCTCAAGCCTCACCTGAGATGTACTTGTTGATTGTTTCTTTCTCCTCATCCTGCAGCTCTTCCCACCCCTCCAAGTCTGTGATGTCTTCAATTTTCTTAGTGGTGGCCCGGGCCTTGTCCAGCTTCTCAAAGATGCACTTGACGTGGTACCACTCCTTCATGTCCCCTCCGGACTCGGTGAAAGGATTTGGAACAATCTTCCCAATGCGCACCATCCCCTTCACGATCTTCTCCTTGCACTTCTTGCAGCCCGCGGTGCCTCGCTTGGCATAGTCCACGCAGTACCGCTGCTCCGCCATGTCCGCGGCAGCCGCGCAGGCTGAGCGCAGCCAGCTGCCCAACAGCAGCGACAGAGGGAACGCGGGCTGCGGGGACGGCACAGGGACAGGCTGGGACAGCAGCTGGCACCAGCACCCGCGGCTGGCTCCGGCACGGCGGGACAGCGGCCTGGGCGCGGGGAGCTGTGGGCGAGGGCAGAACAGCGCTGTGCCCCGGCCGAGAGCGCGGGCGGCGTGTGACAGCGTCCTGCCGCCCGCGGGCATCCAGTCCGTGCGGAGCGTGCTGCGAGCGACACACGGGACACTGAGCACCCTCTGCCCGGCCCCAGCCCTCAGCCTCCCCCCGGCACCCGCTCCGCAGCGGCCTCCACCGTCCCCGCTCCGCTGCCCCGCACCCCGCGCCCTCACGGCCCCTCATCGCTCCCAGGCCCGCTCCCGCTCCAGCCTCTCCCCGAGGCCGCTTTCCCGCCCTGCCCGCCCCGGCCCGACCACCGGCTCCTCCCGCCGCAGCAGGCCCCAGACAGCCCCTCCACCGCTCACCGAGCTCCTCACGGTGCCGCCATCTCGTCCCCTGTCCCGTCCGGACCCCGGGACCCCCCCCCAGCCCCTCAGGCCGGGGCCGCCGCCTCAGCCGCCGCCGGGACACGAGCGCGCCAGCCCGGCTTCCGTAGGGCCACGCGCGCGCGCGGCGCACCGGGCCCCGCCCCTTCCTGCCCGAACAGCGGCTGAGGGGGCGGGAGCGCTCAGGCCACGCCCCATCGGGCCGCCTGGCCCCGCCCCCAGCGCGCGCCGGGAGCGTTTTCCCGCCTCGGGCGCGGCTGGGGCGGCACCGGGAGCGCGCCCGGGGCCAGGGAGGGTTCGTGCCCTGAGGCGGCACCGGGAGCGCGCCCGGGGCCGGGGAAGGACCGTGCCCTGAGGCAGCACCAGGAGCGTGCCCGGGGCCAGGGCAGGTCCGTGCCCTTAGGCAGTGCCGGGACAGCAACTGAGGCGAGGGAAAGTCCGTGCCCTGGGGCAGGACTGAGACCAGAGGTGGCACCGGGTCCTCGTCCTGGGACTATGGAGAGCTCCCCGTCTGTGAGGCGATGGAGGGACTGTGCCCTGCGGTAGCCCCTGCTCTGTGCCATGGGGCAATGGGGGTTCTGCACCCTGAGGCAATGCAGGGTCTCTGTCCTCAGGCGGTCCCAGATCTGTGCCGTGAGGTGATGGTTGGTTCCCACCACAGATGAGACTCCACTGTAGCGGTGTGCCCTGCCCTGAGGTGATGATGTGTCCCTGACCTCCCAAAGTTGGCTTTTCCTGAGCACTGCAGCAAGCTGAGGGAGGTGTGAGGGGTGCCCTGTTCCTGGCTGAGCCATGCTGGCTCACCAAGAGTGATCACCAACAGCTTTGAGCTGCTGTTGGATCAACTGGCCATAGAAATGGTCTCTTCAAAAGTTCTAACACTGTGTTTGTGCACTGAGCCACTGCCTTATCCCCAGCCTCATGAAGCTGCACCTTCAGGAGTGTTGTGCCATGTTGGTGCAGGTTTGAGATGCTGCCATGTAGCCCCACATTCTTCTTCACAGAGAAAAGCAAGGCACAATTCTTCCCAAGAATATTCCTGGGATTCCCATTTTCTGAACCTCAGAGAAAGGAAACACAATTCTTATCTTATTTGCTGTGCCTGTGTTTGTGCAAAATGTAATATGGAGAATGTAATATGGAGATTGTTTATCTTAAGTCATGGTGTTTTGTTTCCTTGGCTTATCAGGGCCAAGTGTGTGTCTGAGTCAGGACTGTTGGGTGACAGTCATGAGATTCAGAGCAGTTGTGTGCAGAGTAGATTCAGTTTTAGATGTACAGAATAATAAAGTAATTAATTAGCCTTCCGATATCAATGGAGTCAGATGCATCATTCTCTCCTCATCCCTGAAAATTCAATACTGCCATGTCACCTGGGCCCTCAATACCTGCACAGGCCTGCAGTGCTGCCCTGTAACCTCCTGAAATTGTCCTTTGCACTGTGTTTGTGTGGGTTTGAGGTGCTGCTGCACCACCCCAGGCTCCTGAGCACAGCCCTTCATCCCAGTCCAGGTAACACACACCTGCTGCTGGCTCTCTGCTGGTGCCACCCACCACTGTTCCTCTGGTGGAAATGCTGTTGTGCTGTGCCAGGAGGCTGGGATGGATGCAGCACACAGCTCCACTGGATTCCTGCCTTCATCCATGGAGAGGATGCTGCGTGGGTTGGCATGGCCAAGTCTCTGACCTGCTTTGCTGTACCTCAAAGGCAGAGTATGAGAAATAAGGTACAGGATTTGCTTCCCCAGCCACATATCTGTCTTTTTGTTGGCCTCCAGCTGGCTGCAAAGCAAGCCACAGGCAGTCTTCTCTTCTTCCTAGCACATCAAACAAACCACACTGTTTGGAGCTGGGAGTGAGTGTAACAATTGTGTCTGGTCACAGAACTGGGATGAAATCTGACTGAGGCATTTCTGATCACTGGGATCTGGCTGTGAACAGACAGTCTGCATTCATTTGCAATATTTCACATTGCAGTATTTACTCACAGACAATGCATTCATTCAATCCATGATCTCAAGATGGAAATGCACCTTCAAGATGAAAAATCACAGCCCAGAAGTGGAGGAAACCCCAAAACCAAAGACAGAAACAATCTCCCGCAATCAAATTCAACTGGGAGCTTTGAGTCACAGAAGAGGAATTGCAGAAAGATTCACAGAGGTCTTCCTGCTATGGACTTTATGTGGCAGGCACCAGACCACCACCACACTCCAAATTTTTGGCTGAGTGCATTCAGCTCCAAGACCATGCATTTGGCTGACTTAGATTAAAATTTTAATGTGATTTAATTTTTAGTATTTCAGATCGCTTTGAGAAATGATTTACAGAACCAGCAGTGACTGGGTGCAAGAGTTTGTATGAACACTGAGATTTTAGAGGGGAAGAAAACAAAACCCAGCTAAAGATGAGGTGTAAGATGCTGTGATGTGCAGTGTTCAGACAGAGCCTGCTGGGTGCACAGAATTCGTGGCCCCATGGTGAGATCTCCCATTCATTGGTGAAAGAGATGGAAAGGCAAGGGCTGACACTGCAGCACATCATGATCAGGTTAAAATAATATATAATAAATAATAGAATGTAATAAATAATAGAATGTAATAAATAATAATATATAATAAATAATAATATATAATAAATTATAATAAATAATAATTATAATAAATAATAATAAATAAGGCAGCTGAGCAACCTGGCAGTGGTGGGATCTGCTGCCTTAACTCTCTGTAAAATGAGCTAAACTAATTTTAGCAGATGACTAAAGGCAGAGCCTTCAGTCAGCAGAGAAACATTTCAGAGGCCCCAGTGAGGGTGAGATGGATTGCTCCTGGCTCTTTTCAGCCTGCAGGGGTTTGGATGGCAGCAGGGCCAGGAGGGGAGTAGAGGCTGCCCCTCTGCAGAGTGCTGCAGGGACTGGAGATGGATGGCCCGGCAGTGAGAGATGCAGCGAGCACAGGCAGGTGGCAGAAGGCTGCCACGAGAAACTGGGAGTTTTAGATAAATTTCCTCTCTGAGAAACACACACACAACTGCTGTTTGGTTGCTTTGGAGAGGGCTGGGAATAACAGCAGCAAAGCTGGTGCGCTGTTAATGCCAGCTCTCCTTCTCTTGAGCAGGAGATGAAGACTCTGCAGCCTGGAGCGTTAATTCTGCTGATTTTCTAATGTGGCTCCAAAGGAATTGGTGGAAAATTGAACCTTGCTTCTTCATAGAATCAAAGAATGGTTTGGGTTGGAAAGGACCTTAAAACTCATCCCAGGTTGCTCCAAGCCCTGTCCAACCCAGCCTGGAATGCTTCCAGGGATGGGGCGGCCACAGCTTCTCTGGGCACCCTGTGCCAGGACCTCCCCACCCTCACAGGGAACAATTTCTTCCCAATATCTGCTATAAATCTACCCTCTTTCAGTTTGATCTTTTTATCTTTTTTGTGGCTAACAGCTCTGAGATGGCATTAAGAGGTGATAAGAAATTTCAAATGGCCTGATTTTTTGGTCATTGCTCCTAAATGTTCCCTGCAATTTGTTCCCCTGAAATTGCAATGTGAATCCACTGTTCTTATTGTGGGTGAAAAAGTTTGCAAGGGGAATAATTAAAATTACTTTAGGTTTTAGAGTCTTGTTGAAATAAACTCCTCCAGCTCCCCCTTTGGCCAGATGTACCTTCCAACAGCTGTGAGCAGAAGAATATATCCAGTGAATGTATCCACAAAACCACAGGACACTGAGGTCAGTGAGGGAAAACCAGGAGACAAATCAGGGAGAAATCACTGCTGGAGTCTCCCTTGGTAGCAAATACTGGAATTGCTGAGCTGAGCCTCTTTACATAATGTGCTCTCTATGTAAAAGGCAGCAGTGACAGAGCAGCAGAGAGCCCCCAGGAAAGCAGAACTCTGTTTTAAGTAGTTTATTCCACTAATACCAAGAAGATAATGCCCAAAAAGTCAGATTTAAATGTTTAAGTCTGTCCTTGCTTAAGTAAAGAGGCCATCAGGAGTTCTGTCAGGAATTAAGATATATATGAAAGCAAAATAATGGTCTCAAGTTTTGCTTTTAGGGTTTTTCCTCAGTGTTAAGAAGCAAAAAACCCAAATGTAGCTTCATCTTAAACTAGGGCTAGAAATAGTTCATAAAAAAAGGTTCACCTTGTCCACATCTTCTAGGGATATCTTAAATTAATGGAGTTTGAACTAAAATTAAAGTTCCCTTGCAAGACTTCTGTCAGAGTTATATTCCAATGAATCCAATCTTCTTGGTACTGAGAAAATGTCTGAAATCTCACTAAAATCAAATAAAAGGAGGGAGATATTTAGAATTTTAATAACCCCAATGAACAAATATATCTCCTTCTCTGGCTGCTAAAGAAGATACTGAATCTGTACATGTGGTTTTATTAAAATACAAGTGATAAGAGAAATGGAAAAGATTATAGGAAACAGACATATATACACAAAATACATTTGGCAAAAAGGGAAGGCATGTCAGTTAAATAACAGATCAAGAAGTCATGTAAAATGGATTTGTGGAGCTCAGTATTAGTCACTTATTTGCATTTATGTTCGTGGGTAAGTCTGACTTTAGGAAGGGCTTGGAAAGGAGAAGCTCCATGGTCCAGTCTGAAGGGATTTGCATTGTTTTGGTTGGAGATGTGGCTTGCAAGGCTTTCTTCTGCCTTGTGTGGGGGTGAAAAGTTGGAGCTGGGTATAACAGGAATTAAATCTCTTACAAGCCTCTTTCTGCTCCCTCAGTTTGGTGGGGAAAGGAGGGAATATAACCTGTTGTCAGTTTAAAAAATAATTTGCTGTTCTTCAGGTCCCAACTCTGGGAACAGTGAGAGGGACTGGATGTGATCTAAGGTGTAACAGTGAAAATCTGAGGAAATCTCAGAGGAAGAGCTGTTCCCTGCTGCAGGGCATGGACCAGGTGTTCCCAAAGAAATTCACCTTTCCTTCCCTCCTGTTCTGCTCTCCAGGGCCTGCCGTGATTCAGCGCCTGTGACACAGAGCCACGGAGCTCCTCTGCATCCCTGCTCCCATTGCAGTGACATCCCTGCCTAGGGCAGTGACAAAAAGATGACAATAAATGTGGTGTTATCCTAAAATTGGTCTCTGCAGCCCTCTGTGGAGGAGACAGTTTTGGAATGTGAACTTTGTCCTTTCATCCAAACATGGCATAAGTCTGTCTCTGCCCTCCCTCTCACCACATCTCAGCTGTCTTTTTGAGGAAAAATTTTGACATTTGCTGCATGGACATTAGGAATATCAGAGTGCAGAAAAACAAATGGGGAATTTGTCATTTCTAGTGCAGATTGCCCAAAGAGTCATTTAACAGCCACCAAAATAAAAATGTGTCAGATATTTCCATAGGCACTGAGGAGATGCTCATGCTCATTTGCTATTAATACTAATGAGAAGTGAGTGTCCAAATCACTTGGACAGGTTTTGGAAAATCTCATCTAGATGCATGTCCTCCTGGAGGAAATTACATTTGACAGGAGGCTTTTGATGCAGGGAGAAGAAGGGCATTGGAGGCCACGCTCTGCATTCTTTCTATTTCAGTTCAGGAATCTGCCAAACGTGTGTTAGACACAGAGCTGGTACCTGCACCTCTATTCTGCTGGCACCTAATAGAATATCCTTTATTTCTCTGCTTGCTGCATATGCTGTTAAATTAGATAGAGGTATTTGCAAGGTGAATGACAAGTGTAATTGGCTATAAATGCTCCATTTAGAGAGATTGCAAACTATGTTTAAGTTACACCCAAGTGCACCTGTACTTGAGATGCAAAGTCATTCAGCTCCCACAGCACCTTCATTATAACCATACTTCATCCTCCCACACAAATAGATTCTCAGGAAAATAATTTCTCCCCAAATGTACATCTGCTGCGAATTATCGTGGCATCATTACACATGCCAGGGTAGTGAACACAAATCTTATCCTCTGGGGTGGTGCTGATTGAAAGATGACACCTAATTTTGGAAAACAAAGGAAATTTAAAATAAAAGCTTGGCAGATATTTTTTGGGGGGAGTTTGTTTCAGAGCATTTCCCAAATTAATTTGTCATTTCTGTTTGCCAGGAGAGGATTTTTTTTCAAAATTTTAATTGAAAAATTTAGCTGTGAATACTTTAAAATTAAATTGAAAGCACAGTTGATTATTTTTAAATGACCTTGTTAGGCAAGGTCACTTAAAAAATTCACATTATAAAGTTCAATTTCATTCAACTGTGGTTTCAATTTCACTTAAAAAAAATCAACTGTTGCTAAAACCAGAGATCATTCTGATACCATTCTTTGACACATCCGAAATAATTTCAGAAAATCATCAATGTTTTCATGACAGACTATAAAGGTTTTTTGTTTTTATTTTGGAAAGTCTTCAAGGCTATTAAAAGGATATTTTTAAATGCAAACAGCATTTTATTAAAACACTTTCAGTCCTGCAAAGGAACACTTGTGACTAGGAAGAAAATTATTCAATTAACCAGTGCCTACCTTGCATTGTCCCCTTGGATCTGGGCTTGGCTGTAGGGTCCAAATCCCTGTTTATTCTCTTAACAGCCAGGAACCTTGAAGGCTTCAAATTCCCAATTTCTCCTCTCTGTTTGTTCCTTGTTCTAAGTGGCAGCTGGATATGACTGGAGAACACACAGGGCCGAGCAGCTTTAACTTCTTTTTGTGTCCCAGAGAATCTCTGTTCCTCGGTACAAAGCACTGTGCACTTTCCCCAGGTCCTTTCAAGCCACATCTGTCATATCTGCACTCCACAGCTGTGCTCTGGCCTGGTGTCACACATCCAAAGTGAAATGAAAGAAACTCCTGCAGAAATCCAATATTGGTTGTGCCCTGCTGCCTGCAGTGTGGGGCTGAGCTGTGCCTGATTGCAGATCTAATCTCACCCTGATACCTGAGGAGCAATAATGACACTGCTCCATTTGGTCCTGCCCAGGGAAGCTGAGGGATCTTTTTAGCTAAATTAAATATTAGCTAAATTAAATATTAGCATTTCTTGGGCTTTCCACTGCCCAAGACCATGTTTTGGAAGGCAATAGAAATTCTGTTACAAAGTGACTTCTGCAGACCTCAGCTCCTGGCCTGGGCTCTTCAGCACTTTCTGGAATTGTCATCTCTGGGTTTAACCAGAGCTCAGGAGGCACAGACAAACCTCTGCTTGGAGGGAAATTCTGCTTTTTAATGTCACAGGACCTTTCTTGCTTTAGTGCTAAACTGTGTTATTTCCCTTTGCCTCTTCCCTGAAGTAGTTCTGTGATGTTCCCCTTTGCTGTGCTGAGGGCTGGATGTGTAATTAGTGACTTGTGTGACTCCCAAAAGCTGCAGACTAAACCTTAATGCAACCTTCGCGTTGATCACCCTGCCACATCACTTGAAAGCACTTCTGATGAAGGAACTGCAGTTCTCCGAGCCAATTCCACATTGGAGATGGCTTTTATTGGGGAGACTGGATGTTAAAAAAAAATTAAACCGGTCCTCATTAGAAACTGGAGACATAAAAGTCTCCAGAGCCAGCCTGTGAGTGCCACTGCAGAGCTGTTTATGCAGCTATTTATGCAGGGAATAGCTCCCCTGGGATGGGCTATTTGCTGTTGCTTCTGCTCAAAGAGATGCCAGTGCTGGAACCAGGGCTTGGGGTTCCTGCAGGAGCCACTCCTAATGATGGCAAAGTGCTGCCCTTCCCTCTCTGGAGGGTGCAGGGGTTGTCGCATGGCCGCTGTCTCACTCGTGTCACCCCGGGGCATGGGAAATGGGATATAAACAAAGCCAAAGTGAATGCAGAACCTCTGACCTATCTGCAAATCTTTCTTCTGGGGCTGTTTGTTTCTGTAATTCCTCAGAGCACGTTGGGGGAGGCTGATTTGTTGCTGCCTGGGTTATCTTATTCCTGTCCTTTCAGTGAAATGGAGCTCCTGTTTTATTCTGAAGGGTTTTGGGGATGAACTGAGGAGCTGCCACTCAGCTTCTGTGTGTCCCCAGCCACATAACTGCACATTCACTCTGTTGCTGTCAGGACCACCAGGTCCTTTCCTGCAGGGGGAAAAATCAGGGCCCAGCCTGTCCCTGTCCATGAGGTGCTGCTGTTCCAGGTAGAGGGGCTTTGCAGCAGGAGGTTCCTGCTGGCCTCTTTGTCCAGAGAATTGAGGCCCCTTGGCAAAGCCCAGGCTTCCCTTCCCTTCCCTTCCCTTCCCTTCCCTTCCCTTCCCTTCCCTTCCCTTCCCTTCCCTTCCCTTCCCTTCCCTTCCCTTCCCTTCCTCCAAATCTGGATTCTCATTGCAATTGCACAGAAGTGAAAACAGCAGCACATTGAAACAAATACATTTAAAACACCTTTTTAAAGAGCTTTTGTGCCTTGGTTGGCATCTGCTGTTGGTGTTTTGGGGAAACCCCTCCGTGTGCACCATCCCCTCCACACACAGGGTCACCTTTCCTGTCTGCCCCACCTGCTGCAGGTGAAACCAAATTAACCCAATTAAGGGTCTCATGCTGTTCTAAACACCTGGTTCTTTGCCTGGAGAGAGGGGTGGGGTTGTGCTCAGGGAATTCTGTTCCTGAAGATATTTATCCCTCAGGACGGGAATGCTGAGTGGTGCTGTTGTGTGGAACCACACCTGTCTGATCAGTGTTTTCTCTAAGCCAGCTCTAATTGTCTTATCTAGATCAAGATTTTTCCTCCCTCACTTCCAGGGGTATTTTTAGACTGGTTGGTAAGCCAGTGCTATGCCAGGACCCCAGAAAAGCTCTTGGCTTGGAGGGAAGGAAGGGGGATGGGATCTGCCTTATGAAGGGCTGACAGCTCTTTGGAGGTGCTTGGATCTATTCCACACTAATGAGAGTTTCTTATCTGACTGAACTGCAACTTTGCTTAACTGCTGTCCTCTTTTGAAAACCTATGTGTTAAATTACAGAGAGACAATAGTTCCTAAAAGGCACTCCCCTAACCTTAGTTTCTTCACTAAATTGGATGAATCCAGTGAAATGTCTCTAGGAAACAAATCTTTTCTAAGCCTGCACTTTATTCTTCTTAACCTCTGTGCCCTAAACAATTTCTGAGACAAAATGAATGCCAGCCTGTGATGATCATCGTACATATATTCCACTTAAGCATTCACTTGGCTGATAGCCTGGAATAAGTCACTGTTGGGGGTTAAACAACCTCTGGGGCTATAGATGGGACCTCATTATGCAAAGTGAGGAGAGTTATCATCTCTGGAAGCAGCTGTGCAGCTGCTGTGCTCACTCCACACAAAGTACAAGAGCTGAGGTTACCTGCTGCTGGAACCTCTCAGCTGAAACCTGAAACAAGTGGGGTAACCTCTCTCCCATGGGGACCTTCCACACTTTGCCTTGGTTTTGCTAATTTAGGATGCCATTTTCTGCTAGGAAATGTAGGAAAGGAAGGTTTCCACTGCCTGTAAGGATTATGTTGTTGCCTTGAGATGCTTTGAATTACAAATGCTGCCTTAAATCTGGTCAGGAATAAGGCACTGCTGAGAGCCACACCAAGGCTTTGACAAACCTTTCAAATCAGAGGCTTCCCATTTGAATTTCAGATGTGCCCAAGGCTCTGGAGCACCAGAAGGCAGTGCCTAAACAGGTGAGGTGAATGATCCTGCCTTTGTGCTTCTCTGGGATAACCAGCATGGCTGTTTCCCTAGGACTGTGTTCCCAGTGTACTCTCCATTATCTGGTATCATTGAACCAGCTTTGGAAACTCATATCTCTTTTAGGACTGTTCTGAACTGAAAATTTCTTTGGATTCAGGATCCAGAGCTTTAGCAGACCCTGCTATGAGCTGTCAAAAAATACTTGATTTGAAGTAACAGAACCAAGAAAATCAACCAAAAGCAGTTGTTCTATTAATTAATTAAATAATCTTACTAGATCTTTTGCTGATAGGAAGTTTCTTTCCAATGACAGATAAAAATGTGCCCAACCAAGTTTATCCTCATGTAGGACTGGGAGAGAAATCTGGATTGTTGGTTTGGACTTCCACAGTAAGGGGGAGCTGCTTTGTCACGTTCAAAGAACCAGAAAATGATTAAAGATTCTAAACTTTAATGCTGAATACTTGAATGTCTGTGTCCTAGAAAAATCACTAAGCCAAGTAACTTCTTTTTGGACCCATTTGAAATGCTGAGGTCTACAGGCTGGATTTTGAAATCTCAGTGAAATGCATAAAGTCAGCTTAGATTAAGAATTTAACTCACCTGCACTGTGAGCTTAGAGTTGGCTGGGATGAATAATGAAATGATTGGATCACTCTTCCCACACAACAAGTGACACTCTCATCTCTGTGCTTGGAATTCAGAGTGGAATAGGAAACTTTGGAAAAGGAAAAAAGGAAACTTTTTTAGCTGAGCTTTGGTCTGCTCTGAACTCTCTGCATTTCTCTGTGAGCTGTCTTCTTTCTGAATTAATTTGAATTCCCAGTAGATCTCCAAGCTGGTGGAGTTGTGGCATCCTGGGCTTGCTTTCAGATATCCATGCGTTGGATTAAGCCCTTTTCTGATCCACAGATGGGGCAACTGAGAGGTGTTTTAAAAACTTTCATTCCATTTTCAGTCTCATGAGAAGGCTGAGACAATACAGGTTTTATAATTCACCCTGTCACAATCAGAAGGCAACTATTTTTTAATTACTATCCATTATAAGCATTTCTTGGCCTATCAGCTTTAGCCACACCATGCTGTAGATGCCTTAAAGCCAATCATATAAAATTACCCCTCATGGGTCCCACTTCAATGCATCTTTCATAGTTCTATTTCACCAAAGTATCCAGTCTTATTTGCAAGGCCATGCTTTGAAACTTGTTTCTAGTTCCATTTCTGTCTCTCCTGTGCTGAATTCCTGTGTTGGGCTGCTCCCTCCTCCTCTGCATGCAGAGTGAGCCCTGAAAAGCCATTGACCAAATGCTTCCAGGCAGTGCCAGGCTCTCTCAGGACTGGTGTGGAGCAGAATGTCACTGTGTGCTCAGGGCTGTGCTCATAAACACGCTGAGCTGCGTGCTGGAAATGGAGGATTCATTCTCTGATGGATTGCTCAGTGCCTGCATGTAAATAGACACGTGGAGGGTGCTGCCAGGACCCTCCAAAGGGTTCTGTAATGTCAGGGATCTTTCCCTACAAATCCTGGGACTCTCCTGCAGATGGAGTGGCTGCCAGGGCTGTTCTGTTTTCCAGCCCCAATGGGGATTCTTCTGCAAATCCTCCTCAGCCTGTCCTTGCTTCAGGGCAAAACCCTGTTTGATCAAGGCGTCCTTTACCCTTTTAGGACCCTACAGAGGTTGCTACCTGCTTCTCACCTGTCCCTGGAGCTGCTGCATAACTGAAATCATCAAGTTGTTCTTGCAAACTGTTCCCCCATTTCACTTTAATACTTCAAAGAATTACTGGGCCTCGTAATATTGATCTATTCACTTCCTATCCTTTTACAGCTGCCTATATAATTTCTGATCCTTAAATCTGACAACTGTGTCCCCAAGATGACTGTTCTTAATCTTTAAATGATTGCTACCTTCCATCAAAACAATCTAGCATTAAAACTGGAAATACAGTGCAAAAGCAGTAAAATGGTGTGTCTGTGGATTAATTTCTGACTACCCTCTCAGTATAAAACCAATGTCTGGAATAGAACTTGATTTTAAACTCAAAGTAGATCAAAGCTTTCTGAGCATGAACAAGAAATCACTGGAAATAGTGCAACTACAAGGAAAAGTGCCCAAATTTTGTACATTTCATGTATCTGAAATGGCATTGAAAGAATTATTTCAGAAAGAAGGAGGGGTTTATGCTTTTATGTAGATATCAAAGACACAGAGGATTCCAAGAGTGCTAGAAAGAGCAATTAATGCACCAGGTCTTTCAATAATGCCATTTCTTCTCTGTTGAGCAATACAGTGTTTAAATATTATTTTAAATTTTCTTAGTGGATCTGTGTTTCTATGCTAAAGCATTGTATATAATGTGGAGATACAACTCCCATAAATGCAAAGAAAATTTCCCAGCTCCCTCTCCTGCCTGCTCTGCAGACCACCAAAGAAACTACTAATGCAATTTTAATTTATAGCTCTACCTTTTCCTCAAGCTCTGGGACAAAGATTCCCTGAAGTGCTTTAGAACAGGGGTCAGGCTGCATTTCTAACAGAGCTGTGAGGAGTTTCTTCTGTTTAATATAAACCCCACACTCTCCATCTCCACAGCCTGATCCAGCTGGGAAGCTGCAGCTTTGGGAGGATGTGCACATCACATCTTCATAGGAGAGGTGGATGCTTTGGACAGCAAAATTTCCAATTTTCTGCATTTTTTTTTTCCGGCAGGGCCATCCCTCCCATATGGGAGGTGCCTTAAACAACATCCCAAGCTGCTTGCCATGATAAGGAGCCCTCTGCCAGGGCTGTGCTCCACTAAAACTCTCACAGCCCCTCTCCCTCCATCTATTAACAGCTACAGCCTCTCCCAGTGCACTTCCCAGAGCTTCTGGCTTTTGGCTTGACATGTTTGTCCATTTCTTTGTTAGCTCACCCTGCAGAGACACCCTGATCCAGCCCTGGCTGTTTGCTCAGGCTTCTCAGAGCAAATGTCAAGCGGTTTGGAACTGGCTGTCTTTTACGTAATAGTAAAACAGGTGTGAAAACCAAATGCAGCAGCTTTTGAATCTGGGCAGCTTCCTGAGCTAAATTTCCATGCTCTGAGGCAGGTGCATTTTTAGCAGGGCTCCTGTTTAGCTGCTAGTCAAATCTCCAGACAGTTCTGTGATAAATACCTGCCAGTCCTGCATCTATCATCCCAAAAATGCTTGGATTGTTTGCTTGTGCAGATGGAGAGTGTTGGGTGTTTGCATTTGGTTCAGACCACATATGTTACTTGTCTGATGCTGATATTCTATGCAAAGAAATGAGATTTGAACCATTTGTATTTCCATGGTAGCTTCTCCCAATTCCTTTTCTTTCCTCTTTTCTTTCCAAGATGCATGACCTCTATACAATTCCATTTTCCCTCTGTTTTCACCCCATTCCACCAAAGGTGCAGATAAATGTTTCGAGGACAGAAAAGTGAGGTACTGTAATTCACAATTTTAAATGGAATTCAGTGCAATGTCTGGAGAATCACATACTGAGTGTCTTTCTTCAGATCAAGGTGAATTTTTAGTGAACAATCTGGCTCACCTAGTGGGGCCGGTGTTACAGTAACACTGAGATTTTGGAAACTGAAGTGCTGAGACAATAGTGGGAGTTGTTCACTGCAAGTCAGTCACAAAAAAGTGTAACTTTGTTACTTAAAATGTTATAAAAACCCCTTTTCTAAGTGCTTAATGATTTTGGGAGCTTAAGCTCACACCATGCTGAGTTTACCAACAATCTTTTGATTAATCTCTTTCAGGTGAAGCACTGATAGGTAAAGCTGAGAAACACGCAACAGGCAGATCTCAGATTTAGGATTGATGGTCTAAAATCCGTCAGGGCAGGAAAGTGCCCTGTTTGTGCAGTATAAACACAATGCTCAGCTTTTCCAGAGGAGGGCTCAGTGGGAATTTCAGTAATACAAAGAAGAATGAATTTTACAGGTTCTCCCTTACAACAAAAAGGAGTTCACGGAGATTTATCAAGTGTCAGGTGAGTAACTCAGCTTGGAAAAGCTGTTTCAGAAGGCTGCAGCTTTAAAGCAGAGTCAGTGTACCAAACACAGCTCTGCTGGCAGATTTCAGTGACCCTGCCTGAAACTTCAGCTCCTGGTGGCCACTGAAGTTCTGCAGGGAGCAAACTCTGCCTGCACGGGAGCTTTGCAGTGTGGCAGAGAAGCCAACTTCAGAAAAGCTCCTCCAGTTGCCACCTAGTCTCCTTTCCACTGCTGCAGCTTTCCTGGCAGGGTTTCCAGGGGAGCAGTGTGACAGGGTTGTGCACACAGCAGCACTAACAGGGCTCTTGTCCCACTGCAGGGCTTTTTTTGCGCCCCATTTTGGCATCCTGGCAAGGGCAAACACTGAACCTCAGTCACCCACTTGTCTGAACTACTCCTGCAAAGCTCTTCTTAGGGCAAACTGGCAAAATAAAATCCTCTCTTGTTTCTCAGCTACCTTATAGACACTGTGTTGTTGGGGCTGACCTGGTGTTGTCAATCTTGTTTGAAGCAAAACATGAAAAATTGTTCTTTGCCTTGCTGCTGAGGGGGATGCAGGATAGAAAAGGACAATTCAGCAGCTTGTCTCCTGCCTTCCACGTGTAACCTGCCTCTTGGAAAGCTGCTGGAAGTGCCAGGAGTGGTGTTAAACCATTATTCTCAGCCATTATTTCTTCCTTGTGCTGGTGGTAGGAGAAGCTTTTGCAAGAATTTGCCACTTGAGCTTTCAATTTGCAAGAACAGAAATACTTTTATATAAGATATATAAAAACCTTTATATGAGGAGGGAAGGGAACCTGCACTCACCTTCTGATGGGAGGAATTTGCCCTTCCAGCAGCCCTGCCTGGGCTCTTATAACAAGATAATTATCTGAGTGCTGTACTTCAGTTGTGGCCACTTGCTGCCTCTTCAGATTTTATCTTCTTCCTTTTGTATTTTTTCCCCCTATCGCTCTTTAACGTTTTAGAGAAGATTTTAATTTCTTTGTTAGTCTGAGAATGAGGAATGGCACCGAAGGAGTTGGTAGCAGAGAGGAAAGCAGGGCTCTGGTCACATCTTTCATCAGATGAGTTTCAGGTGCTGAGCACTAATGTGGTGTCAAAATACCGAGCAGTGGAGCATTAGGAGGATGTATCTCAATTTGTTTCAATCCTCTGGAAGCTGAAAGGAAATCCCCTACTACTTCAGATCCCATCATGAAATAATGGCATTTTCCTCTTCTGCCTCCCTCCCTGCTCCCTGGGGGAGAGATCATGCAGGATTTAGATAACCTCCATTCACGTGGCATAATGATATTGTAAGGGAGAAGATTTTTGAAACAAGCAGCAGGCAGGTCTGGGATCAGGCTCAGCTCACTCTCCTTGTGTTGATGGGTGGGGAAGATAGTTCTGTTTTTGGAGAACTGCTCCTCATTTCTGCTGCTTTCCCTACTCATTTCAGCTCCCTCAGGGCCTGTGATGTCCAGTTTCTCCCATACCCTTGGTTCCTGGCTTCTGAAATGTGGAGGGAGAGAGAGAAGAGCAGCATGACTGTGTGACCGCGCTCACAGGGGTCTGAGGATGAGGGAAGAGATGAGGATGTGACTCCATGTTTCAGAAGGCTTGATTTATTATTTTATTATATATATTACATTAAAATTATACTAAAAGAATAGAAGAAAGGTTTCATAGGAAGGCTAGATAAGAATAGAATAGGAAGGAAAGATAACAAAGGTTTGTGGCTCGGCTCTCTGTCTGAGCCAGCTGACTGTGATTGGCCATTAATTAGAAGCAACCACATGAGACCAATCACAGATGCACCTGTTGCATTCCACAGCAGCAGATAATCAATGTTTACATTTTGTTCCTGAGGTCTCTCAGCTTCTCAAGAGGAAAAATCCTAAGGAAAGGATTTTCCATAAAAGATGTGTGCGACATAACTGGGTGCCCTGACAGGCTCCCAACCCCAGGAGATGGGAGAGAGCCCTGTGTGAATGTGGAGCGAGAACCCTGAGCTTTATTCCTCTCTGTGACCGTTCCTTCCTAGATTTTCTGCTCCAGGTCCTGGGCACTATCTCCTGTCCTCCTGGACACTCATTCCCTGACCTCACTGCTCAGCACATGAAATGCCCTTTTCTCACAGCCTGTTCCCTCTCCTGCTTCCCTGGATGTGGCCAGAAAGGAAAATCAGGCTCTCTGGGTTTGTGAGGCTGGCAGATGAGCCTGCAGTGCTCTGGGCAAGAAGAAGAAGAAGTTCCTTTTGATTAAAGCTGCGCTGTGTTGGTAAACCAGCAGTGGATGAGGGACAGCTTTTGAAACATTTGGATCCTCCAGGACTAGATAAGCATAATTGAGTATTTGGAATTAGCAAAACTGCAAGGATCAAAGCAATCTCCTGGATGGATTACTAGATCAAAGGAGAGACTTTAAAGGAGAAAACATGGATGTTAAGTTCTCCATCTGCACTCTATATATACAAGATGCCAGCGGTAAAGAGGATATAGGAATAAAGGGAGCTTTTGCACATTTCTCAGCAGGAAATAATTTAGTGTCTGACTAGTTTGATTTTAAATTATGATAAAATAACAGGCACAAAACCCCAGCACAAACAAAGTTCTCCTTTTAAAAGCTAAGTCTGAATCCTTATTAGGATATAGGATAAAATCATAACTTCTTCCATAAATTTACATAAAAGAGCAATATCTTGTTTCTGCTTGAAGAACGCAAGTTACCTGAATACACAACAAACTGCAACATAACCAAAAATCTATCAAGGACTGTTACTTGGTCTCCATTTAAATCACTCTCTGACATCCAGATAGAATCAAAGAATACAGATTTCTCTCCAAGCACAAGGGGCCCAGCAAAGCACACAACAGATTGGAAACGTGACTGCTGCTTGTTTTGTGTGTGGCTGCTCAAAGAATGTGGCATTCTGGATGAAAAAATCGAGATGAGAATCTGCCAGGTTTGCCTTATCTTTCCAAGGGGAAGATGCTGGCTTTTAATATTGGTTGGTCTTATCTCAAGCAGCCTGTGGATGTGGTTGTCCTGCTTGTGGATTGCCTGTGGTGCTTTGAGCAGGGTGTTTGTCCTGGTGTGATGCTCTGAGCAGGGTGTTTGACCTGTTTGTGGAGTGCCTCTGGTGTAAGCAGGGTGTTTGTCCTGTGTGTGGTGCTTTGAGCAGGGTGTTTGTCCTGTGTGTGGTGCTCTGAGCAGGGTGTTTGTCCTGACTATGATTTGAGCAGGGTGTTTGTCCTGGTTGTGATGCTTTGAGCAGGGTTTTTGTCGTGGTTGTGATGCTCTGAGCAGGGTGTTTGTCCTGGTTGTGATGTTTTGAGCAGGCTTTTTGTCCTGTCAGTGATGTTGTGAGCAGGGTGTTTGTCCTGCTTGTGGATTGTCTGTGATGCTTTGAACAGGGTGTTTGTCCTGGTTGTGATGCTCTGAGCAGGGTATTTGTCCTGTCTGTGATGTGAGCAGGGTGTTTGTCCTGGTTGTGATGCTCTGAGCAGGGTTTTTGTCGTGGTTGTGATGTGAGGAGGGTGTTTGTCTTGGTTGTGATGTTTTGAGCAGGGTGTTTGTCCTGTCAGTGATGTTGTGAGCAGGGTGTTTGTCCTGGTTGTGATGCTCTGAGCAGGGTGTTTGTCCTGCCTGTGATGTGAGCAGGGTGTTTGTCCTGCTTGCAGGGTGTTTGTCCTACCTGTGACACTCTGAGCAGGCTGGAACTGGGATGAGAGCTGATCCGCAGCCTCGGGAGTGCCTGCAGAGTCCCTGGGCTGTGGAATGAATTCTCCTGTCACATCCTGGGGGATTGAACTCCCACGCTGACATGTGCTTCCTGCTGCAAGGAGTGCTAATGAACAAATACTTCTGCAGTTAAATGAGGTGTTTCAGAGGCTTGTAAAAGCAGCTTTCTGGGAGGAGAAAATGAGCTGAGCAGTGCTTTGCGCAAGAAGGAAGTGCAAATGGCACATGTCTGCATGCTCAGCCTGTCACCCTTACCTGCTCTGTGTGTGGATCTGGGGGTATTTAAAGGATTAGGAAACCCTGAGGATCCCATTGATGGACTGGACTGGACTGGAGGTTCTGACCCCTCAGGGATACGCCATAAGGATGTGAAAATCCCCTGACAGTGAGGAGCTGGGTGTTAGGGATAAGATTGACTTAACTTTAGTGAAGAGGCATTTAGAACAGCATTAATGTTGCCTCTTGCTACCACTGAATTCCCTGCCTGAGGCTTTCCTTCATTGCACTTTGGATGGGAGACAGGAAAGGAGCATCCAAAAGAACAGCCAGCACTGCCATGCTTGGCTCCTCTTATTTTCTGAGCAGATAAAGCTGTGAGGAAAGAAAACATCTTTTATTGTGCTCTGCTCTTTCTCCAAATTCTGTGATCAGTTAACTGCCAAGCACTTTCCAATCCAACCAAATCAATTTGCAAACTTTCCCTAATACTATCAGGTAATCTGCAAGCTGTTTGCTCCCTGCCTTCTTGGAAGGGCCATTAATACACAGGATAATGGATACCTCAGGGAAGCCAGACATTAAGTTAATAATTAATGTTTACAGAGGCCTTGAGGCAACTGAGTGCATTTACCTCCATGAGGATATTGAAATTGCATTACTGTAATTTCAGCTATCTCCCCATAGCTGGCAATCAGAGTTGGGCTGGAGCCTGGCTCCAGATGAGCTGTTCTTAGCCTGGATTGCAATAAATGAAGTGTTCCTGGGAACTGCTGGGCTTTCCATGCTGTTCTGTAGTTTGTGCTGATGCTGAGGGAGGCATGTGGGATTAATCCCTCCTGACAGGCTCCTGGGGGCTCTGCTGGATGTCCTGTGGGTGCTGAGGGGACCAGGCTGGTGTCAGTGAAGTGCTGGTCCTGCTCTGGCTTCTGAGGACACCACAGGGAGTTTGTACAACCCCAAGAGAGCCTCTGTGAGTGGAAAGGGTGGATCCTAAAGGGACATGCAACCCAAAGCCCAGCCCTGGTCATCAGCCAGCCAGGGAGGGGGTATTCACTGGAGATATCTCACAGACATGGTGAATTCAGAACAGCCTTAATCCAGTCAAGGTCTGGGATATGATGGATCAGGCTCTGCCTATAAACCTGAGGAGCTGGGATTTTGGTTGGCTGGTCTTGGGGAGCAGTGTGCATGTTTTACCTCTGGAGGCCACAAATTAATTGTGTGTGTTCATTGAAGAACTTCCCCTTTCCATGGGTTTGTCTTTTTTCTTCCCTTCTTTCTGCACATTCTGCAGTTTGATCCATTCCCTCCAGAAGCCCTGGCTCCACTTGGTCCCATACCCAGTGTGTGTTCCCTGTTCTCTCAGCCCATGTGTCTGCTGCCTCTGAGGTTTCTTTTCTGTGCTGATTTTGTCCCATTTCTCTCAGAATCTGTTTTCCTGTAGAGATTTCTCCTGTTCCAGGCCAAGGTACATCTGTTTGGGGCCAGAGTGCTGGGCTGGGGCTGGAGCTGACCCTACTGCTGCTTCAGGACAACACTGAGCACATCCTTGTGCTGGGACAGTCCCGAGACATTTGGGCACAAAGGCTTTAGCACAGGCATCCTTGCATGTCAGGGAAAACTGGGTTAAGTCACATTTGTTGGCCCCAACTCCCATGTTTGGACAATTTTTTACCAAGTACTGGAATGTTTAAAATAGCATTAAACAAACCTCCCCTTCAATTTATGAGTGTTCATCCCTGAAGAGTCTGCCTGGGAAATGTGTTTAATTCCTAAAGCCATTTTTTCCACTCAGAACCTCTTCACTTTGGGCAGGTGAACAGCTATGCTGAGCTGCTTGTCTTTCATCCAGCCTGCTGAAGAGAGGTCTTATCTGGCTGCAAGGTGTAATTTGTTTGAAACTGTCCTCACTCATCAATCCCAATGATGTTAGCTCAGTGCTTAAGCCAGTCCTTTTATTAAGTTCCAGGGGTTTTGTATTCCACAATCCAATTGTGCATTATTGATAAAGTCTTGAGCAGGGGGATTACTTGAGCCATGGCAATTGACTCTGGCACATTAGTCACACCTGGGGCTGTGTTTTTCAGAGGGATTTCTGCTCTCCTCCTGCTCTTCTCTTCAGGCCTGCCTGGTTCTCCTGCTCGTCTGAAGTTCCTGACTCCAGCAGAACTGCAGGATCATAGCAGGGAGGTGACAGTGACAACAGGACAAGCAGGGCTGTGACTGTGGTGGTGTTCACAGGGGTCCCAGGATGAGGGAAGAGATGAGAATCTTGACTCCATGTTTCAGAAGGCTGATTTATTATTTTATGATATATATTATAGTAAAAGAAAATATATTAAAATATTATACTAAATATATTAATTATTATATATTATAACTATACTAAAAGAATAGAAGAAAGGATTTCATCAGAAGGCTAGCAAGGAACAGAAAAGAATTATAATAAAATCTTGTGACCGACCAGAGAGTCCGAGACAGCTGGACTGTGATTGGCCATTAATTAAAAACAACCACATGAGACCAATCAAAGATACACCTGTTGCATTCCACAGCAGCAGATAATAATTGTTTACATTTCATTTCTGAGGCCTCTCAGCTTCTCAGGAGAAGAGATCCGAAAGGATTTTTCATAAAATATGGCCGTGACGTGTGGCCTGATGTGTGACTCCTAAATGACACATTTTCCCTATGGAAAATGTGATTTCCATGGGAATTGAAATCATTCAATGGCTGTGATTTTCACATATCAGTTATTTATAAGTCTAAGAAAATGGGAAAACAGATCTTTTCCCCCCAGATTTCAGCAAAATGATCATAAAGGCATTGAAGCTGGTGAGAGCCTTAATCTGCCAGTTGACTGGTATATGTGTGTGCTGGTTAAAGCCAGGCTGTGTGCAGCCCTGCACCTTCCCAGCAGGGCAGGGCACATCCTTCTGGAACCATCTCTGCCATTACAGACCTGCTCACAAAACAGCATCAGCCAGAAAATGGAAACCAAATCAAGGCACTTGTTGTCTTTGTTTGCAGAAGAAAAGAGACCTTTGTTTCCGCAACAAATTTATGTCCTGGGTTTTCCGTGACTACTTGATGTATTCTTTAACCACTGTAGAACTGCCAGAAACAAGGTATTTACAACCCCACTGTGCAACTCAAAATAGACTTGAAACTGAGTTGGTTCTCTCCTCTGAGGGTTTCTCAGCGTGGTTTGCAAAACTGTGCAGTGTGGTGTGACCTGTGCTGGCTGGTTTTGCTCTCCCTGCCTCGTGTATCATCGCTTGGGCAGGACGGTGATGATGGAGGGGTGGTGCTCAGAGGATGGGCTCCTGCAGGGGATGTTAAAGCACGTTTTACAGCCACACTGTTCGTGTTTCCCCTCCCTGTTCGTGTTTCTTGTCACACACTCATTGCTGCAGCATTGCCTTCCAGGCACACCATAAAGGCTGGAATAAAAATGTCCCCTCTGTTCTTCCTTCAGGCTCTCTCCTCTCCTGTCGGTGAAGGGGGAGAGATGAAATAAAATAATTTTAAAATTGCATTTTTCTGTGCAATGTGTCATCAAGGCACAGCTTCTTTTTAGAAACTATGGGGAAGGGTGGGGTTGGTGCGACAGGAGAGCTTCCCACTTCACTTGGGGGGCATCTGGCACTGACATATTTCCTGAAAAATCCCTTTGCCAGGATTTTCCTCCTGAGAAGCTGAGAGGTCTCAGAAATGAGATGTAAGCAATAATTACCTGATGGCTGTGGAATGTGGTCTGGAGATGGTTTACCAACAGGTGCATCTTTGATTGGTCTCATGTAGACTGTTTTTACTTGATGACCAATCACAGCCAGCTGTGTTGGGCTCGCTGAGTCTGTCATGGGTTTTTTATTATCATTCTTGTCTAGCCTTCTGATGTCTCCTTTCTCTTTCTTTAGTGTAGTTTTAGTATATAATTTTCATATAACAATAGGATAGAATAGAATAGAATAGAATAGAATAGAATAGAATAGAATAGAATAGAATAGAATGATATAACAAAGTCATATAATGTAGTGATATAGTGATGTGATGTGATGTGATGTGATATAATATAATATAATATAATATAATATAATATAATATAATATAATATAATATAATATAATATAATATAATATAATATAATATAATGTAATATCGGGATAAATTATCGGGATATAATATAGTGATATATTGTGATATGATATGATGTAGTGTAATAATATCATATCATGTCATATCATATCAATAATATAATATATCAGCCTTCTGAAACTTAGAGTCAAGATTCTCATCTTCCCTTGTCCTTGGGACCCACAACACCACAACAATTAATAACCACAGGCATCTTCTGAGCTGATCCAGCAGAGCTGTGGACTGAGAGTGTGGTGAGCCCCAGAGAATGGGATGCCAGAGTGCTGGCTGCCCACCCTGGGGGCTGATCCCAGCTGTCCCACCTGCTCTCCATGAATCTCTGCCCTGGAAACTCCTGCAGGTCCCCTGGGAGCTCCTGGAGCTGTGTTATCTGGAGCTGTGACAGGCTGGCATTGCTGTCACAATTCACATGCTAAAAGGCCTTTTACTCCCCCTCCCTGCCCAGCCTCTGTTATGGAGGGCTGGCTTTATAAACCTTATTAGAAGCTCTCTCTCAAAGCCCTTGGGGGCTATTTGGCTTGATAAAACACCACATAAATTGGAGTGGCTGTTGATTTTGGAGCCCTTCTTATGAGACAATTGTGTTTCCAATTAGGGATTTCCTTCTCTTACATGCACAACATGTTGTTTTTTGTTTTTTGTTTTTTTTTTTTCCTTTGCAAGATGGCTTAAAATGCCTGCCATGTGCTGATAAGCTCTGTGCTAGACCTTTTGTCTTCTCCTGCTGCATGTGTGCAGGCCAGTGTGCACAATGAGGTAGATACAACTCCCCAAACCCACTGCCAGCCATAAAAAAGCTGATCCAGGACAGTGCTTGTTCTCCCTCCCCAGGAGCTGTGGGCACGTACAGAACATTCAGCCGTTCAGATGCTTGCTGGACACTGCCAAAAGTGGAATTATTTGGTTTATAGGTGGCCTCAGGAGGGTGAGAGGGTGGATTAGCAAGGCAGGAGTGCTGGCAGAGGGCAGTGCCAGCTGGCTCTTGTGGGCATGGGGGCTCCTTGGGAAGAGGTTTGGCCATGGGGGGATCCCACAGAGCCAGGGGAGCAGGAGCAGTACATCCCTCATCAGAAATAACTGCAGGATCACAATGAGGTTTCTGGTTGCCCTTTCTTCATTTCCATCATTAATTACACTTGATCATAATGCAGCTGCAGAGATCCCCCCATCCCCTTACCACAAAAGGCTACAAGAGAAATAAAAAAAGCCAAGCTTATCAGAGGATATAATCTCTTAGGATAACATGAGTTGTCACTTGAGAAGTGATTTCTTATCTGTTAAAAGCCTACAAATGCCCAGGAAGCAGGCCTTGCTGATGCTTGCAGATTTTGAAGGGTTGAGGAGAGGTGGGTAATGTTCTGATCCTTTTTAAAAAAGAGCAGGAGATGAAAAGTTTACTCTGGAGTCTGTAACATGCTCCAACACTCTTGTCCTCTGGTAGTGGCCTGTGCTAAAAGCACATCAATAAAATTGCTGATGCTGCTGGTGAGTAACAAGATAATTACCAAGGATGGGGAGGGGAACAGAACTAAAAATCTGAAATGGTAGTTAATGCCTTTCCCATTAAGTTACCAGCCTTAAATACATGGCTTACTGCATCTCTAACTTTCACTGCTATAAAATAGGACAAATTGCAGACTTAAGAGATCATTAGAAAAATACACAACGGCTTTATCTTCGTGAATAAAAGTGATGCAGCACAGAGCTTTTTCTTCTGTGGGTAAGCAGATGCAAGTCAAGACAAGAAGGACACTGTTCCCTGATAGTTTTTAAGATCAGCAAATCCAAAGGTTTGTGCTGTCTGTGTGGTTAAAGCTGTGTCTTAACCTCCTTGATGTAAATAGTTCTTAAGATAAAAGATGAAGCTCTTCCGAGAATATTTTGCCGTTCCCTAGTGACAAATCAAGGAAATATTTTGTGCTGATTAAGTCACTGTCAGCAGGTCAGCCACCTCGGGGAGCTGATTTAGAAGCCTCTCAAATAAATCACCTCCCCTTCTCACCGCTGCCCATCCCTCACTGAGCTCTGTCCCTGCCCTGGAGGTGCAGATGGGGCTCTGAGTGCTGGAACCTCTGCTGTGACCCTGCCCTCACCTCTGGGTGAGCTCCAGCAGCAGAACCTGCAGGAGATGCTGTCTCCCAGCTCCTCTGCAGAGCAGCTCCTGCAGCAGCATGGAAAGGAAAGAAAATGTCTGTGGTATTTTCAGGGTCCCACATCAGAGGACGGAGTGCCTGGAACTGTCCTGCTGGACGGATCTCAGCAGGGCAGGAGAAAATTTTTTATAGATAAGATACAATAAACAACCTTGAGACTGAGAAATTAAGAGCCCTGACTCATTCTTCAAGCACCAGGCTGGGAAAAGAGACTTTTAACATTTCTCAGGGTCACTGTGACCAGCTAGAGATCCCAACACTCAGGCAGCACCAGGAGAGGGAAGGGTGAAGAAAGGACCTGTCAGAGACCTGGGGGGGTTTTATTACAAGACATTAACCAAGCAGAAATTCTTTTATCATCATTAACGTTCTCAGCCCAAAGCTGATCAGACCCAGGAGCTTTAGACCAGATCAGGGCTCTGGATCATCTGGCCATTACAGCTTTTGATCCTGAGCCAATTTCATCCTATCTCTTTGGCTAACAGGAATCTGAGAGGCTTTTGCTCTGTTTTCAGAGCGGATGAGATGCATCACCAGTGCTCCAGCTTTCCCTTTCTCCCATTTCCTAAACCAATAAATATTTCTCATAGATGGGCCTAATGGTCTAAGCATAACCTGGCAGCTCATGAAATATTTCCCTGCTTTAATCAGAATCCTGAAGCAAACAAGGAGGGAAATAAAAAGCCAATAATATGCTTGGTTGTGTGCACAGAAGTAGAATGAAATATATGAAGCTGGTAATGGCTCTGCTGTCACATCTTAAAAACATTTGCTTTGACTTGCATAAGTGTCAATTCAGCCTGCACTTGACACATTATACCATGGATAAAGCTGCTGGCTTTTAAAATCAGGTCTTTAAATGAATGTAGAGATACTCTAAGTAGCTGCTCTGTATTGTTGGGTAATGATGTATGTAGCACAGAAAGCTTTTCCTCTAAAAGCACAACTTTTAGGCTGCAATTTTTTTTTCTGCTTTGTCTCTGCATTAGGGAAGGAGCCCAGGAGCTCATCCACTGTTATGACTAAAGGCCAGGGTCACAGCAAGCTGGAATTCTTGGCCATTTGCTGGGAGGAGAGCAGAGGAGCTGGGGGGACAACTGCAAATCTGTTAAACCTGTTCACTGAACAGGTGCTTAGATCTCCTGAAAAGCAAATTTCACTCCCTGCCCCAAGCCCACGATCATAGAAATCTGGTATGCTTAACCAGAAATATCTTTTAGTTTCTCCACTGGGATTCAAATTGACCAGCAGCCTCCTAGCACCCAGAGAACTTTCTTAACTCTCTCCCCAAAATGACTGAGCCAAACAAAGCTGGGACGGTGTTCACAGGGGTCTGAGGATGAGGGAAGAGACGAGGATCTGACTCTATGCTTCAGAAGGCTTGATTTATTATTTTATAATATATATTACGTTAAAATTATACTAAAAGAATAGAAGAAAGGATTTAATCAGAAGGCCAGCTTAGGTTAGAATAGCAAAGAATGATAACAAAGGCTCTGTCTCGGGTTCTCTGTCTGAGCCAGCTGGACTGTGATTGGCCATTAATTAGAAACCTCCAACATGGGCCAATCACAGATGCACCTGTTGCATTCCACAGCAGCAGATAATCAATGTTTACATTTTGTTCCTGAGGCCTCTCAGCTTCCCAGGAGGAAAAAATCCTAAGGAAAGGATTTTCCATAAAAGATGTCTGTGACACAGAGCCTCCTGTCTTCATCTCCCACTCTGTCTCTCCTCTTTACCTGCCACCCTCTCATCCTCCACCTTTGCCTCCTTTTGCTCCTGAACCTTCTGCATTTCCTTTCTGCCATCAAATCTGATGGATCAACAGAACTTTTCTCACACTGAGGTCACATCTGTCCTAGGATTGTTCATGGTTTTGTGCCAGCCCTTTCTCTGTTTTCATGAGAGCATGTGGTAGGCCTAAGATCCCACCTAAATTCACCATTGGCCTTCTCTGGTTCTGCTGCTTATTTCATTCATTTGCCCCCTGCTAAGTTTTTCCTTTATCCCTTCCTAGAACCTTTTAGGTTTTCTAGTCCTCTTCCCATTCCACTCCCTCTGCATAACAAGAAATGGTCTTTGTGCTGATGCTCCACTGCCATTTCTGCTCTTGCATTGCCCCTCCACTCCCCTGAGGCCCTCCTGGAGGAACAATCCTCCTTCCAGAAGAGCTCCAGGCCTTCATTTCAGCTCCTTCCAGAGGAGCTCCAGGCCTTCATTCCAGCTCCTTCCAGAGGAGCTCCAGGCCTTCATTCCAGCTCCTGCCTGGAGCTCCCACAGCTTCAGGCCTTCATTCCAGCTCCTTCCAGAGGAGCTCCAGACCTTCATTCCAGCTCCTTCCAGAGGAGCTCCAGGCCTTCATTCCAGCTCCTTCCAGAGCTCCAGGCCTTCATTCCAGCTCCTTCCAGAGGAGCTCCACAGCTTCCTTCCAGCTCCTTCCAGAGGAGCTCCAGACCTTCATTCCAGCTCCTTCCTGAGCTTCCACAGCTCCATGCCTTCATTCCAGCTCCCTCCTGCAGCTCCCACAGCTCCAGACCTTCATTCCAGCACTCCGCTTTGAGCCACCTCTGCTTTCCTTTTCTCTGGGCTGCAGAAATCCTATTAAAGTGCACTTTGTGTCCCCACCTGTCAGGGTCATGGAATCCACATCCATGTGCAGCTGGGTGATTTCTGTGCTATCCCAGATTCCCTCCTGAGCAAAAACCCCAGGCAGGGAGCTGCAAGTTAATGCACCTTGCTCTGGGCAAAGCAGCTTACCTTACAGTTGCTTCTCACGACTTCACAGCCTCTAATTTTCTTGTCCTACCGCCTTGAACTTTATTTACTCAGGGGACAATCGGAGGAGATGGCTTTGAGTGCTTCTCAAACACCGAAACAGCAAGAGCTGGGCTGGAATGTGTGAATTGCTGAGAGCCTTAAGTGACAGCTGCTGTACTTGTGACCCTTGGGTGAGGAAATTAGAGGCTATGAAACCTCTGGAAAGGCTTTCTGCCACATTATTTACTTTGCCCAGGCTCCCTGAGGCTCACTCAGAAATGTGCTTCTGAGCACTGCTCAGTGCTCACATGTTTACAGTGCAATGGAGTTAAAGGCACGGGGGATTTGCCTCGCTGCTGGAAAAGCTGGGTGGGAAGCCAGGCTGCCTTGAAGGCTTTTTTAAACAGGATTAGAGCTTTTCAAACTCGAGAATAGGAATGGGAGGGCTTTTGCCACGCTGTTTGATCAGTGGGAAGGGGTTTCTATGCCCAGGATTAGCTGCTATCCCGCTCAGGGCCAGCCAGCCTCATGACGTGTGGGAGGATAAACAGATCTGGACTTTTCCAGGGATATTTTTCTCTGTTGGCAGCTTTAGGATTTCCAAACTGACTCCTCTCCCCTCAGAGAGGGCAGTCAGTCCCTGGATAAAAAAGAGGTACCAAGTTCAGAGAGGCTTTAAACAGAAATCTTGTCTTCATGAACCAGTCCTCCTCCCTCTGCAGATTTCTGCATCCTCTTGGAGGGCTCCAGCCCTGCAGGTAACTTTTATCACTTCTCCATGGATGGAGAGGATACTTCTCTTCCCAAATCCTGGGGAGGATCTTCTTTTCCTCCATGCTGAGAAATGTCTTTGCACTCAGCATCACCTTCCAGCCTCTTTGGGAAGACGCTTTCCTTGGAGAATGTTCTGGTAACCAAATTCCAGGGTCAAAGCCCTTTCTGAACATAAAGGTGGTGCTTCAGTCTTTTTCCAAATTAGCTCTGAGGGAGGTAATTTGGGAAATTCCTGGTGCCAGACTTATAAAATAAAATCTGGGAGGTGAAGGCTGATTCCCTGTCTTGCCAGTGGCTCTGTGACCTTGGCTAAGTCCTGATCATAATGGAGGTGGCTGAGATGTGAGTTTGAAATGTTTTTGTCAACAAAAAGTGATTACATAGGCATAGGGAAAAAAAAATAAATAAGTGATCCAGGAAATTTTGTATTTTTTTTTAATCTACCAGTACCTGGAAGAAAAAAAAAAATATTCAAGGAAACTTGGCTAGAGTCCCTATTCACTTAATCCTTTTCTCCTTGACAAATGCTGCAGATTCTGTATGCTGGAGGATATTCTTCAAGAGAAGCCTGGCTGCTAGTACATTAAGAGGCAATTTAATATTGAATGCACACTGAAGTAGCAGAGCTCTTGACTAGAAAGCAAACAGGACCAGAAAGGGGATACAAATAAACAGAGCAAGCACCAACCTTTTCCCAAGCCTCACCTTAAATTCCCTTTTAAATAAAGGTAAAGCTGATTCCAGCATTTCCTGCTTGAGGAACTCCTGCTACTTTATCACTGTGGAGATGCAAAACAAGCTGAGCTCTGGTGTGTTGCTGACATCCTCAAAAACAATCCTCAGGTGCTCTGGTGTGTTTCTAACACCCCTATGGCCACAGGTCCTCCTCCTCTTCCTCTCAGCAGAAGCACAGCTGGGTGGGATTTTTGCTGTCCTGCAAAGCCAAATGCCTCAGGTTTTCCCCATTATTTTCTGCTGCCTAATTCATACAGGGATAGCTGCATTTTAATTATGTTTTTATTATTTATTTTATTATTTATTATCATAATTTATAATTATAATTTTATTATTTAAAATATTATATTTGAATGTATATTAATATAGGCATAGATGGGATTTGCTGGGTTTTTTTTAGAGCACCTATTTCCTGTGAGGTGGTTTTCAAACAGCTTGGGGTGAGGGCAGAGTTTGCAGCACAAATATTGAATTTTTGTCCTGGGAAGCTGAGAAGCCTCAGAGAAAAAGGAAAGCAATTCTTATCCCATTTGCTTCTCCTGTGTTTTGCTGCTTTGGAGATTGTTTACCCACAGGTTTCATTGGATTCTGCTATGAGTTGTTTTCACTCTTTGGCCAATCAGGGCCAAGCTGTGTTGGGATTTTGGAGAGAGTCACGAGTTTTCATTATTATCTTTTTAGCCTTCTGTCTATATCTTTCTGTATTCTTTAGTATAGTTTAGTATAGTATTCTTTAATATAATACAGTATAATAAAATAATAAATTAGCCATCTAAGAACATGGAGTCAGATTCTTTCCTTCCTTTCTTTGCCTGGGAGGAACCCAAGTAAAATAGGCTGTGTTTGGCATTTTTGGTCTCTGTGAAGTGCAGGAGAGTTGTGTCCCACCCGAAGTTGTGTTCCAGCACTGCAGAGCCTCAGGGCACAGTGAGATTTGAGTGAGTGCAGCAGTGAATGGCACAATGTGAGGGCTGGGGACACCTTCTCCCTTCTCTGTGGCTCTGCAGGTGCCTCGAGCTTTTCCATCTGTTCCCATTTCTCTACCTGTTCCCTGTGTCCTCCGTTGTTAGTCTGCAGCTGAGAAAGGGTGGACAAGCTTGGGGAGCCTAGATCAACCTCTGCCTGTGATGGGAACAGGTAGAGAAATGGGTCTCCCCTCCAGAATTCCTTCAGTGCCAGGAAACTCCTGTGAGGAAAGTGCCTTTCCCTCTCTCCCCCTGCCTGGGAGCAGGAACAAATTACCCCACCGTGCTCTGTGGGTTTAACTTCATTACAGAAAGTGTTCCTGCTGAAAGCCAATGTCCTTCACAGGTGCTTGGGGAGAAAAATGCCTCTGGAATAGCCCATCTGGTGCTGGGTTTTGATTAGCTCCCTCTCCCCTGTCCCTGCCCTCATTACTGGGAAATACTCAGCTGCTGTTCACAGTCCATTCCCATAATAATGCTGCTGCTTCATCAGGGGCAGCGTCCACCTCAGGAAAAAGAAAAGAGGCATTTTTTAACCTTCCTGTGAAGATGGAGAAGGCGGAAATCATGGTGGGAAATGGTGTTTGGGTTCAGAGGAGGGTTTGGGAAGGGAGGAGTGTTGTTCTGTTGTGTTGGTGTTCGCAGGGGTCCCAGGAAGAGGGAAGAGATGAGGATCTGACTCCATATTCAGAAGGGTGATTTATTATTTTATGATATTTATTATATTAAAAGAATAGAAGGAAGGATTTCATCAGAAGGCTAGCTAAGAATAGAAAAGGAATGATAGCAAAATCCTGTGACTGAGATAGTCTGAGCCAGCTGACTGTGATTGGCCAATAATTAAAAACAACCACATGAGACCAATCACAGATGCACCTGTTGCATTCCACAGCAGCAGATAATCAATGTTTACATTTTGTTCCTGAGGTCTCTTATCTTCTCAGGAGAAAAAATCCTAAGGAAAGGATTTTTTATAAAAGTTGTCTGTGACATTCTGTCAGGGTGATGGGCCAGCAGGTTCAGAGCAAAACCACTGAGGTAACACCACTGCCTTTGGTCACACACATGCCCCAGATCAGTGTCCTCTGCCTGGACAGAGCTCCTCAGCTTTTCTGAGGACATGACATGACCTCTTCCTCAAATAAATGTAGTGCTGACCTTGAAAAAAATCCCTTACAGCAGATATTTGAAAGCCACTTAGATGGGCCAGCAGTGATTTTGAAAGTAGCAGAAGTGAAGATATGACTAAGAGAGAGCTAAACAAAGAAATTAGTTGCCCTGCAAAATCAGCTGTCAGTTAAATTGCTGCTTTCTTTGCTTGTGTTCTAAAATTGCTGTTTCTTCCTGCTCACTCCTCATGCTCTCAGCATGACCAGACCATGCCCTTTTGTTTGGCACTGTGACCTTTTATCCCTGGCCTCTGTCTTGAAACATAAATTGCACTGTCTGGACAATAAATCTGTTTCTTGGTCAAGCAGAGCTTCACTGTAGAGGGAAGGAAACAGCAAATTTTGGGGAGATATTTCTGTTTGTTTTATCCTGATTTGCTGCTCTTTTGGATAGTTCATAGAGACAGCTTGGCCTCTTCTTCCCTGCATGAATTACCAATAAAATAAAAGGGACTTTTCCCTGTGTCCTTAATGTCTTTTGTTCTTATTCCACAACAGAAGTGAGTGTCTTTCAGGAGCCTTGTTCCCTTTACAGATAAGTTATCAGTACCACTGGCATCTCAGGCACTCAGCAGCATGGACAATAGACTCGTTGGTAGTTCCAAAAGCAGCTTCTCCAGTTGATTTAATGTCTTTGTGGAGGAGGCAACAGAGACTGAACTGGTGAGGAGCCATTGGAGTCAAATTGTGCTTGTCAGGAAAACAGGCTGAATTTCTCTCCCACTGTGTCATCATTCCTTGGTTTATGAGGAGCTCTCTGAGCTGGCTCTCCCTCGCGTGGCTGGCAGGAATCTTTATTTCACTTTCTCCCTGGCTCTCCCCTTTGCTGCTCAGCCCTTGCTATTGCTCCACAGCTGCTTTAGGGCTGCACATCCCCTCCCACCTGGACCTCAGCACAGATTTTTTTTAAGCTCTGTTGAAGATTGCAATGCAAGATGTTTTCTATTACCATCTGTATGGCAGATTACCTTTGTCACGTGGGCAGTTTGCCTTATCTCTCTCTTTGAGTGACCACAATCACTCCTCCCTCAGAAGGGGACATCTGCTGATAACAGCTATTGAATGTCACTGCATGGCTGATAAGAACTACAGCATCCCATTGGGAGATGTGAGCCCAGAGGGAGGAGCCAAGCATTCCTTCATGGATATAATCTGGAGGTTCTGGAACACCAGCACGGCTTCTCCACTGGATTCCCCAGAGGAACAGCAGCTGCCTCTTCTCCCACTGGATCTTCAGAGGAAGAATCCATCCTTCTCTACAGGATCCCTGCTCCAGCAGAACCACCCCTGACACTGCAGGAGGGCTGCAGCCACAATTCCAATGGGACTGCCACCAACACCCTGACCCACAGGGTGTCAGGTTGAGTTCTGACTCTGTCAGTGTTGTTCTAGTGTACTGCCTTGTTTATTTTACCCTTTTATTTTTTCTTTTCCCTATTAAAGAACTGTTATTTCCTGCTCCCATATTTTTTGCCTGAGAGCCCCTTAATTTAAAATTTACAGCAATTGGGAGGGGTTGGGAGGGTTTACATTCTCCATTCCAGGGGAGGTTCCTGCCTTCCTTAGCAGACTCCTGTCTTTCCAAACCAAGACAGCTCTAGCAGCCAGATGTACCACACAAAGCTGGATTTCAGCTGCTGCTGTGTCCAAGGGAGAGCCCTGCCATTCTTGCTCCCTTGCAGCAGGGTGATCCTCAGGCCAGCCTGGTGTGGGTGCCACACAACTGCAAATGGCACCAGCCTGAGGTGTGGGGCTGTTCCACTCCTGAACCCATCATCAGCCCCCTACCAAGGCCAGGAGCTTCTTTGGAGGCTTCTCTGCAATCCACCACCGCCTTCACGCCCCCCAGTGCAGCTTCCTCATGGATTTCAAAGCCCATTCTGGGCCCTTCCTCCAGGCAGGATTAGTGCTGGGAGAGGAGCAGCCTCAGCCAGGGAATGTCCCTGTGAGGACACAGAGCCCAGTTCCTGCTGTGGTGAAGGTTCAGCTCTGCCATCAGCCCATGCTGGGGATCTGGGGCTCTCAGGATTGCCCCAGAAAGGCAAAGGCAGCCCAAGGAAAGCCATTGGTGATGAGGATGAGGAAGAAGAAAGTTTGGCTTGATAAAAATCTGGCATGTTCAGCTTTTTCCATAACAGGCTGGATGAAGGACCAGGAGTACCGCTGGCAGGTCTCTTGATGCATTTAGAACCTCCATCAAGGGATCTCCTGCATTTCTTGCAGATGGGCCATGTTTCTGGCTGGGCAGAGCCAGCTGCAGAGCCAGCCAGAGGAAATCTCCTCTTTTGGAGTGCTGTGATGTCATTACACAATGGGCAGGTCAGAGGGACAAGAGTGTGTGTGGACAGCAGCTGGGATGTGGTGGAAAGGAGAGCAGAGCAAATATTTGAGAGAGCTGTTCTCTAACACAGCCTCTCAGGGCCAGGGCTGGCACTTACCTTGAGTGCTGCAGGGTTCAAGTTTATTCATTGTCAAGCTAATCCAGCCAAGAGGAGAAGAGCTGTGATATGTGAAAATTAAAAAATCACCCATTCTTTTCTAAAGGAACCTGTAAATTTTTTACATGCTTGGGTGTGCAAAATATCAGCTAGAAATCAGTAGAACCACCACTCATCAGGGGAGAAAACTTTCTTTTATTCCTGCCCTGCTTTCCACAGCTGCTGTCCTGTGGCCAGCTGGTGATAAATTTGATAAATTCCAGGTCCTGGTCTGCCAGCTCCCATATCTGAATCCACATCATGCTCTGGGAGATGTCAGTGGGGACAGGGAAAGGATAGCAGGAGGAGTGGAAGGAAGGAGCTCACTTGCTCCTTAAGAGTTGTAGAATGGAAAGAGTGATGAAGTTCTGGAATGTCCTGTCTGGGGAGGTGGTATGTGTAATTCACATTTTCTGAAAAATCCCTTCACCCAGGGTTTGTCTCCTGGGAAGCTGAGAAGCCTGAGGGAAAAGGGAAACAATTCTTATCTCATTTGCTTCTCCTGTGCTGTGCTCATGCAGAATGTGTTTGGAGATTGTTTACCCACAGGTGATTGTTCCATTGGATTCTGCTGGGAGTTGTTTTCACTCTTTGGCCAATCAGGGCCAAGCTGTGTTGGGACTCTGGAGAAAGTGATGAGTTTTCATTATTATTTTTTGGCATTGAGTAAGTATCCTTTCTGTATTCTTTAGTACGTATACTATTCTTTTAATGTTATATAGTATTATAAAATAATAAATTAGCCTTCTGAGAACATGGAGTCAGATTCATCATTCCTTCCTTTGTCCGGGGAGAACCCAAGTACAACAGGCTGTGTTTGGCACTTTTCATCATTCCTCCCTGCCATGGGGGTCCCCACAAATACAACAGTGGTGGAGTCCCCATCCCTGGGTGTGTTTAACAAAGCCTGGATGTGGCACTGGGTGCCAGGGTGTAGCTGAGGTGTTGAGGCTGGGTTGGACTCCATGATCTTGAAGGTCTCTTCCAACCTGGTGATTCTGTGAATTTTGTGAATTCTGTGAACTGCCAGAAACCACCAGGAAATCCCAATTTCTCCCAGTCAGCCCCATCTGGGATCACTGCTCACTGTTCCTCCCAGGTTTTTCCCAGGAGGATGCAGCTCCTGGCACTCTCTGTCCCTGTTTGATGGCTGTCAATGCAGTGAAACAAATCTCCTTGTTTTGGTTCCCTGACCTTCAGCAGCCAAATCACTGACTGGCATTTCCTACTCTCCCTCTTCCCTGCTCTGGCAATAACTGTGTGCACATAAAAGCTTAGGGAATGCTAATCAGGATAAATGTAATGGTGTTTCTAGCCCTGTGAACACATGCTTTATGACTATTGTGGGGTTTGAGGGTTTTTTTTTTTGGTGGTTTTTGTTTTCTAGAAAGAAAAAGATCCCACAGGGTTTTTGTTCACGTAATTGTGTTGAGCAAATTTGAAATATTTGAAAGCTTTTAAGTGCCTGTTATATATACATCCAAGGTTTGTCTTGGAACATGCTAGGTTGCAATAGACATTTTCCAATTAAGTGAAACAGCAGTGAGGATAATGGGTTTATGGAAATGGAAGAGCCATGCTGGAGGGAGATGGAAAGCCAGAAAGCATTAATCTTAATAGGATACTTTTTCTTTTTTAGCTTTGCTTTTTTTCTAAAAACTTTTTTAAAAATTTCCCTAGGCATGTTCCTGGTTCTGCAGTGGCACGTTCTGTATCTAGAGAATCTCTTCCCCTTTTTTCCCCTCATTTACTCCAAATTACTATTTTTTTTTTTTTTAAATCCCTTCTTTCCAAGAAATCATCTGCACTCCCCTTTCTCCAGTGATGGAGGCTGGTGCACACATCCAGTCATCTGTCACTTTAACTGAGCATGCAGTGAGGCAATGGGAATTCACAGCCTTCTGCTCTGCAAGGCACAGCATCCCTCCAAAGAGCCAAACCCTCCCTCCTCCCTCTGCCTCCCAGGAAAAACCTCCGGGACAGCTCTGGGCTCTGCTCCAGCCCTGCAGCCCAGTCACCTTGGGCCAGGCTCCTCCTTTCTCCAGGGTGAGTAAATGCCTTTTCCAGGAGGATTCCCGGTGGGATGAGCAGGATCCAGGGTGGGATCAGTGCCTGGAGTATTTCTGATTTTTGGGCAGTGCCTTGCTGGGCAGTCTGAGCAGCCCAGTGGGTGCTGAGCCTGGTCAGGATGGTGATGCTGAGCTCTGCTTTCCCTCTTTGGGGAATGAGAGGAGGGTGGGAGCAAAGGGGAATTTGGGATGAACATGGGGGGAACCAAGGGTCAAACCATAACCTCAACTTATAAAAAATAACCAACTTTACATCAAAACCTGTACAAAACACACAATGCTGCAAGAAATCAGGACTCAGTCCCCAGCCAAATCTGCTGGCAGCAACTGGAGCTTGAAGAAAGGAGGCAACCTGTGGGTTGTGCATGACACATCATGCAGAGGGATGGCTGTGCCATCTCCCAGGACGGGTGCTGGGCTTAACCCACCCCTTCCCTGTGCCTGGCACCCCTCCCACCATTCCCAGCCTGATCTGTGACACATCCCTATGCCAGCCCTCCCTCTTGGTTCACCCTCATTGTGTGAACACCAGTGAGGTGCTGAATTTGGATCATCTCTGCAGGAACAACCTCCTTGAGTCTGGCATGAATGATTTTTACTCCCCTTCCTACCCCTGGCTGTAAAAGTGGGCTGTGTTTCTTTAAATCCACTCACTCCTTTATGACTGCTGCTTTGCAGGAAACAATGCTCAGATATTTAATCTGAAAAAAAAAAAAAAAAAAGAAAAAAAAAGAGAAAAAAGAAAGGGCTCAGGCTCTCTTACTGTATTTATCTCTGCCCAAATCAGAAGGGTTGGAGCCTTACTTAGACACCTCAAAGGTCTCCCTAGGGGTGGGGGCATTTCAATAGTGGATGAAGGGATATATATAAATATATATATATAAATATAAAACATTCAGGTTAGATAGGCTTCTGCATGGGAAGAGCCCCGAAGGAACCACATAATTCCACTCTATTGAGGTCCTAATGCTGCACCTGTCAAGGCAGTGTCAGTGTGATCTCAGAGCAGGGCACTGGGGAGAGAATATTGATCCCATCTGGATACAGAGCACAGCATCCTCTGCATCCTTTATGTCCAACACAGCAGTGCTTGCCCAGCCTCCCCCCCTCTCCTCTAACAGCAAAATCTTTCATCCATGAGCCAAAGCAAAACGACTTCACCAGCTCTGATGTCCTGGGGAAATGTGCTGGGCCTCTGCCATGAGTGCAGAGCCTCCTTCCCACAGCCAGGAGCTTTCAGGCACTGAGCAGGATTAAGACAGGCAGCCCCAGGCTTTGCTGTGACCTTTGGGTATTTAAACACTCTTGGCCTGGCTTCATGAATACGAGCAGGCTCCTGTCTGCTCCCCAGCCCTGCATGGATATAGTTGAAATAGCAGGTCTTAAATGGAAAAGTAAAAAAAATAGCACTGCAAGTGATAATCAGGCTTTATGGCTTTATTTCCCCGAGATATTCCGTTTCCCCTCTGTTTTCAAGCCCGTTTTTATGGTTCCTCTCGATGCAGTTTTTATCCAGCTCTAAAACCCCTGCATTTGTGTGTGTGTGTGTGTGATGGTTTGGGAGGATTTCTCCAGGCTGTTCTCCCACTAGAGGGTACTCCTGCTACACCAACCATGCCCATGCCAGGCTGGACCTGGTTCACACTGCATCCTTCCCCTCCTGCTGCTCCCCTGCTCCAGCAGCCTCACATCTGCCTTGATTTTGTCTATGCAGGGCCCCAAAAGTGCTGGAGAGCCTCTCCTGTTTTCACCTCCATGGCTACACAACCTCTGTAATGTGAATTTTGGGGAATTTGAGCCCACTGGGGGCTGAGGTTGGTGTGGAGACCCCCACACACCACAATATTTTGATTTGGAAATGCTCCCATGGCTAGGTGGTGCTGAGCTGAGAGGTAGAGTTTGGGTGCTCTTTTTAGGGTTTGCTGTGTTTTTAGGGTGAGTTTTTATGGTTTGCTGTTGGAGTGAGGAAACAGATATTTTAGTGGTGCTGAGCTAAGGGGTAGAATTTTGGTGCTCTTGTTTTTAGGGTTTGCTGAGTTTTTAGGTGATCTTTTAGGGTTTACTGTTGGGGTGAGGAAACAGAGATATTTTTGTGGTGCTGAGCTGAGGGATAAAGTTTGGGTGCTCTTTTTAGGGTTTGCTTTTGGGGTGAGGAAATAGAGACATTTGAGCCCACTGGGAGAGCTGAGGTTGGTGTGGAGACACCCACACACCACAATATTTTGATTTGGAAATGCTCCCGTGGCTACGTGGTGCTGAGATGAGAGGTAGAGTTTTGGTGCTCTTTATGGCTACGTGGTGCTGAGATGAGAGGTAGAGTTTTGGTGCTCTTTTTAGGGTTTGCTGAGTTTTTAGGGTGACTTTTTAGGTGAGTTTTTAGGGTTTGCCGTTGGGGTGAGGAAACAGGGACATTTTCCTCATTTAGGCAGGAGATCAGACCCTGTGCTCCATTCTGGCCTTGAACTCTGTCTGTGTGTGGCTGTTGATGGATGGGAGGCTCCCTTAAGAGCAGATTTATTTGCCTTTCATGCTGTGAGAGGACCCAAGCAGCTTTGGGCAGGGCTGGAGCCCTCCTTTCCCCTGCATGCCTGAGTGCCCCTCTCCATTTGCAGCAGGCAGGATGCAGCACATGCAGTGCTGCTCTGGGGCTGCAGCCTCTGCAATGGCACAGCCAGCAGGATGCATTGGAGCTTTTCACCCCAGGAAAAGGTTCCTTGGCTGGGATGGAACTCTCAGTGTCCTGTCCCCTTCCCCGCTGCCTGCTCTGCAGGGATTTCCAGCCCTGCTCTGTCTCTCTGAGCATGCTGGTGCCTGTTCTCACTGATTAATTGAGCAGGCAGGAATTACAGTCAGCCACCCATCAGCACAGCCACGGCTCCCTTGACCCAGCCAGGAGGAAAGAGGTCAACATTTTCTTTCCCAAGCCACTTCAAGCAGTGAGAAACCCAGTGAGAGCTTTCAGGCAGGGTGATTCTCCCTCCTGAAGGAACCAGCTGCACAAAGTGGTGTCTGCAGAGCAACCAGAGCCACAACTCAGCACCGGGAGCTGGTTGAAAGGGCTTCTGTTGTGGGGAGAATAAAACATCATCTCCTGCCTTGTGCTGGCATTTGGGGCCATAAATCCCTAATGTGGACCAGGGGTGTCACTGTCCCATGGAAGGGAGTGTCACTGTCCCATGGAAGGGAGTGTCACTGTCTGTTGAAGATTGCAATGGAAGATGTTTTGAATTACCGTCTGTATGGCAGATTACCTTTGTCAAGTGGGCAGTTTGCCTTATCTCTCTCTTTGAGTGACCACAATCACTCCTCCCTCAGAAGGGGACATCTGCTGATAACAGCTATTGAATGTCACTGCATGGCTGATAAGAACTATAACATCCCATTGGGAGATGTGAGCCCAGAGGGAGGAGCCAAGCATTCCTACCTGGATATAATCTGGAGGTTCTGGAACACCAGCACGGCTTCTCCACTGGATTCCCCAGAGGAACAGCAGCTGCCTCTTCTCCCACTGGACCTTCAGAGGAAGAATCCATCCTTCTCTACAGGATCCCTGCTCCAGCAGAACCACCCCTGACACTGCAGGAGGGCTGCAGCCACAATTCCAATGGGACTGCCACCAACACCCTGACCCACAGGGTGTCAGGTTGGGTTCTGACTCTGTCAGTGTTGGTTTAGTTTATTGTATTGTTTATTTTATAAATTTATTTTCTTCCCTATTAAAGAACTGTTATTTCCTGCTCCCATATTTTTTGCCTGAGAGCCCCTTAATTTAAAATTTACGGCAATTGGGAGGGGTGGGGAGGGTTTACATTCTCCATTTCAGGGGAGGTTCTTGCCTTCCTTAGCAGACTCTTGTCTTTCCAAACCAAGACACTGTCCCATGACAGAGAATGTCACTGTCCCATCCAGTCTATCTCAGGTCTCTCCAGAGCAGCTCTGTGTATGAGCTGCCCACAGGTGTCTCCTGTGTGTGCTGCCCAACAGAGGGAGGAGTGGGAAGGAAGTGGGGATGGCAGTTAGGAATGGAGAAAACAGAAAACAGAGCCTGCAAAGGGGAGTAACTCACCACTGTGACTAACTGTTCCTCTTGGAAAACCCTGAGAAAGTAATCTAGCAGCTCAGAATTACAGTAAATGACAGACCTGGCTCAGCCTGGCTGCTGAGTGCTCGCAGCCTGCATTGATTTCTGAACCAGGCTATGGATTGCTGCCAGGCAATGAGCTGGCTGGTGGCTGAACCCTTACATCCTCCCCTGGACCTGATCCCTGTCATTGTCCCAGTTCCCATCAGAGGCTGTCAGTCACTCCAGCTGAGTGCAGAACCTGTTTCACCCCCATATAAATCCAGAAGAATTTCACTCTCACAACCCTCCCAAGCTTGCCTTGGGAGCTCCTTTCCCTCTGCCACTCCTGGTCATTATTCAGAATGTTCCTGAGAGCAGCAGGGCATCCTGGAGCTCTGCTGGAAGGAGCAGCGTGGATGTTCTTCGGACACGCACACCACGGGCAGCCTGCTGAGCATCCCCACACCACCTTCCCCTTGTTCCTCCAGCTGGGAGCCCTTCAGGCTGAGAGAGGAACATCCCAGCCCACCTCTCTGTGATGCCTCTCCTGAGAGCTGTTGTGCAAACAAAGGGCTGTTTGTTTGTTTGTTTGTTTGTGCAGCATGCAGTAATTAGGATGTGCTGAACTCTGTGTTGGTCAGGACAGAGCCCTGCCTGAATCCTGGGGTCTCACAGCCCTGGCTCTTGGTGCTCAAAGCTGCTCCTTCTGGAGCCCAGAGCTCCCTGATGGAGAGGTTTGGTGTGATGGTGTTCACAGGGGTCCCAGCATGAGGGAAGAGACGAGGATCTGACTCCATGTTTCAGAAGGCTGATTTATTATTTTATGATATATATGACATTAAAACTATACTAAAATAATAGAAGAAAGGATTTCACCAGAAGGCTAACTAAGAATAGAATAGAAAGGATTGATAACAAAGATTTGTGGCTTGGACTCCCTGTCCCAGCCAGCTGGACTGTGGTTGACCATTAATTACAAACAACCATGAGACCAATCACAGATGCACCTGTTGCATTCCACAGCAGCAGATAATCATTTTGTTTACATTTTGTTCCTGAGGCCTCTCAGCTTCTCAGGAGAAAAAAATCCTAAGGAAGGATTTTTAATGAAAAGATGTTCACGACAGGACATCAAAGAATAAGTTTAGGACTAGGGGATAATCGTGGGAGAACAGCATTTGGGGGTCTAAGTCTAAATCCCAGAGGATGGACAGATGCTGTAAGGAAATCCTCCTTAGGAAAAAGCACCTGAGGGAAGGGGGGATGAAACTGCTGGGGATGGATGCTGCACCTGCAGGGATGTTTGCTCCTGCTTGCTTTGGGGGCTGAGCCATGAGAGAAGGGGGAGCAGCCTCACAGACCCACCTTGGCAGCTCTGTCAGGACCTGTGCTTGTGCTTCCCTCCACGTGGGCTGAAATTGAGTGAAATGAAATGAAATGAATTCCCCCAATTACCACAGAACAGCTCAAAAATGGAGCTGTGTCAAATCCAGCGTGTGCTGTGGCTGCGTCTGCAGAGCTGCTTGTTTGCCTGATGAAGGGGAAAAATAACGTGAAGCTGCAGATGAAACTGAGCTGAGAAAAAGGTTTAATTTCTTTTCTTCTCAGTCTCAGCCTTTCCAGGATCATTCCAGTAGGTGCCAGTCTCACCTTGTGGAGCAGGGCAGGATGGAAACTGCCAGTAATTCTTCACAGAAATATGAAAAAGTACAGCACAAGAGGGGGTGGGTGGAGAAATGAAAGCCTATAGGAAGGAGCTCTACTCTCTGGGATGCTCACTTCATCTCTTCCTCCCTACTCAGCAAAGTTTATCTTGGGCTCAGCAGCACGGACCAGTCTCCTCCTCCCCTTGTTCTTTAATTATGTACAGTAAAGGAGAAGGTGTTGGGGGAAGAAAGGGGAAATGGGATATTGTGTTTGGATGCCCCAATGGGTAGAAAACTGCATGATTTCCAAATATGATAGTTAATGCTTAATCTGACAGGCTGTCTCTTATCAACAGGCTGGATGTGGCTCCCCATTCCATGATAATGGAATTCTGTATGGAGACCACAGGAGACCCAGTTCCATTCAATTAACTCACAAAACAGCAAAGCTCTGAAAGCATCTTTGTCTTCTCTTCTCCCCACCTCTTTCTCTCCCTTTTTTTTTACCCTGAGAAAATGACAGAGTGAATATTTCCATTTTGTTTTGCAGAGGATTAGTACCAACTAATAGGATTAATATCCCAAGTTGTGTGGCAAATGGAACATTGTTAATAGGGCGATTATTAGAGAATTATATGGAGGGGCAAAAGAAAAAAATTAGAAGCAGTTGAAAGAACAGCATCCCTGTGTTGGAGAGACTTGCATTTCTGTGCAATATCCAGCTGCTGACCTGCCTGTTCTGGGTCAGATTTCTTTATTTCTCAGGCTTGCTCTGCCTCTGGGATTGACTTCCTCATCAGCACGGGGCAGGAAGCAATTTCAGAGGCTGGAAATGCTGGATGCAGAGAGCATCTCCTCCAGTGACAGCTCCAGGGACCCTGGGGGATAAAGGAAGGAGAAGGAGAGTCACCATTGCCCCTGGAATATCAGGGGTGAGAATGGGTTCTGCTCAGGGGGAACAGCTCCACGTCTCCAAAATCCCACTCTTGTCACAGACAACTTTTATGAAAAATCCTTTCCTTAGGATTTTTCCTCCTGAGAAGCTGAAAGGCCTCAGGAACAAAATGTAAACATTGATTATCTGCTGCTGTGGAATGCAACAGGTGCATCTGTGATTGGCCCATGTTGGTTGTTTCTAATTAATGGCCAATCACAGTGAGCTGGCTTGGACACAGAGCCCAAGCCACAAACCTTTGTTATCATTCTTTGCTGTTCTATTCTTAGCCAGCCTTCTGATGAAACATTTTCTACTATTCTTTTATTATAGTTTTAATATAATATATATCATGAAATAATAAATCAAGCCTTCTGAAACATGGAGTCAGATCCTCAGCCCTTCCCTCATCCAAGAACCCCTGTGAACACCATCACACACTCTGGTTTCATGGCTTTGCCCCTCATGAGTCTGAGGGCCTTTGTCCTCTGGGAAGGGTTGGTTTGGGCACTGGCGGCTCTGTAGGACATGCTGGAGAACTTTACATGGGTTTGGAGAACTTTAAATGGGATTGCAGAGCCAAACAGAACTGGCAAAAATCCCGTGGAGGCTGAGTGCCAGAGGTGAGCTGGTTGTGTGCCACTGCCAGCAGGTGTAGGGCAGGCTCCTGCTGCAAACCAAGGGTGGGAAGGCTCTGCTAGGAAAGCACAGAGTCCTCAGGAAATTCAAGCACATTTTTTGTGTTCCCCAGGCCCTCGCGGAGGAACTCTTGGCAGACAGGTTGCAGCAGCAGCACAGTTGATGCATGGAGATTTTTTCTGACATCTGTCTGAGAGAGTCTCCTTATGCTCTGCATAAATCCATCTCTCCTGGGCCAGGAACCAGAGCCATGCACAGCTCTGGATGCTTCCTGGGCAGGCCACTGGCACAAAGGGCTTCCTTTGCCTCACAGGTATTATTCCAAGCTGTGTTTCCAAATCCCTGGAGGTATTTAGGCCTGCTCCTTGGAGGTGTTTGCTGTGGGAGGCTTTGTCTGAGCTACTGATAGGGATTTGTTCCCCTGAACTGGATCCCCATTACACCATGAGTCACTACTATTTATATCAGCTGTCGATCTCTCTTCTCTCCCTGGCAGCTATTTCTGGCTACCTGCATTGTATTCATGGGAGATTTAGCACCTTCTTTTTATTTTTTATTTCTTTCACTGAACCTGCTTTTAATTCTTTTTCAAGCGTTGTTTTGTCGTGGTTTGTTTTTCAGCAGCTGGTGAGCTGTCTGCAGCTGAGCTGTCCTCACCTGCTGTTGTTCTGCTGGAAAAAAAAAGAATTTCCAGTGCTACTTTCAGCAGATTCAGCTTTGTCTGAAGGAGTGCTTTGCCTCAGAGTGAGAGTGTGGAGCCATCTAGAAATGAAAGGCTACAACAGGAACCGAAGCACTTTGCATCAAACAGGATTCTAAACACTGTTGAACTGCAGTCCAGGGGAGCAGGTCTGCTTTGTTTATAGCCCTTGTTACCCTGGAACTCTTCAAGCAAACAATGAGCAACCCGTTCTTGCAAGTAGATAAAAAAGGACCGACCCCTTTTACTGCAAAGAGAAGGGAAATGGGCCATGAGAAGGGCTCAGACACTTTGCACTGAGCAGAGTGGTAGCAGAGCTCAGAGTCCAACCAAAATCTCCTTTTTGGTTGCTGAGCTTTCTGCTCTGCTCTGGTTTCCCTCCCAAAAGTGCACACTCAGAATTTCCAGGCTATCACAATCAGTTAAAAACCCCACTCTCACTCTGCTGTCTTTATACTTTCCATTTTTTCCCCCCACATCCCATTCAACCAAGAGAATCTCCTGCCTGCCTGGGGCTGTGTCTGGAGCAGATCAGAGGCTGAGCCTGGGAGCAGTTTGGAGGAGCTTTGTTGCACTTCCAAGAAGGAGAAGATGCTCTGGGAGCTGCTGGGAGACTTCAGAGCATGGCTGGGTTTGTCTTGCAAGAGACAGGAGCACAATTCCCTGGTTTGCAGCTGAGGGCAGGCACTGGGAAAACAGGAATATTCAGGATTGTGTGCCCTGATCCTGGCACGCAGAGGCTGAGGAACCACATCTCAGCTGCTCTGAGGCAGGACATGCAGGACCAGCTGTAGAATAGAATAGAATAGAATAGAATAGAATAGAATAGAATAGAATAGAATAGAATAGAATAGAATAGAATATGCAGGAGGTAGGGGCACAGTTCTCTGGTGAGTTCCCTGGTTTGCAGCTGAGGGCAGGCACTGGGAAAACAGGAGTATTCAGGATTATGTGTCCTGATCCTGGCACACAAAGGCTGAGGAACCACATCTCAGCTGCTTTGAGGCAGGACATGCAGGACCAGCTGCATGATAATATAATATAATATAATATAATATAATATAATATAATATAATATAATATAATATAATATAATATAATATAATATAATATAATATAATATAATATAATATAATATAATATATATTATAATATGTTATATTAACATAACATAACATAACATAACATAACATAACATAACATAACATAACATAACATGCAGGAGGCAGGGGCACAATTCCCTGGTGAATTCTCTGGCTTGCAGCTGAGGGCAGGCACTGGGAAAACAGGAATATTCAGAATTGGATGAATATTCAGGCAGGACATGCAGGAGCAGCAGGATGGTGTTTTAGCTTCACCTCCGTGAAAGGTAAAAATTTATTTTATTTATTTACCTACGTAATTTAAAGATGAGTTCCCTTATGCCAGGCCATGAAAAAAAAAGTCTTCAGAACACCCCCAAGGTTTCCATTTAATTACCAATTGCAGCTGATTTCACAGAGCAATTTCTAAGCCTCCAGCAAGGCCTTGTGGCAGTTCTTTCATCTCTCAGGCTTATTGGAAAAAGCTGTATTAAACGTCTTTTAATCCTGACTTGGATGCAGAACCTTTGATCACCTACAATTTTACACATCTGTGCTCAGGCTCACGTTCTTACGTACGTGCCTCCCCATCCAAAATGCTTTAAACTGTGTCAGTTGATTAGAAAAGTCTCTCCTGACTGATATAGAGCATCTTGCAAACCTGACTGAAACACCCTGAGACTTAATGATCATCCTGAGGGTCTGGGTGATCCAAGGAAATGTTTTAGCATTGCTGGTGAATGTCAATTCCTCTTGCTCCATCTTCTCCTTCCTCAGAGAACAAGTTTCTGCAGGGGAAAAGGAAGCAGTCAATGTCCTTGAATGGAAAAAGAGAGCTTTAGCCAGATCTGGGGTGAGATAATTTCATTTATCGATGTAGCATCTCAGTTGAGTGTGGGATTCAAGAAGGTGGGACATTCCCAAGAAGAATGAAACCCACACCCTAAAGCCCAAGATTTCTGCAGTTCCCCGAGGGCAGGGATGTTCCAGGTACAGGACACTGTGTCCCTCCTGCCCAAGGAGAACCTGATCTCTTTTCTGGGAGGAGCACAGTGGTGACAATACAAGATTCCACCTGGGATTCAACTGTTCATTCAGTTTTCACTGAAGGTTTCACTGAATTCAACAATTCAGCGTTCCTGAGCATGGAAATATTCCACAAGTGTTGTGTTACTACAGGACGTGGAACAACACAACACCAACTCATTGCTTTTTTCAAGGTAAAAAAGGGGCTTTTATTTTTTTGACTCTCACATTTATAGATTTCCAAAAGTGACAGCGGATTTGGGATTCTGTTGAGTTAAAGTCCATGCAGAGACTGTAAGAGTCAGTGGCCTGAAGATTTATCTTCTTAAAAAACAGAGTAGGGAAAAGTTATTAGAGCTGCTCCCACCTTTGATCTGTGTGAAATCTCTTAAAATCGAAAATTTCAGTGGAAGATAGGGGGAACTCTTTTGAAAACACAGTTCTTACTTTTCAGTTAACTCTGAGTCTTCTTATCTCAATGATGAAGAATGGAGATAGTGATTCTCAGGGAATGCTGAATTTCACAATGGAGAAAAATGACAGTTCATCAAAAACGACAGTGCCACCTCTCCAATGACGCTGGACAAACCAACAGCCCATCAAATTTCTCTTTATAAAAGAATGCAAAACAACAAGCTATTTACACAAAGCGTGTGAGAAGGCTCGTTATAAGAATGTAAACATCAGCAGGCTTAGAAAATGTTAAAAAATCAGGGGTTGTGCCACTGGCCCGCCAGAAACCCCCACAAAGCTCTGGCGGGCTTGTCTGCCTGGAAAAGGGGCAGGAGCTGTGCCCTAGAACTGCCAGTGTCTGAGTGGGGACATCTGCCTGCACCGACAGCTCTGCGAGGCCACCTGGGCAGGGACTCGAGTCGGCGAGGCCTGAACATATGTTTGTTCCAATGCAACAAGGAACGCGAGCGTGGGGCCGTGCTGCGGAGGCCTGGGTGTGCTCAGCGGAGCAGGAACAATCTCTTTCCCAGCAAGTCATTATCTCCGTGCTCTGAGAGGGAAGGGCTCTGTGGTCTGAGCAGCCAGAGCAGCTCAGCTCTGCAGGAAAGGCCGGATCAGCTGCCAGACGGGGCAGCCTCAGCCTGCTGCTCTGCCAAGGCCAGCACGTTTTGCACTTTGCAGCTTTTTCCAGGGGGTCTGCAGGCTGTGGCAGAGCCCCTTTAGGTGTGTGCCCACCCCACGTCTCCTCAGGACTCTCCTTCTCAGAGTTACAGCAGGATTTGTTTTCTACTGCTCTTTTCACAGAATCACTGGGTTGGAAGAGACCTTCAAGATCATTGAGTCCAACCCAGCCCCAGCACCTCAACCAAACCCTGGCACCTTGAAGCTGCATTTCTCTTCACAGAGTATTTAATACTCTTTTCCCAAGAGTATTTCTGGGATTCACATTCTCTGAACCTCAGAGAAAAAACCCCAACAATCCTTATCTCATTTGTTGCTCCTGTGTTGTTCTCAAGTGGAATGCATTGTGGAAAATCGTTTACCTGAAGGGAATTGATAATTGGGTTCTGGTGTGAGTGTTTTGATTTTGATTCACTGACCAATTGAATCCAGGTGTGTGTGTGGGGACTGTGGGCTGACAGTCATGAGATTCTGAATGGCAGATTCAGTTTAGATGTAGTGGAATAGAGTAGAATAGAATAGAATAGAATAGAATAGAATAGAATAGAATAGAATAGAATAGAATAGAATAGAATAGATAGATATAATATGAATGCTATAATTAATAAATATATTATATTATTATATTTTATTTATGATGATATATGATTATATATGATTATATTGTATTATATATTATTATATATAAAATATAATTATATATAATGATATATTATATTATATTAATATGTAAATATTATATAATAAATACATGTTATATTATAATAATATATATTTGTTATAAATATGATATAACATAATATAATATAGTATAATATAATATAATACAATATAATATAATATAATAATTAATTAGCCTTCTGATATCCATGGAGTCAGATACATCCTTTCTCCCCTTCTTTGGGGATGCCCTGCTTTACTACAGCACCCAGTGCCACATCCAGGCTTTGTTAAACACACCCAGGGATGGAGATTCCACCACCTCCCTGGGCAGCCATTCCTGAACTTTATCACTCTTTCTGTAATAAGCTTCTTCCTAATACCCAACTTGTATTTCCCTTGACACAGATTCAGACTTTTTTCAAGCCTGAAACTTTTCCTGAAGTCCTGGTGCTGCTGCTGTCCCCTCCCTTGGAAGGAGTTGAATGTCTGCCTGTGGCTCTTTTGTCCTTTTGGGCACTGGCAATGCCAGCAGGTCACCCATGAGCTCCTTTCTGGGGGCTTGACAAGGGAGGCTCATTCCCAAGGCTGATTTCTTTCCTCTTGCTCTATCAGAGAAGAAAGTGAATCCTAAAAGAGTCAGATGCAAGAGTTAGATGTGAAATCCAGCACTGGCACGCTCTCCAGCTCTGATGGAACTGTGATCTGATGTGTCAAATGCATTTGAGGGTCTCAGCTCTGTGACAGCTTGCTAATGACTCTGAGCTTCAGCAAGCTTTGACTGATCCCTCGGGGAGCTGGCAGAAAAAACTGCGGCAAAACTTTTTTATTTTTTTCAATTTTCTTTTTTTTTTGGAAAGGTTTTTTCTCAAAATCAAAACATTGAATGGAAACATGTCTCTTCCAGCATCATTTTAAACTGGAATGTGTCAAAACAAATGCTTTCATTTTGATTTGAGTGATACATTTATAATTTTTACTTTATCTCGCAATACGGAAACAACACATTTCCCATATTTTTATTTAGATCTTTGCTTTTTTTTTTTTTGGATAATTATCAGCAATGAGGAACCAACCACATGCTTCCCAAGCGAATTCTTGGCATTCCTTTTCAGAGATTTTCAATTTCTTGTTGGTCATGGAAGCAGATGTGGATGTTCAGCCAGAGCTACCAACAGGGCAGGGCAGAACACAACTTCAGGTAGAAAAATCAGGAATTGGAGTCATCCAATGAGGCTTCTTGCTTATTTGATTTTTGCAACCTGTTCTCTGCATTCAATCATTTGAGGCCCCAGAATTTCAAAACTTTGTGAATAAATAAATCATGGTTCTGACTCACCTTGAGTTTGGTCAGACAGAGCCAAACCTTGTTCCTGTGCTCTGGAGGGCTCAGAGGGGCTGCTCTGGGCTGGAGGGAGCATTTCCCTCTGTTTTCCTTGCCTTGAGCTAAAAATGCCTTGTGGGTGTTCTTTCCCCAAGGCTAATGGTGATTCTTGTCTTGCTTTAATTGCTTTTTAAACCTCCAGGTCCATCCCAGACAGAGCTGAGCTCCGCGGTGCATTTGTCATTTTCCCAAATACCTTTTTAATTAAATTGGAGCAGAACACTCCACTTTGTTGAGCTATCCATCTCAGCAAGTTCCTTCCTTCTGATGGGCAGGCATTATCTTAATAATCACTGGCAAAATTTGGTGACTCTTCCTCTGGCTTTTGTGATTTGCAGGGAAATTTTCCTTGGGTGATTTGCAGGGAAATTTTCCTTTTCCTGAGGATGTGCTGCATCCATCCAGGGAGGGTTTTTGCAGGGCTTAGGTGTCACAGACATCTTTTATGAAAAATCCTTTCCTTAGGACTTTTCCTCCTGAGAAGCTGAGATGCCTCAGGAACAAAATGTAAACATTGATTATCTGCTGCTGTGGAATGCAACAGGTGCATCTGTGATTGGTCTCAAGTGGTTGTTTCTAATTAATGGCCAATCACAGTCAGCTGGCTTGGACTCTCTGTCTGAGACAGAAACCTTTGTTATCATTCTTTGCATTCTATTCTTAGCCAGCCTTCTGATGAAACCTTTTCTTCTATTCTTTTAGTGTAGTTTTAATGTAATATATATGATAAAATAATAAATCAAGCCTTCTGAAACATGGAGTCAAATCCTCGTCTCTTCCCTCAACACAAGACCCCTGTGACCACCGTCACACAATTCCACCTTCTCTGCCTGGAAAAGCAATGGGATGATGAACTCCCCACCTTGTCTGTGCCTGGAGCTCCAGCTCTGCAATCCTTCCAGAGGAAAGGGGTTGTGGATGTGTCTGACATGAGCAGCACGAGGCCCTGGAAATCTTATTACAGCTGCTGATGATGACTGAGCCAAAGCCAAAATGATTTTGTTCTCCCCGAGCTCGTTCCTGGGCATTTTCTCCCGGCACAGGGGCTGCAGGAGTCGCTTTGACAGGTGAACTGAGCAGATTTGTTGCTGACAGTGAGAAAATGGAGGTGGTGCCCCACAGCAGAGCTTTGTAAACAGCTTTTGGGAGCTGCAGCGCTGTGTGACAGCTGGGATTTCCCTGTGATGGAGTGACTTTGATAGAGACAAGGCAGCTCTGGGCTGCTGGCTGGGCACATCTCACCTGCAGCTGAAGGCATCAGGTGGGAGCTGAGGGCTGGGGGCGGACAGGAGGACACAGATCGAAGTGAAAACTGCACCAAAACCCGTGGAAGGAGCTCCATCACCAAATCCTGCCCTGCTGCAGAGCCCAGAGGTCAGTGCTCACCCCCAGAGATGGAGGCTGACAAAGCACCCGTGTCCTTGTCCTCACATTTTAAGGCTGGAACGTGGAATTTCCTCTTTTAAAATGCTGTGAGAATTGCACTTCAGGAAGTCTCCACTTGGCTCTGAACATATCTGAAGGCACCTCTGGCCCCTGGGTGACGCTGGCTGGGGGCTATTTACAAACTACAAACGAGATGGGACTGCTATGGAATGTGCTTCGAGCTGTTTTATTTTTCAGCATCAGCCTCATTTTACGTGATTATGACAATGGGAAGATGCCAGCAGCTCACATTCTAGGCAGTAGACTTGGAACTCAATGTTACAACTTATAAAATAAGCTTTTTGACTAACCACACAAAGTAAAAGCACAATAACAGTAGTTCCATCCAACCACTATAAGCACACTTACCTTTGGTTAAACAATGCTTGCTTATTTTGAATACAAGACCTGCTTGTAAGCCTTAAAACACAATGCACAGAGCTCCATTATTAAGCTTTAACCTTCCTGAAATCTTGCTAGATAAACTTTTCTGTAGCTTAGGGAGTTATTCTAGACAAGCATTAATACACAGATCATTGTTCTATTTGTCCTGGCTTTTCTACAGTTTAAATAATTTTTTTGCTAACCTATCTCATAACTGCTGCTTAGCTCTACTCACAGTTCTGCTGCCTCTAAAGCCTACATCTTGCAGCTTTCCCAAAACCCTCTGATTTTGCAGATTCCCACACTGAAGTTCAGGTTGATTCATTTTTCTTTTGTTGTTACCTAAGAAGAACTTGCATGTTCAACCTGGATGTGTCAGAACAATATTCTGGGACTCACCCAGGGAGAGGTTTTGTATCTTTGAGACATTCTCTTTTTGTCAAAGACAATTGGATCAGAGATGTTCAATTTTGTTGAGTTTTGGTTTTGACTTTTTTTCTTTTTTTTTTTTTTTTTTTTTTTTTTGTCACAACAGTTTTGTCTGGAAAAATGTCATTTTGATGAAACACAAATTGCTGAAGAAATCTTACCAATTTTGACAATTCTGCTTGGAAGGGAGCTGGGGAGGAATATCTTGAAAATGCTGGAGCTCCCAGTTATGACATTTTCTGAATGGAAAGGAGTTTTGATTTATTTCTTTTCCTCTTTTCAAAGTGATGTTTCAAAATGTGCTGTTTTGTGGGGGAACAAAATGGTTGAATTGAAGGCCCGGGAAAAAAAAGGGAAATAAAATATTTTGACTGATGCAAGGCAGTTTCTCAGCATTTTATTTTGCAACTCTGTTGGCTTTTCGGACAACACCGGATGATTTAAAATTGTTGGTTGTTCTGTTCTGATATCCAGACTCACAGATGTGTTTCTCAGTTGAGCCAATGATGTATGAACCACACTCAGGATTGTGGTGATAAATTACCTGGTTTCATAGCTGAAAAATACCTGTTTTAATCCATTAACTATAGAGAAAAAAATACCCCAAGTCTCTCAATTCAAGGAACCATGCAAGGATCTTCCACTGCATGAATTATTCAGGAGCAGCGGTGGAAATGAAGCACCCATTACATTTACAAATATTCCACAAAGAGTTCAAGGCTGAGCAGGAATAGATCAGACAGCATTTATTGTAAAGCCTTGCCGAGTATTACTGGAGATGTAATTTCCTGTAGTAATTAACACAGGATCTGCAATCCAGCTTTGAAAAGGCGCCTGAACCTTTCCCTGTGAATTTAGGAACCATCTGAGTTATTCCATGCTCTAGGTGACTGGGAGCATTGAGCCTTTGTCTGAAATTAGTCCTCAGCAGTGGTGGATGATTAAAGAGGGTTCATTCCTTCAGGCTACCCGGGATTGATGTTTTCTATTAAAAAATGCACTGCTAAGGATTTGTGAAACGCACAGAGCCTCTCTGGGTGTGCGCCGCTGATTATGCAGATGCGCTTGAGCCATCAGATCGATGATAAACGATTTCTCCAAGTTGGATGGGGTGGCACGACCCACAGGGGATGGAGGGCGGGTTGTTATTTCTCCTCCAAGAATCAGAGAGAATCATTTGTTAGCTAAGAACAGCCAGGTGCCCAAGGACCAGATGGCAAAGGCCGCTCTGTCTGCACAGAGAGCAAGGGGAGTTAATAGTGGTGGCCCTCCTCAGACCTCTTCATTTCTACTCCATTTCCCTGTCCTTTCCCCTGCTTTAAAATCCACTTTTTTTATGGCTTCTGAGGCTGTGACTGGCTCTGAGTGCTGCCTGCTGGAAAAAAGTGAAAATTTGGGGTTTTTTGTGATTTTTTTTTGTTAGGGTTTTTTTGGGGTTTGGGTGGTTTTTTTTTTTTTGGTTTTTTGTGGGTTTTTGTGTGGTTTTTTTTTTTGTTCTTTTGGGGTTTTTTTTTTTAGTTTTTTGGGGTTTTTTTTTGTATTTTGGGTTGTTTTTTGGTTGGTTTTTTTGTTGTTTTTTTTTTTTGTTTGGGTTTTTTGTGTTTTTTTTTGTTTTTGTTTTTTTTGCTGTTGTTTTTTGGTCTTTTGTTTTGGTTTTTTTGTGGTTTTTTTTGTTTGTTTGTTTTTTGTGGGTTTTTTTTGGTTTTTTTTTTGTTGGTTTTTTGTGATTTTTTTTGTGGCTTTTTTTGTTTGGATTTTTTTTAGTTTTTTGGGGGTTTTTTGTGTTGTTTTTTTTGGTTGGGGGTTTTTTGGGTTTTTTTTATTTGGGTTTTTTTAGGGTTTTTTTTCTTTTTGTGTTGTTTTTAGGTTGTTTTTTGGGGTTTTTTGGTTTTTTTTTGTTTGTTTGTTTGTTTGGGGGGGGGCTGTTTTGGTTTTTTGTTTGGTTTTGTGTTTTTTGGTTTTTTTGTGGGTTTTTTTTGTTTTTATTTATTTGGTTGTGGTTTTTTGTGTGTTGTTTTTTGGTTTTTTTCAGGTTTTTTCGAGGAATAATACCCAGAGTTTGTTCCTGGTGAATGGAGTTCAAACATCTCTAGCACCATCCAGTCTTAAATCAGAGTTTAAAAAAAAAAAAAAAGGCTTTTTTCTAATTTCTAATTACTCCCAGAACATTAATTCACTGCTGGAAATTGGGATTCTGTTGAGTTGAGGTCCATGCAGAGACTGTAAGAGTCACTGGCCTGAAGATTTATCTACTTAAAAAACAGAGTAGGGGAAAAGTTATTAGAGCTGTTCCCACCTTTGATATGTGTGAAATCTTTTAAAATTGAAAATTCCAGTGGGAGATAGGGGAACTCTTTTGAAAACACAGTTCTTGCTTTTCAGTGAACTCCAAGTCTTCTTATCTCAATGATGAAGAATGGAGATAGTGATTCTCAAGGAATGCTGAATTTCACAATGGAGAAAAATGACAGTTCATCAAAAATGACCCTTTACTGTAGGAATCCATTTCACTGGAGGTCTTCCTGGACTCTTTTGTGTTGGAAAAAATAACAATTAGATCTCTTCCCAACAGTTTTTACCCTTTGAAAATTTGGTTTCTTTTGTAAACTTGAGAAATCTTACATCAGCTCGGCAAAACAATTTAGCAGTGTTCCCTCAGAAATAAAATACTTTGCAGGAATTCCTGTTGAGCTGTGTGGTGTCTCATCAAAGGGGGATTAGAAAGCCTGAGAGACCTTGTCACTCTACAGCTCGCTGAAAGGTGCCTGTGCTCACCTGGGGCCGGGCTCTTTCTCCAGCAGCACTGACAGAACCAGAGCACACAGACTCAAGGGAAATATAGGTTGGATGTCAGGAAAAAGTTTTCTACAGAAAGAGTGATAAAGTTCTGGAATGGCTGCCCAGGGAGGTGATGGAGTGCCCATCCCTGGGTGTGTTTAACAAAGCCTGGATGTGGCACTGGGTGCCAGGGTTTGGCTGAGGTGTTGGGGCTGGGTTGGACTCGATGATCTTGAAGGTCTCTCCTGTGACAGTGTTCACAGGGGTCTGAGGATGAGAGAAGAGATGAGGATCTGACTCCATGTTTCAGAAAGTTTGATATATTATTTTATGATATATATTATATTAAAACTATACTAAAAGAATAGAAGAAAGGATCTCATCAAAAGGCTATATAAGAATAGCAAAAGAAAGAATGAAAATAAAGGTTTGTGGATCGGACAGAGAGTCCAAGCCAGTTGACTGTGATTGGCCATTAATTAGAAACAACCACATGAGACCAATCACAGATGCACCTGTTGCATTCCCCAGCAGCAGATAATCAATGTTTACATTTTGTCCCTGAGGCATGTCAGCTTCTCAGGAGAAAAAATCCTAAGGAAAGGATTTTCCATAAAAGATGTCTGTGACACTCTCCCAACCCAGTGATTCTGGGATTCTGTCTGTGCTGGATCCTGCATCCAAAAGGGGAGAACACCCAGAGAGGAGCGAGCAACAGGCACAGAAAAGCTCTGCTCAGGTGCTGGCACTGCCACCCTGGAGCAGCACAGGCTGCAGGAGCTGCTGTCACCTCCCTTCTCAGGGGCTGCTTCCCTTCCCCATCTCCAGGGACATCATCTGCTCTCCTGGGCTTCAGCTGCTTCTCAGCTCCACTTGCTAATGCTGAAGGACAGGGGAGACTCTGCTGCCAGGCTTGATACAAATATGCAATAATTTGCTTTTAATCAGTATTAACAGTGCTGAGATTACAAAGTCAGATCCGTTCATATCACAGCGTTGGGATAACGAGGAGAGATCAGGGCCATGTTGGTCAAATTCCTCCTTCCTAACAAAGCATGGGGACGATCTGAGCACAGCTCATGCATGCAAAATCAAACCCAGCTTCTTGGGGAAACTTCTTCTCCAGCATCTCTGTCAGCATGTGAGTCTCAGTGTGCACAGGAGTTCTCAGGGCTCAGCTGTTTGCAGAGGGAACTGCCCCCTGTGTGCTGACAATTTGCTTCCATTAAAAGAATAAAAGCAGGCAATTAAATGAAGCAACACGTTTTTTTCCTAACTCTGGCAGGTGCTATCTGCTTGCACAGCCAGGCTCAGGGCTGCTCTTTGTCCCTTAATGGCTTTGATGAGTTTCCAAATCAAACCAGGATGGACAGGAACCCACAGAGATGCCTTTTGCACCTGCTCAGGGTGCAAATTCCTTGGTGGCATCTGCACCTTGCCCTGAGCTTGGTAGTTTGGAGCCCATCTTCAGGGTAAAACTGAAGATGTTTTAGCTTGAAGGTGGGCTCCAAACCACTGTGTTGGGTGTGATTGTGGTTTTGTGGTGGATTTCTTTGGGATGGGATGGGATGGGATGGGATGGGATGGGATGGGATGGGATGGGATGGGATGGGATGGGATGGGATGGGGTACCTCACTGCCCATCCACCACCAGGGTCAGAAACCTGAGTGTTTCTAAACCCTGGTGCAGCTGCTGGCTCAGGGGAGCTGACTGACCCTTTGCTGCTTCATTCTGACAGTTCAGACCTCTCTGAATACCCAAGCAGTGACAGGGGACAGGAACCTGCAGCCCTTTCCCCCACACTCTTCTGATCACTCTCTGACCATCTCTGCAATCAGAACCTGCAATTCACTGGCCAAAGAAGGATCTTGCCCCAGTTTACCCCGAATTTTTTGTTTCTTTGTTTCGGGAAGGATTTTGGGTTTCTTTTGTGTTTTTTTTTTTTTTTTTTCAGTGGCCATCTCAGGTGTTTCAAATTATCAGGGCTGCGGCCTGCTGAGCACAGACCAGACCCCTCCTTTCCTTCTCTTTCCCTGCATTCCTCAGTGGTGCAGTGAGAAATTCACCCTCTTTGGCCCTTCAGTGGGGTTTTTGCCCTTTAGTCATTTTTAGGTGACTGAAATGGAACTGGGTCTCGTGTCTAGGAGCCTCACAGATTTCTGCAAAAATATCCTTGTTGAAGAATTTCTGTCCTTTCACATTTGTCTCTGCATTTTTAGGATTTCACGAGCTGCCCTTCTTTTTCTTTATACTGCCACATTTTTCTTGGGTTTAGCTAAGCTGTTGTTATTTTATTTGGGGTGGTTTTTTTTTTGGTTAAAAATAACAGCTTTCTTCCTCAGATTTTTCCTACTTTCTTCAAAAGATATTTATCATCTTTAGATATAAATAAACAGGATTTTAAATTTTTTTTTAAAGTTCCAAGCTGGCTCCATCTCCCTGGAGCTGCTTGGTGCTCCAGGTGTGATCCCAGCCTCTCTCATGCCCTGTCCTGCCTCTCCTCACAGCCAGGGCTGCTCCTCTCTCTTTACACAGTGAGTAACAAGATGTCTCAGCAAGGCATCAAAGCCTGTGCTGCGTGTTCAGACTCCAAATCCCTGCCAATAATGCAGAGATAGGAGAGGATTATAATGGTGCATAACAAATAACAAGGGTTTAGAGTGACTTAAGAACACTGTGCTCAGAAAAAAGAGGGATTGTTGGCAGGGGGAAGCCTGCAGGTATGAAGGAAAGGTTTTTATTTCATGTATTTGTAGCACTTGCAATGAGGAACTCTGGTGTGTGAGATGGGTTATTATAATAAAAGAAGTTATCCTGGAGTTAGGAGCTCCTCTCACTCTAATGCCTTTGGGCTGTGGTCACTTTCTTCTTCCTCCAAAGGTGTCAAATTAGGAAGAAATCCAAGGGGAACCAGCGGATTCTGGGGGCTAAAGCAATGTGAAATCTGCTCTTTCTGCCTTTTTTCCCATTCTTTTCTCCTTGGAGCACCTCTCCCACATGGGCTGGGTTCCTGGGTCAAGGACAACAATCCCAAATATCCTGGCTGAGCTGAGCTGCCTCCCCACAGGAGCTCAGGTTTCCCTGAAAAGCCCTGCAGCCCTGGATCCTTCTGTCCCTTTCTTGCAGGCAGGGCCTGCTGCACTCAAAAATCAGTGTACAACAAGGCTGCTGCATGGGAAACAGGAGCCAGGGTGTCAGAACACGTTAGTGCTGCTTGGAGCTCCTGCCTACCTGACAAATCCCCCCTTTCCCTCTGAGATCCCACAAAGGGGGCTGCCAAATGCAAATGCCTGTTTGTTTTGTGTTAAACAAAGCTGCCTTCTTTCCCCTCATGTTTTTGAGAAAATAGGGAGGAGGAACTTTGTTTTTCTTTTGAAGAAGAAGAAAAACACAAAACCCAAAAAATGAGTAAATCTGAAACATCTAAGGGAGGTATTTACTGAAGCTGGCGCGTGGTTTGCTTTATGTGCTCCCTTTTTTTACAAGCTGAGACATCTGGATTTGTCTCATTTACCAGCTGAGAATGGCAGGCAGCAGCCGTGGAGGTGATTACACACAGGTTTAAAGCAAACAAGGAGAACAAACCAGTTGCTATTTAAGTGCCATTTCCAAGCCAAAGGTGGCCCTGCTGTAAACACAGATTACTGTGGTGCAGACACTGTCACCAGCTGTCTCCTGGAGCAAGCCTGGATTTGTGACACAGGCTGGGTTTTACTCACTGCCTTCCAAAAAAAAAAAAAAAAAAAAGTGACTTAAGTGACTTGTTTTCACTCTCCTGCTCCTAAATTCAACTGCAGGTTGATCTTTTCTGTCACAAAACAACACGAGCGCACACACTGCTGCTCTCAAGGTGAAAAAAGGGAAGTTTGTTTTCTGACTCCAACATTTATAGTGTTCCAAAATTGACAGTGGATTGGAGGGTGAAAGTGCCACCTCTCCAATGACACTGGACAAACCAACAGCCCATCAACTTTCTCCTCCTCCATAAAAGAATGCAAAACAATGAGTTATTTACAGAAAGTGTGTGAGAAAGTTCCTTACAAGAATGTAAATGTGACCGTGTTCACAGGGGTTCTTGGATGAGGGAAGAGATGAGGATCTGGCTCCCTGTTTCAGAAGGCTTGATTTATTATTTTGTGATATATATTACATTAGAACTACACTAAAAGAATAGAAGAAAAGGTTTTATTAGAAGGCTAGCTAAGAATAGAATAGCAAAGAATGATAACAAAGGTTTGTGTCTTGGACCGAGAGTCCGAGCCAGCTAACTGTGATTTGCCATTAATTAGAAGCAACCACATGAGTCAATCCCAGAGGCACCTGTTGCATTCCACAGCAGAAGATAATCAATGTTCACATTTTGTTCCTGACGCATCTCAGCTTCTCAGGAGGAAAAATCCTAAAGAAAGGATTTTTCATGAAAAGATGTCTGCGACATGTAAACATAAAAACTTAAAAAATCAGGGCAACACTTTTCCAATTTTTAGGTGCAAGAACACTGAGGTCCAGCTCAGCTCCTCTGCCTTAGCCTGTCATTTCTTTGGGCTGGCTTTGCTGCAGTTTGGGGGTGCCCAGCACTGCAGCTGTGACAGTGACACTGCCCCAGAGGCACCCAATTATAGATGGAAGTTGCCCAGCTGCCTGCACAGATTAGACAGAAGCAAACAAGATTTGCCATCCCTGTAGATCCTCTGACACACGATGTTCACAAAGGGCAGGGTGTCAAAATGCTTTGGCTTGAAATAAGAGAAGGGGGAGGAAATTAAAAAAAAAAGGCAGAAAATGGGTCATAATGGAAAGCACTGGGAGGATGCTTTAGAGATGCTGCAAAGTTTTGTGCTGCTCTGCTGGTTATTGTGTTGTGTTGTAGAAAGTTTCTGCACACTTTTAAATATTAAAAATGCAAGTTGTGTAACTTTACCTCTGGAAGTGTATCTATTTACATTGAGTGTGGAAAGAATCTCTTGTGTCCTGCACAGGGGGACTCAGGGACATTCCCTAGTGGGAAGGTGTACAAGAGCCATTGAATGGTAGCAGGACTCTAACTCACCTTCCTAAATCCAAAACCAACTTTCTATCCGAAACCTATAAAAAGTTTTCATCCCAAACCCATAAAAAGTTTCCATCCCAAAGCAAAAACTTTTATCTTGTTTTATGTATATTATAATATTTTAAAATATATATGATTATATAATGTATATGATATATAATAAATATTTAAAATATATTTTATATATAATTATATATTTAATTACATATAATTAAATATATTATATTATATATATTATATATTATTATATATATTATATATAAGTATATTACAAATATAATAATATATAAATTATATATAACTATATATAATATATAACTATATTATATAAATATATATTTTATATAATATATAAAATATATTTTTATATATTAAAATATATATTTATAAATATATATTTATAAATATATATTTTTTATATATATAATTATATTTAAGTTTTCTACCATGTGAATTGCACACTTTTATTCAAGCTACACACTTATAATCCCAGTTCTATCATTCAATTTTGGAAGCTTCCTCCACAGCCCCAGGTCAAATGCAGTGTTCTCTTGGGGGACGGTGCCTGTCAGCACAAAAAAATCTAAAATTTTGAGCAGCCAGGGTTCCAACAGGTTTGGCTGTTGAATGGCTGTGTGCTTGCCTTTAGCAGGTTCCACAGGGGAGGCCAGAGCCCCTCAGCTGCTCCTCCAGCTTTTTTACATCCACCCTTCCTGTTCAGGCTCCCCTTTCCCCCCCTAAATCTGTCCTTTGTCTGTCAGAAAAGCCATTCAGCTGGCAGGAGATCTCTGCAGGCATTCTGAGGCTTGTCATCACTCTGTGTTCCAGCCAGGCAGCTTTTTGGCCATTGTTAGCTGGATCCACAGCTCAGCTCGTTTTCATCTCCATCCAAACCAGGAACGAAATCCAGAAGTGCAGCTCCTCTGTTGATATCTGTGTGCTGTGGCAGGACCAGGCTGCCAGGTGCTCTGCTCTGTGCTCAGGGAGGGACTCCATTGTTCCACTGAGCTTGAAGCAAAGGCACACAGAGAAGCCAGATTACTTGGGAGAGCTGGAAAATCAGCTTTGGTTTCCATAGCCTCAATCCAATCTTTGATCCATCAGGCTGTGCTGCCTGGTAGTTTGAAACTGCTCACTTCCACCAGAGCTGAATCTGCCCCCTGCTCTAAAATCTGAGGCTATTTGATGTCTGACTCCAAACTTTCAGTGCCTCAGGCCTCTCCTGAGGGTGCCTCTATTCCAGCAGCCCAGAGCCACTGGTTTGTAAATTTTTTTTGCACACATTTATTACCAGCCAGAGGAATCCACTCTGCTATCAGCTTCATGCTTCAAGGGCAAACATCCTAATTACTTTTGGGCTTCATGGAATGCCTCAATCACAGATTTATTTGCCAGTTACATGCCAAATCATCTTCCTTATCTGAACTGTTTGTATTTTATGGGATTGGGGTCGGTTTGAATTTGTTGGCATCGTTCTGTTCCATGGAAAGGCAATTTCTCACTTGGCATGGGCCCAGTGGTGAATGCCCACAAATTTCCTTACTGATTCCTGAAGAAAAGAACCTCTTAGAGATGCACAGCAGATCCCTGGTGCCCTGGGCAGTTTCCCTTCTCGTGGACTCCCAGTCTTGGGGAGTTTCAGGTGGGATAATCTCTGCAGTCCCACTTTGCTACATGAAAGAGCTCGAGCAGCACCTTGTGTCCTGAAATGCTCCATGGATGCTTCAGGGGCTCCCTCCAGCAGCAACATTTGGATCTGTGGAGCAGCTCCCAAAAAGGTGAAACCTCCATGGTGGGGAAAATCCTCTACTCCCAGCGCCATAATATATTCCATCTTCTGTTGTATTTTTGATAAGGTTTTATTAAACCCTTTAAATTATTGGAAGGGACCATCATTTCTCACAATTGATCCCCAGACATCCCTCACTGGGAGGTGGGGACATGGCTGAGCTCAGACCCATCCAGCAGCACTCCCAGCTGCACCAGGTTTGCTCCCAAAATGGCTTCAGGGAGTGCTTTAAATCCTTTAAATCCTCACCCACCATCCATCCATGCTGCAGTCTGAGGGCCAGGTATCTTAGTTTGGAAAGACAGGAGTCTGCTAAGGAAGGCAGGAACCTCCCCTGAAATGGAGAATGTAAACCCTCCCCACCCCTCCCAATTGCTATAAATTTTAAATTAAGGGGCCCTCAGGCAAAAATATGGGAGAAAGAAATAACAGTTCTTTAATGAGGAAGGAAAAAAAAGGATAAAATAAACAATGCAGTAAACTAGAACAACACTGACAGAGTCAGAGCCCAGCCTGACACCCTGTGGGTCAGGGTATTGGTGGCAGTCCCATTGGAATTGTGGCTCAGCCCTCCTGCAGTGTCAGGGGTGGTTCTGCTGGAGCAGGGATCCTGTAGAGAAGGATGGATTCTTCCTCTGAAGATCCAGTGGGAGAAGAGGCAGCTGCTGTTCCTCTGGGGAATCCAGTGGAGAAGCTGTGCTGGTGTTCCAGAACCTCCAGATTATATCCATGTAGGAATGCTTGGCTCCTCCCCCTGGGTGGAGCATCTCCCAATGGGATGTTGTGGTTCTTATCAGCCATGCAGTGACATTCAATAGCTGTTATCAGCAGATGTCCCCTTCTGAGGGAGGAGTGATTGTGGTCACTCAAAGAGAGAGATAAGGCAAACTGCCCACGTGACAAAAGACAGCTGCCATACAGATGGTAATGGAAAACATCTTGCATTGCAATCTTCAACACCAGGGCAGCACAGCCCACGCAGCTCTCCCTGGGGGAGAGGCCTGAGTGGGATTAAAGAAGGAAACAGAAGTGCAGCCCTTTAAAGCAGAGTGAGGGGATGGAGCTGAGCAGCTCCTAATGGCCCCCAATCAGCTGTGCAGCTCTGCTGGCTGAAAATTACCTTTTCCCTTGATAAGATGAGAAACAAGCCAACAGGAGAACACCTCCAGCATTAACAATCATAATCCTGAATTCACTCAGAGAGCATACTTTGATTTGAGCATGCTGGAATAATACTAGAACTTTTTTTAGGTTAATAATTAATTGCGTGTTTTTAATTAGAAATTACTGTTGCATCCACATGGACTCCTAGCACATTGCATCTTATTAAAGCTGTAATTGGAATACGTTATTTATTTGTTTCCTTTGTTAATGTTCATATTTCTGGCTCCTCAGGTCACTAGAGCTGTAAAAGCAACTTGTTTAAAATGAAATGCAGCAAACTCCCAACAGTGAATGTTGCTGTGCGTGATAGTAATTGTTCTTGTTGCTCCGTGTTCCAGCGTGGTGCTTTGGGATGCAGGGGATATTTATGTGGTGTCTGCTCCTGGCTCAGGCTCAGCTGCTCACCAGCCACTTCAGGGTTTTCCCCCTATGGAGATCTGGGTGGGCTGTGCTGTCCTGGCCCTCAGACTGCAGCATGGATGGATGGTGGGTGAGGATTTAAAGCATTCACTGAAGCCTTTCTGGGAGCAAACCTGGTGCTGCTGGATGGGTCTGAGCTCAGCCACATCCCCACCTCCCAATGAGGGATGTCTGGGGCTCAGTTGTGAGAAACGATGCTCCCTTCCAAGAATTTAAAGGGTTTATTAAAACCTTACCAAAAATACAACAGAAGACTGAATTGAGAAAATATGACAGTGCAAGGAGCAGAGGATTTTCCCCACCATGGAGGTTTCACCTTTTAACCCTTTAGCCCCTCCCAAAGTTCTGTCCATTGACTCCTTCACTGTCCAGGGGTGGAGATCATTCCTTAAATCTTGATTGGTGCTCAGGTGTTGCCATAGTAAAAAAATCCTCCCAAATATCCCAAACCCAGGCCACCCCCTGATAACAACACAAGGGGGTAAAACATAACTATAAATCTATTAAACTTCTCTTAACATATATACATGATATTTACCTTTTAATTGTGAGAGTCAACCATCACATAGCTCATCCATCCCAAACCCATTCCTGCCCTCCCAGTGGGAAGATTTCCTGTGCTCATCATCCTCACTGTTCCCTCTGCATCTCCTCCCCTGATTTCAGTTTCTGGAGATAATCCTGGATGAAGAGCAGAGACTCTGCAGGAAAAGCTCAGCTTTGTGTCCTGCCAGGCTGGCTGCTGGGATGGAACAGCCTGGGAAGGACTTGTGTGGCTCAAAGCAGCTGCTGAGCTCAGCCCTGAGGATCAGGTGGATGCAGCATGAAAACGAAGATAAGGAGCAGAGTTAGAGACCTCCACAGGCTTTGGAAAACTTTAAAGAAGTAAATCAGGATAAGTATGGCTGGAAAGGCGTCAGTGAGGGGCAGCCTGGTCTTCCAGGGAGTGATGGGCTAGAAACTCCTTTGGGTCAGTCCACTAAAAGTCTGGGGGAAAAAATAACAGAGCTTATCAGAAAAAAACAGGTTCTCTCTGAGTTCCAAACCAAATTGCATTTCCTTCCACTTGTTCCATTTGTTTCATTATCCGCTGAGAGAATTGACTCAGAAATCCTGTGTTGTGTAAGAGATAATTCTGAGGACCCTTTGTAGCCTTTTAATCAAAAGTCTGCATGGAAGCTGACACCTCAAATCTGCCCTCATTAAGGCAGTTGAGAGATTACCAGTTGCAGGCCACCCAATTTGCCTGTAAATATTCAAGGAGCTGAGGTAAAATCCACAGATGTGAAAAGCCAGCATGTCTAAGCAACAGCAAAACCTTTGGCACCCCTTCAGATAATCTTTGGAACACCAGGATTTGAGTTGATTAGAAGAGAAAACCAAAGCAATTTGAGGAAGAGTCGGGGGGGTGGGGAGGAGAAAGGAGAAAATTTAGACAAGAGAAAGCAATTACAGGCTTAAAAGGAATAATAAGCATCAATTAGCAGCAAGTATCTCTGCCTACAATGAAAGCTTTTTCTAATACATCCACGGTGGAATAGAGAAAGAGAAAAGACAGCTCCTTCAATGAATTGCAGCAGGGATCCCGAGATAAAGGGGAGTAAATGCTGGGGAGATATTAAACAATTACTTAGCATCAGCCTTTTAGAAATTAAAAAGGTGGAGGCTGCTCTGAGCTGAGGAGCTTCCCAAAGACACCAGATAAGGCTGCCGATGCCAGCTGATAATGGCACGTGGCTGATGCTCTGCAGAGAGCCTCTTGTGCTTGGCCAAGGAGCAGCTTCCAGGGAGAGGCACGGCAGGAGCAGGGAATGGAGCACAGGGCTGGGCAGGAGATGGGGAATGAGGTGCCAGCTCTGTGCTGGCAGTGCCAGGCTGCCTGTGTGCCACTGCTGGTCACGTTCACATTCTCTGGAAAAATCCCTTCACCCAGGGTTTTTCTCCTGGGAAGTTGAGAAGCCTCAGAGAAAAGGAAAACAATTCTTATCTCATTTGCTTCTCCTGTGTTGTGCTCATGTGGATTGTGTTTGGAGCTTTTTTAACCACAGGTGATTGTTCCATTGGATTCTGCTGTGATTTGTTTTCACTCTTTGGCCAATCACGGCCAAGCTGTGTCTGGACTCAGGTTTTCATTATTATCTTTTAGCCTTCTGTCTGTATCCTTTCTGTATTCTTTAGTAGAGTTTAGTATAGTATTTTTAATATAATATAGTATCATTGTACCCATGATATTTTCTGAAAAATCCTTTCCTTAGGATTTTTCCTCCTGAGAAGCTGAGAGCCTCAGGAACAAAATGTAAACATTGATTATCTGCTGCTGTGGAATGCAACAGGTGCATCTGTGATTGGTCTCATGTGGTTGTTTCTAATTAATGGCCAATCACAGTCAGCTGGCTCAGACAGAGAGTCCAAGCCACAAACCTTTGTAATTCATTCATTCTTTTGCTATTCTTAGCTAGTCTTCTGATGAAATCCTTTCTTCTATTCTTTTAGTATAGTTTTAAGATAATATATATGGTAAAATAATAAATCAAGCCTTCTGAAACATGGAGTCAGATCCTCGTCTCTTCCCTCATCCTCAGACCCCTGTTAACGCTGTCACATATCATAAAATAATAAATTAGCCTGCTGACAACATGGAGTCAGATTCATCATTCCTCCCTGCAAACACAGTAACTGCTTCCCATGGAAAAGGGGCTGGGGAAAGGTTTGGCTTCTCCATCTGCTCCTTGCTGCTGGTGGCCCGTGGTGGGTGATTGTGCTGCCTGCTCTGCCAGCCAGGATTCCACGCCTGGTTGTGCCTGGTGGGGAGCTCAGTGATGGGCAGCTGTGCTGCGGAGTCCAGGCTTGGCATCCATGGTGCAAGCAGGGCAGGGACAGGATTTAGTTGGCTTCAGCTCCCCTCAGCTGTGTCCATGTTCCTGGAACAGGGCTCTAATTGGATCACGCCAGGCACTCAGCCGAGCGTAGCTAATCCTTTTCTGTCTCTCTCCTCCTCTCCTGCCCCAAAATAATGGAGGCTGGGGCTGGGCCCAGGATTGTGGGGACTTGTTTTGTGTCTGGGACACTGATTTTTTAAGCTTTTGTTTAGATCTTGTCCAGCCCCTTTTTCCGAATGGCAGCATCTGGCTGAGCTCAGCTACATCTCCCACTTCAATCCCTTCTCTTCCTAGCAAAGGAGGGATCCCAGTGAGGAGCAGGGATGTGGGAGCTGCTGCCATCTCAGTGCATGTTCATTCTGCCAGACCAGGGGCTTCCCAGGGCTTCCCAGCTCAAAAAGGATCCAGGATAACCGTGAGAAATTCAGAATTCTGTGGCATCCCCTGTGCGAGGGGATGCTCTGACTGCGGCATGTGAGCGGTTCTGATGGCAGGGGTGTGTGAGGAAGGGCTCTGGAGGGTGGGCAGGCTTTGGATTTCCAGCTCAAGAACTAGAAAGCACCAGGGGAAGCTTCCCCTTGTAGGTGACAGCATCAAAAGAAATGAAAGAAGGTTGGTGCTGGCACTGATAGTTCAGCTGAGGAACTCCTCGCTGCAGGATGGTTTATACAATATCAGGCAATGTCACACTGATTAATGGCAGAGAAATCTGCTTAGAGATACTAAAGACATGAAAGCACTGCCTGACTCTGAATGAGACACACAAGTTGGAATCTGAGAGGCTGTTTGGGGGAAAATGGTATATTTGCTATTAATTCTCGTGCTGTTCCCAGATATCTCTTTTTGGCTGCTGTTAGGGAGAACTACCCAGATATTTGGGCTGCTCCTTATCCTTGTTTTCTTTTCCTGGTGCTGCGTTCTGGTGGTATCAGCCTCCCTGGGGCAGCAGTGGGATTCCAGAGCCCTTTTGCAAAAACCAGCTGAGTTTCAGCCTGTGTGGCTTTCCCTGCTGAGGCAGCTGGGATGATCCGGGCACTCCTGACAGACAATGAAAGCCAGCACAGATCTCCCTCTCCAAAACACTGCAGTCATTTGGGTGACCTCAATGCAGGCATGATCCTGCTAGCATTAAATGGAGCTGAAAAATGTCTGTATTTCTGCTCAGCAGCAGCTATTTCCAGAGTGGGAACAAGGCAAGGAACACCACTGATGCTTCAGCTGGCACATGAGCCATGTAACCCTTCATCCCCTCCTTCCCCAAAGGCCTGGCAGGTCTCTCCAACATTCCACAATTAGCAAAAAAAAAAGCAATTTCTGTATTTGTTGGTGATTCCCTGGCAAATTTAAAGTCATGTTGTGATCTGCCTCACTGTAATGTGAGCAGGGAGCCACTCACTTGAGATCAGCAGCATCACCCAGATCAGTGCCTGTGATAATTTATTTGTGGGGAATTTTGGAAGGAATATGAGATAGGTTTTTTGAGCTGATTTTGATGATGTAGTTTATTTATTTTTATTTTTATATAGGTAAGAAGGGTGAGTTTGGTTTACATTGTTATAATATGGTTTAGAATGTCACTAGACCTTTAGTTACAAGATTTTTCCAGGAGTTATCGATTTATAAAACACTGTTAATAAGGATATTTATGTTTTTGACTTAATTTTTAAATATTTTATTTTAAGGACTTATGTTATAGTGTAAGTTTTCTTTAGTTAATTATGTTTTGATATAAAGGCTGTATTAAGGCTATATTATGATTATATAAAGACTTATGTGGTATTTAATTTTTTTGTAAGTACTTAATTTTTTATACTTTAAACTTTAAAACTTTAAACTTTTTTATTTAGTTTAACGTGATTTTGTTTTAAACAATAAATTTATATTTTTGTTTTTAGTACTTAAGTTTGGGATTGTGGTTAGGTTTAGAGTTAGGGTTGGGTAAGGGTTGGATTTCATTAGTATTAGGTTGGAGTTGGGTTTATTTAGGTTTAGGTTTTAGGGTTTGTTTTGTGCTGAAGTGTAAGGGTTTTTTTAGGATTAAGTTTGGAATTAGGATTAGGCTTGGGTTTAGGCTTGGAGTTAGGTTTCGACTTGCATTAAGGTTGATTTAAGGTGAGGATTTTTTTGTTTATTGCATCCTGGAGGGATTTACTGAGCTGCACAATTCCCCTGTGCCAGCCCTGGGTCAGATCCAGAGCCAAAATTGGGCTTTTCCAGGGTTCCTGTGCTGGGATGTGCTTGGGAATTTATCAGCACTTGACTTCCAGGGGTGAATTTTCTCTGTTCCCAGCTGGAGATTTTCTCCTGTGGTGCCAAAGTGCTGAGATCACACAAGGATCCAGCAGGAGCAGGGTGGGAGGAGATCTCTGGAGCAAGAGGGAGATGGGGAAAGGAATGCTTCAGTGAGCTAATTCAAAGCTGGTTTTTAATTAAAAAATTAAAAAAAAAAAAGTGAAGAGAAAATGAGATAAAAGTGAAAGACAAGAAAAATCTCCTCAAGGCTGGACAGACCTATCATGCAAATAAGGATTTTAAGTGGAAAATTTAAAAAAAAATTACCAAGAAAGAGAAGAGAAGCAAGAAAGTAGCCAGCATAAAAATTAAGTTGCTGACTCAGTCTTGGAAAGAGTTCAGACAAGAACTCTTCTATTTTTTTTCCCCAAATAGATTTTTTTCTGTAAATAATAGATGAAATAGGAACGAATAACAGCAAAAATGCCAGGGTTTGTGAGTGCTGAGTGCGCTTTCCCTCATTAAACCAATTTTTGAAGAGACATTTACAGGGAACACCCTGTCCCAGCAGCTGGGAATTTGCAGAGCACTTTGCAGCCACCTGTGGCTCAGGGTTTGCTGAGCTCCCTTTGCCTGGGTGTCAGTGGTTGGGAGGCACATGGAGAGGGACAGGACTGGTGGCACTGGAGTCCTTGTGCCCTATGGATTATCGTATTTATTGTCAGGGAATGTCCTGATAAAGGCAGGAATGATGAATCTGACTCCATGCTCTCAGAAGGCTAATTGATTACTTCATAATACTATATTATATTGAAGAATACAGAAAAGATCCTTACTGAATGCTAAAAAATAATAATGAAAACTCGTGGCTCTCTCCAGATCCCTGACACAGCTTGGCCCTGATTGGCCAAAGAGTGAAAACAACTCCCAGCAGAATCCAATGGAACAATCACCTGTGGGTAAACAATCTCCAAACACATTCTGCATGAGCACAACACAGGAGAAGCAAGTGAGATAAGAATTGGTTTCCTTTTTTCTGAGGCTTTTCATCTTCCCAGGAGAAAAACCCTGGGTGTGAAGGGATTTTTCCAGAGAATGTGAATGGCACAGTGAAGCTGGGAGCTGTGTCCATCTGCTGGAAGGTAGGAGAGCTCTGCAGGGAGACCTGGAATGGTTGGATGGATGGGCAGAGTCCAATAGGATGAAGTTTATAATAAATCCAAGTACCCAGTCCTGCATTTTGGCCACAATAACCCCTGCAATGCTCTGGGCTGTGGACAGTGTTCCCTTGTTTATCAGCACACAGAAAAAGCCATTCCTGAGCACCCCACACTCCTCTGCTGCCTTTTGTTGTGCAGTCACCTCAGGGGATCTGTGAGGCTCATCAGAGAGAATTCTCCAACAATTTCACCTCCTCACTTGGGCAGGGTGGGCGGGTGGCAGCTCTGATTGTGTGATTATTAGAATGCACTGCAAGTCACAGCAGCAAATGTCTGAGCCTTGCTGTACAGCAGCTCCAAACGTCCTCTGCTGCTCAGCAGCTTTTCCCAAAGACATGTGGGATGTGTTAATATGCACATTAAAGCCAAGGGTCACAGTATCACACCCAGAGCTGGCCTTGGGGTGAAACTTCTTGTAGCTCGTGGCAGAAGTTGGGATTTATGATGAACTCCCCCATGAGCAAAAGATTAATGCAAACCTGTCTGCCTTGGCTGATGGTGGGAGTGTCTCTTGGATGTCAGCAGTTATGCCTACCAAAAATTATCTTTGATTTAAAATAAATGCACAGATCACCTGCTTTTTTTTCCTACTAGGAAAAGATGTAGAGGCTTAACAATTTTTGTAGTGCTGGATGAGACACCACAATGCCTTAAGCAACACCAGCTCTTGATCAGGTCTTTGGATGTACAACAGCAAAAAGAAGCTGGTGCCCTTCCAGGCTTTCCCCTCCTAATATAAATCACCTTTTCTTTTTTTTTTTTTTTTTAATGTAAAAAAAAAAAGCCCCAGAATATTACCTTTTAGCCATTTTGCTTTGGGGAGATAAATCTGAGTGGAAGCCAATCCATTGAGGTGTGACATGAGCTATATTGCAGCCACAAACCATCTGGGACTGTTTGTTATCCCAGGGTGTCCTGTTTGTGTCCAGGCTCCATGAGTTACTGGTACAGCACTGGCCATGGAGGGGGTGAACCCACTGCTGAAGACACAGCAAAAGCAATTTTCTTCCTGCTCCATCTGGGCAGTGAAGACAACTCGCTTTAATCTTTTCTTTCCAAGCGCTAATTAATCTTCTGATGGGAACGAGGACAATATTTGGCCTGGCATGGTGGGTGGTTACTCATGCAAATGAGCACCTTTGTTCCATCCACAGAGGACAGAGCTGAGCCCCCAGCTCAGACCTGGGGCCAGTGTCAGTGCAATGGCACAAAGGCACTGAGTCAATGCAGAGACACCTGTGCCACAGACATCTTTTCATGAAAATCCTTTCCTTAGGATTTTTTCCTCCTGAGAAGCTGAGAGGCCTCAGGGACAAAATGTAAACAATGGTTATCTGCTACTGTGGAATGCAACAGGTGGGTCTGTGATTGGTCTCATGTGGAAGTTTGGAATGAATGGCCAATCACAGTCCAGCTGGCTCAGACTCTCTCTCTGTTATTCATTCCATTCTATTCTTAGCTTAGCCAGCCTTCTGAGATGAAACCTTTTCTTCTATTCTTTTAGTATAGTTTTAATGTAATATATATCATAAAACAATAAATCAAGCCTTCTGAAATATGGAGTCAGATCCTTGTCTCTTTCCTCATCCCAAGACCCCTGTGAACACTGTCACACACCTGGCCAGGTGTGAGAGCAAAAGCTGAATTCCAGCTGGGCCATTAGCAAGCAGTTTTGCTGCAGCACTGATCCAGCTGTGGATGCTCTGCTTTGATAAACCCTTAACTCAGACACCCTTAAAGCCAAAGAAGCAATAAAGTGAGGGCTAGGCACTGGTGGTTAATGAAGTGAGCTTCATCGAGGAGGAATGTGTGTCAGGGCAGAGGTCCTGAGGAGGCAGTGACACATTTACCTCAGGAGAAGCAGGGGCTGGAGCCCAGGACCTGAGGATTCAGTAATTGAGAGTGTTTGAGCCCGCCTGGGGAGCTCTCCACAAATACAGTTGTCCACCTGGGTAGCTGAGGAGGATTAAAAATAGCCCAGCAAGATGTTGGCTTATCCCTGAGAGAACAGAATTAGTTGTCTGGAAAAGACAGAGCATATTAGAGGAGGATGAAAGGTGGGTGAGCACTGCTCTTTCTCTTCAGTTAAATTCCTGCCCTATCCCTGCAGGCTTTGGATGTAAGATCAGACCCTTTTTCTATTCAGCACTTACCCTCTCTAATGCAGAGTTAAGCACTGCCATCTATCCTCTGCCAGGATCTGAGAGCAGGACCCAGAGCTCACAGCCCTGCCCCAGCCCCTGGGCTCCTCTGCTGGGGCTTTTTGCTGATAATCTGAATCTGAGCAGCTGAATCACTGAGCAGGAGCTTGGGCTTGTAGATCTGAGGACAGTGGCCGGCCTGGTTGTCTCATGGGCTGTCAGAGGTGTTTGATTGCTGCTGTTTAATGTGGGTTTGCAGCTTTTCCGGCTGGGAATGTGGTGGGCAGGAGGGGCTGCCCTGGTGTTGTGTCCCCCTGGGGGATGCTGAGCTGGTCTCTCTTCCCCCAGGGTGCTCAGCCTTGGTTTAATGGCTGCAGGGAGCAGCAGCACTGCTGGACAGGGAACATTTCCCTCCATTTCTCACATGGAATATGCCCAAATTCCACACACAAGTTCCTGCCCCATTCTGCCTCCTCAGAACAGCTCAAACCTCTCACTAGGAACCCACCAGACCTTGGTTCTCTTGGTCCTGACTGAGACACAACCATTCCTCTTCCTCCAGGGAGTGCTTTTCTAAATATTTCTGTCTGTTCTGCAGCAGTCATGGGGCTGGATGATTTTTTTTTCCACTTGTGTTTACTCTTCTATACTCCCCATTTTTAACTGTGACTCCTTGGTTTGCTGCCCCATTTCCCACCCTCTGTCAGTGGCCTCTGCCCAGATAATTCAGTCCACACAGGATGTTCCAGCAGGATCAGGGATGCTCACTCTGTATACAAATCTCATTTTCACTGCCCGTGAACCTGTTGAATGTTGAGTATTGGCTCCAATGTGGCAAAAGCTGTGATGCAGCTCAGTCTGTAACAAGTGGCTCATTCTAAATTGGGATAATCATTAATAAACACCCATTAAATATTAGATTAAACTATGATTCCTTTGTTTGCTGATCTTCTTTATTGTTTCTTATTTAGTAGCTGCATTCAGGAATATTCACACATGATTGCTTATGATGTTTTAATTGTCTTTGAATTGTTGCTTCACGGCTCAGGTTGGAACCTGGGTAAAGTGTGCATAGGATCCTGAAAATCACTGCCTCTAATGAGTGTCTGGCTCCTGCTGCAGAGTTATCTTTGCTTCTTTTTGACTCTTTAATTGCTGGGAACAGGCAAACCTGGTTTCCTGCTGGCTGAGTCTGAAGTCCTTCATCTTGTTAGGAGCAATGAGAAATCACCAGGATGAAGCTGTGGTGTTAATATCCAAGGAACATGGCTAACCAGCTGCCATCAATCTTCATGCAAACCAGACATTCAGCCTTAAATTGCATCATCCTTAGTGGAGTGATGCAGTTAAGCAAGCATCAAGTGGCCCCAGGGCAAAGATGTTTCAGATTCATTGAGTTATTCTTTTTTTTTGATCTGGCAAGGGGCAGGGCTTGGGTTTTGATAATTTGAGTCCTCCAGAAAGTGAGGGGAGGGGGTTACACACCTGAGAGAGCTGCCCATGCTGCAGGGAGGGGGTTACACACCTGAGAGAGATCCCCATGGCCTTGTTTCAGGCTGGCCTTTGCACCAAGCACCCCAGAGGAGCTGGGTGAGGAATTCTGCTCTTCCTGGCCTTGCCCTGGTGTTGAAGATTGCAATGCAAGATGTTTTCCATTACCATCTGTATGGCAGATTATCTTTGTCAAGCGGGCAGTTTGCCTTATCTCTCTCTTTGAGTGACCACAATCACTCCTCCCTCAGAAGGGGACATCTGCTGATAACAGCTATTGAATGTCACTGCATGGCTGATAAGAACCACAACATCCCATTGGGAGATGCTCCGCCCAGAGGGAGGAGCCAAGCATTCCTACATGGATATAATCTGGAGATTCTGGAACACCAGCACGGCTTCTCCACTGGATTCCCCAGAGGAACAGCAGCTGCCTCTTCTTCCACTGGATCATCAGAGGAAGAATCCATCCTTCTCTACAGGATCCCTACTCCAGCAGAACCACCCCTGACACTGCAGGAGGGCTGCAGCCACAATTCCAATGGCACTGCCACCAACACCCTGACCCACAGGGTGTCAGGTTGGGCTCTGACTCTGTCAGTGTTGTTCTAGTTTATTGTATTGTTTATTTTATAAATTTATTTTCTTCCCTATTAAAGAACTGTTATTTCTTTCTCCCATATTTTTTTGCCTAAATTTAAAATTTACAGCAATTGGGAGGGGTGGGGAGGGTTTACATTCTCCATTTCAGGGGAGGCTCCTGCCTTCCTTAGCAGACTCCTGTCTTTCCAAACCAAGACACCTGTCTCTGCACAGAGGTTCAGCAGCACCAGGGATGCTTTCCTGTGGTTCCTGGCACACACAGGAGGGGTTCTGGCCCGGATGCTTTGATGGAGGGCTTGGCACTCTCTGCTGTGCTCAGAGCAGCCTGCCTGGTGTTGGCAGTACAAACAGGGCCCTTTCTCCCTGCAGCAGGGTAATAACCAGCCAGGGATCCCTCTGAGAGAAATCAATCTGTGGAAATCCCAGCTGAAGCACGGGAGAGAGGATCTAAATTTAGTGCAGCCTGCCTGGGGCTCCAGGGGCAGTTGCTCAGAAGTTGAGCCTGCATCCAAAGGCTGCAGGCAATGCAGGAGAGCAACACACTCTGTTGTACTTCCAGGTGCCTCTCCTGAGTCTTTGGGATCATGGATTCATTTGGTAGTTGTTTTAAAAAAAAACACAAAACAACAAAAGAGTTGTAGATACAAGGGAAGAGCAAGAGTTTGTGCCTCACAGGGGCTGCAGCCTGCACAGCAACGTCAAACAAGGGCCTGAAGGAACAAAGCTCTTCTTATCCTCCCTTCACAGCTGGGTGACTGAGTTCTGTGAGATGAAGTGATTTGCCTGTGGTTGTGTGGCAAGTGGGGAGGCCAGGAATGGAGCTGGCATCTCAGGGGATCCCAGTTCACAGCCGGTTTCTCTCTGCAGCTCCAGACAAACCCCTGATTTCTCAGTGACCTGTTGTTTTGCCCTGGGCATTCCCCAGCAGGAGAATCAGCAGGTTGGCATCTCCACTGGAAACAAATCAGTACAGCTCCTGCTTGGCACTGAGAATGTTGAGTCTTTTAAAGAAAAAAAATCAAATCCACGCTTCCTTTAGACAGTGCTTGTTGCTTTTTCTCAAGAGACAATTTGTGGATGCTACACTTAGGCCTGGAAGCAAACTGGAAACATTGCTAAGTCTCCAAAACAGCAAATTGCAGCAGAACACCTTCCCGGGGCTGATAAAGCTGCCAAGGACTCTCAGTTTGGAAAGCCAGCAGCACTGCAAATTGAATTCCTGGGGAAGAGCAACTGTGACCAGAGGAAATTGCTGCTGCTTGCTGAGGATGGAATGGCTCTGGCTGTAACCTGAATTTGGTGGCATCAACCCCAACATCAGCACTAGGATAAAACTCCTGCAGGTTTTGCTCAGTGAGTTGAAAGCAATCCTTCCTTCATGGAGTGGTGGAAAGGACTCCAGATGAGTGAGAGGCACAAATAGAAAATACTTGCAGTGATTTTCTTGCCCATTAAATGTTCTCTGGAAGGGGTCATTGTTAATGTTGATGCTTCCCATCTAAACAAGAACACAGAGCCCTCCTTGACAGGGAGTTTAGCAGAGCTGGAGGGATTAGGGGGTGTTACAATATCTCACTTTTTAAAAGTTAATGTATTAGGGAAGTGTGAGTCTAGACACGTATTGCAAGACTGATTTAGGATCTTAAAGAGGATTCTGCCTTTCATTCTGGCTTTTATTAAAAGCTTTGTAGTACATCTTTAAAGAGCCACTAAAGCCACAGTGAAAACATAAAGGAGAAAATAATAGAAGCAGAAAGATTTTTTTTTAAATGGATTTCTTCCTCCATTTTCTCTCTTGCCCCTACTCAGAGTTGAAAGCCATTTGCATAAAAATATGATGTTCATTTTTTTTCCCTTTAAAAACACAACTCACTTCCTCTTCACCCTCTTCCCCTGAAAGCTGGGGGTCACTGTGCAAGATTAATGCCAGACTGTGGAGCAGCAGAATGCCGTGAATTCAGAAGTTCATCCAAACTTATTCTAGCTGCAGAGTGGCTGAGATAGGAGCAAGCTGGGGGAATTTGGGACAAGGTAATTGGTGCTCAGAAAGAGCTGGAATAGCTGCCAAAAGATGATGGGCAAGGGAGCTGTGTAGATTTATGGAGGGTTGGTAAGAAAATGCCTATAGGAACACAGATCTGCAAACCCTTGGAGAACACAATTATTTGTGTGGGCAGATCCAGCTAAGCTCCTACTGAAGTAAAAGTTATTTCACCTCTAATTTTGGAAAGAAAAATAGCCTGGCACCCAACTTTTGGGATACTTGAGGTCTGCTTCTGCAGGGAAAGAAGAGGTTGATGTTCTTCCATCCTGAGATGGAAGAATATATGCTGTTCGCTTTCATTTTATCTTTTTTTCTCTCCCCAATCTCTTAACTTCTAATGGTCCTTTCAACTCCCAGGCACCCAAACCACTGAAAGCAGGACTGGCTGGCTTCAGGTGAGGAGGGAACAGCAGGAACAGATGGATTCCTCAGCACCAGAGCCTGGTTTCCATGCCAATGGAGCCTGCTGACAGAGAACAAGGAGTCAAACTCTGCTGACAAAGGATGTGGGAGCTGCTGGCTGAAAATTTCCCGAGGCTCTGGTGATTCCAGGTGGCAGCCAAATGGAGCTGCTTTCTGTTCAGGAGGCATTGGGGAAGGATGAAAGCTTGACAAGAAAGTCTCACAGATATGTGCGCTTAGCAGAAAGATTTTTGAATGTAGATGATGAAGAAGGAATAGAGATGGAAGCAAGTTTTGATATAGAAGAAAAGAATTGCTGAGCCAGTTTTGCTGGATAACCAAGAAGGCAAAGGGTGTGTTAGTTAGAAGGGGTTTTTATGGCTTAGAGCAAAAAACCCACCCCAAACAAGATGTTTTTACCAAGCAGGAAGATGGCACAGATAAACAAGTCGGCAGATGTTGCAAGTAGAAAAAAGGTCTCAGAATTTTCCCCTGCAACAAAACTGAGAAACAATTTCTAGCTTAAACTGTAATGTACTGACTTTTAGTGATTGGAGAACAGTAACATGAATATGGTAATTACAGTAGTTATGATATTCTAGAGATAATAGTTAAGGTGTAGATTGGTTCTACTGTATGAAGATGCTGAGCAAAGAAAAGTATAAAATGCATTGTAACCAAAACCAAAGTATAAAATGCATTTATAACCTAAACTCAGGGTCTCCAGGCCTGCCTGCAGCTGGAGCTGACAGCTGTGGGCACAGCTCTCTCACCCACGACCCTGGACAGCTGTAACCTCTTGGATGTAATAAGCTGCATTTTGGAAACTGCCTGGAGTCCTGCATCCCTCATTTCGGCTCTTACAAGGAGGGATTTTGTGTTTTAAACACAGCCTAAGTGTTGAAACCCAGGAAGTTCCTCTCACTGCCTTGGAAGACTTGAGACCCTGTCAGGGGGCTTGGAGACCTTGGCACAGAGCCCAAGACCCTTGTGCCTTTGATTGAGCTCTTGGAAAAAACAATTAACCAACATTTATATGAAGAATTACAGGTCAAGAGAATTTAAGTAGAATGATAGTTAGTTTGTCAGGGGCAGAAAATAGATTTTTTGAACTTTTACAATGGGGGTTGAGGAAGCAAGATGGAGGAATCTGGGCATGTCCAACCTTTCTCCTTCTTCTTCTTCTTGGCCTCCATCTTCTGCTGTGATGGTGGCACTTTTGGGTTGGTTTAGAGTAGAAGCTCACTGTCTAACATAGGTGATAGGTATTGGGAAGTTATGGTAAATAATGTACAGGTAGTTTTTAGCATAAAAGATAACACCAGTGTGCCTCAACCCGACCTGCCAGACAGACCTCGGCGGGTCGGAGAAAGAATTTTATAGATAAGAAACAATAAACAATCTTGAGAATGAGAACAGAAAAATCCCGACTCCTTCTTCAATGGCTGGGCTGGGAAAAGAGGCTTGGATGTATCTCAGAGTCACTGTGGCCAGCAGAGAATCTGAGCCCCAAGCCCCTGAACAAAGCTCCTGGCAGCTCTGTGGAATGCAAACGGCGCTGCTGTCATCCACAGCTGTACTCAGCTCACCTGCCCCCAAAGAGGAGGAGGAAGGCGCCACAATTTGCATATAAATGAGGTCAGGTTGGGTTCCTCTGCAGTCATTAAGGTGGGCTTACCATCCTGTTTGTTCTTAGCAAAGCTGCTCACCCCATCTCTGCTCCGCGGTTTGCCATGGAGATGTGGAAGGGGCTCACAGCTGCTCTGGGAGTCAGAAGAGAGAGAAAAGCTGATAAGATTTGCCTTTGTCCCTGAAAGGAGTTCCACCAAGGCTGTGGGCATGAAAACCGAGGAGAAGAAAAGATAAAAGAGGGGCCTGCAGTTGAATTTTGGCAGAAAACAGTGGTGGACACCACCCTGCACCTATGAACATTATGTTGATTTATTGCGGCCAGTGAATAGGCATAAACTTTGTGAGAGGGTAAAAAAGGACAGCATGCTGCTAAAAAAAAAAAAAAAAAAAAATTAAAAAAGAGAAGGCTTCTCAAATCCATGGTGTTCTTCTGTTTGTTGTGACCATCTCAAGAAGGACATGGGGAGAATACCTCTGCTCCTGAGTTCTCAGGTGGGACGGGGAGAGAGCCCCTGCAGCTTCTGCTCCCACTCAGGAGCTCAGCCACACCTGGGTTTGGCACCAGGAGGGTTTGCAGAGAGGGAAACTGAGGCAGGGAGTGAAGGAAAAGGTGCTGGGCTGGCAGAGCAGAGCAGAGCTGACACCACTGCCATGCTCAGAGGCTGCTCCTGCTTTCATTGTGGAGTTCTCCCTCTCCAGGCAGCCACTGAGGCTCAATCAAACACCCCCTTTCTTCACTCAGCCCTCAGTAGATCTGCCCCAGTTCTATGAATTTTGAAATCATTTCAACTTCCCACCAGCCTAGTGTGAGGTGCAGGATAAAATGCTGCAGAGTGGAGGATTTATATCATTTTACCCTCTGGAGGGGGTCCAGGAGTCAGCTGGATCAGTCTGCTAAAAGGGAGTTAAAAGACTTTGAGTGGGTTTCTGTCTTGCTTTCTCTTTGGAACAATCCCTGGAAATCTCCAAATGCTCTATTAGCAGCGTTTCAGAGTGTTTAGTGCTCAGAAATTACAGGTGACTCTGCTTTGCTCTGACAAATGCAGTGGGAGTGTGGGTCCTCCCCTCCTGAATTATTCACACCAAAAAGTAGTTTCAAGCCAAAACTCAAAGTTCCCAGATTTGTTTTGATTTTTTTTTTTAAATAAAATGCCTCCAATCAGCAGGCTGCTCTTAAAACATGGAATTTTCATGAAAATCAAGTTTCCCTGTCTAGAAAGAATAGTATTTTCTGTCACCAAAGGTGTTGCAGGAAATACAACAGGAGAACACACGGGCACAGCAGGATTAGAACAAAAATGCCCAGAAAAAGAGGAAACACATTCAAATATTTCTGCCCAAGGCTGTTAAAACTTTTGAATAGAATTTGTGTCCTTCTAATTGACCGCCTTCAAAACCAGAGAGGGAGAGCATCACCCCTGTGCCAGGGAGCTTTGTTAGGCTGGAGTAAAGCTGTGCCTGCAAAGTGTCTGCTCCTCTCAATAAAATATGTGCTTTCATTTCAGCAAGGGATCACAGCACAAAGTGCTAAGTGCTGTAAACACTTTGCAGCAAGACATTTCAGCAGCTGAAAACTGACTGCCTAGGTGGCTGCAGTTGATAAAAAAGCAAATGGAAAAGCAGCTGAGCTCAGCCAAGGCAGGATTGTGCTTTCTGTGGAGTTTTGGGCTCAGATCCCTCTGGAGTCACTGAGGGAGGGGTGGATGCAGCTCAGGAGATGCTGGGATTTGTGTCTCTGAGTTATTTGTGTCTTTGAGCTCAGTCCTAGGCTTGGGGTCTCTCAGCAGCCTGAAGTCTAATGGATTTCTTCTGTTCACTGTGGAATAAAGTGAGTTCACCCCATGTTTATCACAGACCATGTAAAGTTTATGTGGCTTGGCTGGAGCAGGGTTCAGATTGCTCAGGCTCCACATCCTGCATGTCTGAACCTTCAGTGGATCCCATCACCCCACACCTTCAATGGAGGTGATTTCTGTTCCTCCCTGGACAGCTGCAGCACTAAGCCTCCTGTTCTCTCTTTGCTCTTATCCCAATGTTAGGAAAATTAATCCACAAACACCAGAGGTTTATGTCCAAAAAGGAGATGGAGGAGTCCTTTTACTTTATTCCAATAAAGGGAGAGGCCATGGGGCATTCCCCTGGGGTCTCTCGAATTTTTATCCCAATTTCCCAGCCACATTTACCTTCTCTCATTCTCCACTGCCTGAGATACTTGAGAGGTACAGACTTCCCAAAACACCCGATCCCAAAGATTTCCCTCTAATGTGTAACCCTCCCTTTTAAGTTTTAATTATTATAGAATTTAGGGTTTTTTCTTTCCCATTGTTTCTTTCATTTTTCAACGTCTAGTTTGATTTCTCAGCAAACCTAAAGTTTATTTGTAAAAGCAAATATCTTTTCCCATTTATCATTCAGTGGAGTCCTTCCCATTGTTTCTTTCATCTCTCAGTGCTGGTTTTATCCACCAGCAGACCCACAGCTTGTTTGTAAAGACAAATCCACCATTCCTCTCACCAACAATATTTTTCCTGCCCGTTGCCTCTGGGTCCTTTCCAAACATCACCTTCCTCCAACAGAGAACAAGAAGGGAATGAACGTCCTTGTGCAGTCCTTTGGATGTGCCAGGAGGAGAATCTGCCCTAAAACACCTCCTTGGTGTGGGGGCAGAGCCAGAGCCAGGGAGTGAAGTGGTTAAACAGCAGAAGGTTCTGCCAGGCAGTGGGGAAAACGCAGCTGATTCTCACCCTGAGTTGAAGTGCTAAAACTACCCAGCAAATACTTCAATAAATAGCAAGCTCATAAATAACTTGCAACATTACGCTTCATAATAAAGCAGTGACAAATGTTACATCTCTCTCCAGCGTGGATTAATGGTAATGGGGGTGGGAAGAAGGAGTGATGTCTGTGAGGTGGTATTAAAAATCACTTACATTTCACAGGTTCCCATAAAAGGGAGGCTTGTGCAAAACAATTAATCATGCATTATAAATGCAGCTTTTATTAAAGAAAAGCAAAAGCATAAATACAGCCAAGCCCTGAGGCACTTGTTCCTTGCAATAGTTAGTAAGTGTTTGGAAATATGAGCCAACACTTGGGACCCAGTTGAGCTCTGTTGTTATTGCTCTAAGAAAAGCTGGGATGCAGACGTGGCTTTGCTGCCTTATTTTTGTCTTTTTTACAGCCTGGCACAGGCTGCTCTGGGTATCTACAGCTTTTCCTGTGCCTGGAAGTGCTTGAGGTCTGAGAACAGCCCAGCCAGGCCCTTGCATGGATTTGTCCTGGAGATGACCCCTGCAGAACAGAGTTATGGAGCCATCCCTGCTGCCCCTACAAGACTAAAACCTTGGCCAAAGCCAATTAAAAACAACTGCCAGTGTCCCACCCAGGCAGCAGAGAGCAGAAAAAGGAGGAAAACGTTGTTTTCCTATGGAGAAGTGTCCCAGTGGTTTCCTCATTGCATTAGGAAAGGGGAGTTTGTTCTTCAGAGTTGTGTTGCAGTTCTGCTCTCCCAAATCCCAAGCCTGAGGAATGGGAAATTTGAGGGTCCTTTTTTTATTCCCCTTGGGCTGATCTGCTCTTTCAAGCTTAAATCTGAGCACTGAAAGATGGAAGTGGCAGAACTAGAAGGTGATGCAAGAGGAACATGAAGGGGCAGTGGGATTTTATGGCAGGACAGCAAGCGAGCTGATTTATTTTGTCCTTTGAGCACTTTCTCTTGCAGGCTGCTAAAGAAAGCCCATTAAAGCTCCTGTGTGAGGCTCTGGTGAGATTCACTCCCTGGAAAGGACAGAGGTTTTACCATGGGGGGCCAGGAGTGGGGATGGCTCTGCTTTCATTAGCACAGCAGTTACCTGAGCTCAAAGGCCTTCTGCTAAATGAGCAGGGGCCTTGTTGCAATTAAAGTGCTCCTGTTTGTAACCACAGTCACTGTGGCTGGTTTGATTTCTGGGGGAGAGCCAGAAGACCACATCCAGGATCCCAGATGCCAAACAGCAGCAGGGATTTCAGGGATTTCAGGAATCTGCACAGACACCAACCCTCCCCAGCTCCACCTCTGCAAGGCCTTTCCTTGGGTTTCTCTCATTTCAGTGTCTAAAGTTCACCAGACACAACCAAAGTGTGGAGCTGGGATTCTGTGGGATTCAGCAAGATCATTCCAGAGGGTGTTTTACTACTTGTGCAATCCTGCATTTCTCCATGTGGGATTTGGGAATTATCATCCCAGCTCATCTGTGTGCTTTGCTGCCTCTGAATTCTCCTGAACCAAGATTATATGGAGTGGAATAAATACTGGGTAAATTGCAAAAAACCCTCCTTTGTCAGTTTGGTGGCTGCCCAGGAAATAACATCCATTCTGGAAAAACATAAATCCTGGTTCAAATCCTCCCACCCTGCTCAGATCCATCCTTTTGGCTGGCAGGCCATGGGTCAGGAATCTGCACAGCCACCAAGCCTCCCCAGCTCCACCTGAGCAAGGCCTTGGGGTTTCTCTCATTTCAGTGTGTAAAATTCACCCCCAGACACAACCAAAGTGTGGAGCTGGGATTCTGTGGGGTTCAGCAAGACCATTCCAGAGGGTATTTTACTACTTGTGCAATCCTGCATTTCTCCATGTGGGATTTGGGAATTATCATCCCAGCTCATCTGTGTGCCTTGCAGCCTCTGAATTCTCCTGGTCCATGATTATATGGAGTAGAATAAATACTGGGTAAATTGCAAAAAAAAACTCCTTTGTCAGTTTGGTGGCAGCCCAGGAAATAACATCCATTCTGGAAAAACATAAATCCTGGTTCAAATCCTCCCACCCTGCTCAGATCCATCCTTTTGGCTGGCAGGCCATGGGTCAGCAATCTGCACAGCCACCAAGCCTCCCCAGCTCCACCTGAGCAAGGCCTTGGGTTTCTCTCATTTCAGTGTGTAAAATTCACCAGCCAGGGGTGCTCCAAGCCTCCCTCTGCTCCCTCCTGTGCCTGTGATTGCTCCAGGGTAGGTGGGACCTTCCAGGGGTGTTTTCACAGAGCAGCTGAGCTGTCCCGAGCTGTCACCCAGGCCGTTAAATATTTAATTTATCCATCACTTGAGGACTGGCTGTGATCAAATGGACAAAGGAGCTGCTGTTCGGTGCTGCTTTGTTAATCAGAGCAGCCCTGACAAGATCCTGGAAGGATTATTTTAATTTCCGTGGAGGTGCTCAGATGTGTCACCCTGGAAAGGGGACAGCTGTCAGCTGAGCAGAGCATCCTCCTCTCTCTCTGGCAGCCCCCAGAGACCTGAGCTCACCTGGCCTGGCAGGGGGATGCCACAAAAATTGGGGCTTTTTGGAGCAAAGCCTTGGAAGCTCTGGGTCACCTTGAGTGATTCTGGTGAAGAGGAATGGGCAAGGAATCTCCAAATGAAAGGGGGAACCATAAGGTTTATCCTTGAGGGATCTAGAATGAGAACACAACTATCACTTAATGCTCAAGGAAAATGAGCTTCCAGCAGTGAAATGGAGGTTGGTTTTCTTGTTCTGACTGAGTGCAGGGCACCAGAACCACTCTGTTCTCTGTATCTTCTCTATTCCCTTGCATCTGCAGCCAAATCTCAGCTGTCCCTTATCTTTCATCCCCTTCCATCTGAAAAATGACTTCTGTTCATCCTGGACTACCTCCAAACCTGCCTGAAGAGTCCCCAGGCCCCAGCATCAAATCCAGCTCTAATTGCTCTCCCAGAATCACAGAGTGAATCTTTTCCCTGCTCCTCATCAGCCTGCAATGACAGAGGTCAGAGATGCCTTCCTGCCCATCTGTTTTCTCCACTCCTGGGTGAAGTTCTCCTCTTTGTCCCTGCACTGTTTGACATTTGTGGGGCCACAAGTGTCTGAATGGAGCACAAATCACTGGAGTTACAGCATCTGGGACATGCAGGGGAGAGCAGGAGCAGCACAGAAATCCCTCACTATGGGGCTCTCTCAGTGGTGAGAGATCTTCCAGCTGTCATTCCTTTTATTTCTGGCCCTAAATGTTGCCCAGGCCTCCCCTGCCTGTCAGCCTGCTTTGCCAATGCTGTAAATACTTCCCATTACCCATCCAAACCCCACTGCACCAGCTCTCCTGCTTATAAATCTCCCCAACTTTAATTCTTGCGTTTGTTTGGGGCAATTAGTTCTGCAGCTCTGCCCAGAGGTCAGAGGGAGTTAGCAGTGCTTTTCATCCTCTTTCCCCCTTCTTTTCTTCTGGCATTCCCTCTCCACGCTATTTTACCCAATTTTCTCTGCCCTATTTTACTAGATTCAGACTCTTCGTTTCCCTCCCCATTTCTCATGGCAGTGCTGCCTCACTCCCCAGCTCACCCTGGGTGTTTCCTGCCTTATTTACTGATAGGTAACCCCAAACCCAGAGCCTGAGGGATGCCAAGCACCCCCTTTCCTTGCTGGCTGTGCTGTTTGTGCCCACACCTCCACTCTGCCTCCTATCCTGCTTCTTTTGAGCTCCTTCTTCATTTCCCCTCTGAAAAGCCCACCAGGAAGAGGGTCCCAGCTGCTCTGCTGTCCTTTATCCCTCTGGAGCTGCTCCAGGGACGCTGTTCTAATTAAAATCTTCAAAGCAGGAAGCTGAGGAGAGCTGGGTGAACTCTGGGCACCTTTTCCCTGATGCCTCCTTTGTCCTCAGCTTCCACAGGCTGGGCCAAGAGTCCATTCTGAGCATTTTACACAAGCACTGCCATTAGCCCTAATGAGAATAAATGGTACAAGAATGGAATCTTATTATACACTTTTTGATGAGGGCTCTTTCATCTGAAAGATTCCGAGGTGCTTTGCAAGGCTCCTGAGCACAGAAATCATTTTGCTCGCTGGGGAAATGCAGGCAGCTCAGGAGCACCGTGTGGGGAACTGCTGGAAAACACACACTGAGCACGTGGGATGGTTCAGTAGAGGGAGCAAACATACTGGATTCCAACAAAATTGCTGCCTAAATTTAGGGGAAGAAGTAGGCTAGAATGCCTTTTATGTGGAGCATTAAACAGCTGCCCCTCGGCTAATACCTGTTGGAGTGAGACAGATATCAGATTTTATGATCAAGGCTGGTATTTCCTTAAAGGAGCTCAAATGCTTGACTGCCATTTAATTCTTGTTCCTAACTCCCTTTGATTCCTGTGAATCAACTCCCCCCAGTTTCACATTCCACGGGGAGCAGGGAAGTTCTGCAGCTGTGATTTCCTGATTAACCCTGCCTGCAATGGGGATTCAGAGAGAGGAGCATCGCTCCCTAAACAAGCCAAGTCACAAATATTTCTCTTCCTCCTCTAACTGTGGGTTTTGTTTCCCTTGAGATCTCCAGCCCAAGCACTGACCAACACCTGACCCTGCTTAGTTTATGAGAGGTCGACAAGATGAAAATCCATAGATGACATGGAATGTATTTATCTCTTGTCAAGGAGAAAAACATCCACACAAACCCCTGACCTCCAGAGACACTCAGCTGCCTCCTGCTTATTCCCTTGGCTCTGTTTAGAGAAGCAGATTGAACAGGAAAGGAGGGGAGTTTTGTGCATTCCCACTGATCTGGGAGGTGAATAATAATATTCCAAGCCCAGGCATTATGAAAAGCAGGACAGGGACAAACACAGAAAACAGTGCAGGGACAAACAGTGCAGGGACATGGGTTCTGCTGGGTGGCACCCAGCAGTGGGATGTTACAGACATCTTTTATGAAAAATCCTTTCCTTAGGATTTTTCCTCCTGAGAAGCTGAGAGCCTCAGGAACAAAATGTAAACATCGATTATCTGCTGCTGTGGAATGCAACAGGTGCATCTGTGATTGGTCTCAAGCGGTTGTTTCTAATTAATGGCCAATCACAGTCAGCTGGCTCGGACAGAGAGCCGAGACACAAGCTTTTGTTATCATTCCTTCCTATTCCATTCTTAGCTAGCCTTCTGATGAAATCCTTTCTTCTATTCTTTTAGTATAGTTTTAATGTAATATATATCATAAAATAATATATCAAACTTTCTGAAACATGGAGTCAGATCCTCATCTCTTCCCTCATCCTAAGACCCCTGTGAACACGGTCACAGTGGGAGGCACAGGTGATGGCACAATCCATTTCTGGGAGCCAGAGCTGCCTGGGCTGGCACTGGCCCTGCCCAAGGCTGATTCCTCAGGCTCTGGGCTCCTCTTGGAAGCTGGATCTGCCACTGGGATGCCATCCTCTTGAGCTCTTTGGCTTGCAAAAAATGGGTGTAAAAATGAGCCTGCAATGAAGCATGAACCTCTTGTAATTCCTGTTACATTCAGGGGCTGGGTGTGAGCCCTCAGGAAGGGAATTCTCTGCCTTTGATGCTGTGATGGTCTGAAAAGGATGTAAAAGGGTCTCTAAATGTGATGGTGTTCACAGGGGACTGAGGATGAGGGAAGAGACAAGGATCTGACTCCATGTTTCAGAAGGCTGATTTATTATTTTATGATATATATTATATTAAAACTATACTAAAAGAATAGAAGAAAGGATTTCATCAGAAGGCTGGCTAAGAATAGAAAAAGGAAGAATGATAACAAAAGCTTCTGTCTCAGAGAGTCAGAGCCAGCTGTGACTGGCCATTAATTAGAAACAACCGCTTGAGACCAATCACAGATGCACCTGTTGCATTCCACAGCAGCAGATAATCAACATTTACATTTTGTTCCTGAGGCTTCTCAGCTTCTCAGGAGGAAAAACCCTAAAGAAAGGATTTTTCAGAAAATGTGTCTGTGACATCTAAAAGACTTGAAATTCTGGCAAAAATGGGTATTTGGGGCCCAGTCTGAGCTCCTGGTTTGCATGGGGCTGTGGGAGCTCCCAGCCTGGAGAAGACCACAGAGGGAGCAGTGTTTGCAGCTGGATTGAGCATGACCTTTGCTGCCACAGCAGAGGATTGAAAAGCCCATCATGGACTGAGTCATTCCCAGGATAAACACCATCACTCCTGCAGATGACAAGGGGAAGGACAGGAGGAGGGCACATAAGGGCAGCTCTGTCACTGAGGTGTTCCAGAGCAGATCCCACAGCTCTGACAAACAGCTGAGGGGTCACATCCCTGCCTTGGGGCAAGGGGAATGGACAGGATGTCCACAAAGTCCTTCCCTGTGCTGGACACTGCTGGAGTGGGCACTTACACAGCGAGGTCCTTCCTTATCCTGTCCATTAATTATTCAGGAATTTGTCTGCACAGAGAGTGGAGCCCATTTTTGTTGCTGAGGGTGATCCCACATCCTCTGAGGGGATGTGAGCTGCTCCATGGGCTCTTCCCAAGGCAGAGGGGAGTGAGGAGCTGCTCCAGGTGATTTTTGCAAGTGCCTGATCCAGAAATCCCCTTTTTTCCACAGGGATGTAATGGGCAGGGCTGGCTGTAGGGATAATTAGCAGCAGGGGAGAAGTATTTGGGTATTTGGGAAGGACCACTCTCAAAAATTCCTGCTTTTCAACAGACAAGAGGGAAAAGGAGCCATGAGACACTATCACAAAAATGACGTCCAAAATCCACCTCAGACTTGTGCTGGGCTATCTGAGGGAGCAGTTATTTGTCCTAGTTATAAACAAGAAAAGATGACCTTAAGAAACTCCAAGCCATCCAATGTGGGTTTTCTGGAAGCTGCTCCAGGAGTGGGGATCATCAGCAGTTTGGAGGATCATAGCACTTCCAAGCCCTTTATGAGTAAATCTCAAAAAAATTGGGCAGGAAATTTGAGAGCTCTTAGGAGGAGATGGCTACTGCAGAACAGGTCTTTTTATTTTGTTCTCCTAGGAAATTTAGGCTAAAAAGAAACTTGAATAAATGCATGTAGTAGATTATTTACTGTAAGCTATTCGCCTAGCTCAGCTTTAAACTAACTAGTTGAATGACTTGCTTATGCTTAAAATAAATGTTTATTTTAACCTAAGCTCGTTGTAGAAAGCCTCAAACCCCCAGTGCTGCTATCAGCTAAATATATTTTCTCAGAGTATATACAAGGCTGTAATTAGGGCTGTGTCAGACACTCCATTATACGTCTCTCATCTCCCTCTCTTCATATTTATCACCCATTTTCACATCTTTCCATCTTTACTCTGGGCAATCACTCAGGCCTGGCAAGGTATTTCCTCCTGAAATGGGTTTAATCCACCAATGATGGTTGCAAAGCTTTAGAGCATCTCTAAAGGTTGTCTTCAGCTGGATTTAAGATGTCCCTTAAGCTGTCACTCCCTGTCCCTTGTGGGCTGGGCTCATTCCCAGCTCCAGCCCTGCAGGAAATGCATCCCAGCACATCCTCACCCCTGTGTGTTGCAGGAAATCTGGGAAATCCTGAATGACTGACCAACGTGATTAAGTAGAAGCTGTTCATTCTTTACAGGACACACAAATTTATAGATTTATTTATAGATTATCCAAACTACTAAGTACACACTTCTTGATTGGTGTTTTTGTCTTGTTCCCTCCTTTTCTGCCTGCATTTCTTGGAGTGTATGGTTGGTTACAGTTTAGGTGTTTCACAGTCCTCTGTGACCTGGTACTTGGATTCTCAGCCTCTTCTTTCTTAATTTAGCACAATTTATGTTTTAATAGCCTTGATGAATTCCTGAGGCTTTGATAACAGGCTGGCTGGTGCTCACCATGGCCTAACCCTTGCAAATGCACTGCACCACCCGTGCCTGCACAAGGTGCTGTCAGGATGGATGGAGATGTCCTGGCTGATGGAGATGTCCTGTCACAACCTGGCCCAGGTGTCCCACGTGTCCCACTGCAGCCACAGGTGGGTTTGTGTTGGTTGGAGCCAGTTTTCATCCCAGGGTTTGCATGAGAGCACCCATGGCAGCTGCTGGCTTGGGTTCCCTGGGATAAACCTGGCTGTGCCCCAAGTCCTTGAATGTTGTCTTGGTTTGAAAAGAGGTGTCTGCTAAGGAAGGCAGGAGCCTCCCTTGAAATGGAAAATGCAAACCTTCTCCCTCCAAATTATTATAATTTTGAAATTAAGGGGCTCTCAGGCAAAGATATGGGAGCAGGAATAACAGTTCTTTATTAGGAAGAAAATAAAAATAAAATAAACAATGAAGTAATACAAACCAACAGTGCCAGAGTGAGAGCAGTCCCTGCCCCCTGTGTGTCAGGGCGGTGTCCCAGCCCCATCCCAGGGGGGCTCAGCCCTCCTGCAGTGCCAGCTGTGGCTCTGCTGCAGCAGGGATCCTGCACAAGGGGGGGAGTTTTCCTCTGCAGCTCCAGGGCTGCTGCAGATGGGCCTGGGCTCCCTCTGGCCATGCAGGGCAGCAGAAAGCTGCTCTTCTGGGAATGCAGTGGGAAAAGCTGACTCTGGTGTCCCAAACCTCACATTGTATCCAGGTAGGAATGTTTGAAACCTCAGATTGTATCCAGATAGGAATGCTTGAAACCTCAGATTGTATCCAGGTAGGAATGTTTGAAACCTCAGATTGTATCCAAGTAGGAATGATTGAAACATCAGATTGTATCCAGGTAGGAATGCTTGGCTCCTCCCCTGGGCGGAGCATCTCCCCATGGGATGATGGAATTTGATCAGCCATGCAGGGACACTCACTGGCCCATTAACAGAAGATAATTAATATTTAATGGCCCATGAACAGAAAATATCTCCTGGAGGGAGGATTGGTTGTGCAAGAGATAAAGAAAACTGCCCAATGAACAGACTGCCCCACTTCTAATAGATAGGAATAGAATACACACCCACATTTCCAACCTAACACAGATGTCCTCATCAGCACTGCAGCTGTCTGGGGCTGGTGTGGAGCTGTGTGAAGGCCTTGCTCCATGGCTGCACCTTCCCCCCTCTCTGGGTGCCAAACAGGAGCCTCATCCTTGGATTCCTGGACCTTGCAAAGTGAGACATCTCTGTCTGGGCTCTGAAAGGCTGCAGAGGGATCTAGAAATGCCATTTCCACCTGTGCTGCTTACCTGCCAGCAACCTCCCTCAGGGAGACGTGGGGGATTAGCAGCTCCCATGGCCTTTATTTTCACAGCAGGATTTGGAGCTCACGCTGGCTGTGGTGACAGCAGAGAGAGCCTGGTGTGCTGGGTGGCAGCAGGGACCCCGGGTGGCAGGAGCAGGGGCTCTGGAGAGGCAGCAGGAGGAGCAGGGTGATCCGTGGGCAGGGGGTGTCAGAGTGCTGTGCTCACTATGCTAATGCACGCTGGCTGGAGGAGAAGCATTTATTATGTGTCAGGGGGAGGGTGATGGATGGCAACTCAGGTTTTTCCCCTGTATTATTTCAGCTCTCTGGTCTGCTGGTGATTTATTCAGTAGCATTTATGGTGTTACAAGTCTAAAACCAAAAGTGGAATTTGTTCAACCCTTTCCTGCCTTTCTTTTCCCTCTCTGTTTTATTATATTTCTGAGGGGTTTTTTTTTCCCTCTGGTTTAAAGCTCTCCTTGCTTTTGGGGTAGATGGATTACAAAGCAGAGGCAGATGTTTTTCTGCTGTTCTCACCCAAACAAGAGCAACTTTTCCAAGGCCTTCAAATGCTTGGGTGCTGAGCTCTTCCAGAACCTTCCATGTGGATCCAGAGGAGCTGCTGTGCTCCAGGCTTTTCTGCAAGGCTGCTCTTGAGTGGCTGAGCTTTTAAAAATCAAACCATATGCTGTTTGAAAATAAAACAAGCACTCTGGCCTTTGTCACAGAAACTCAGTTTGCGGCAATTTTCTTGGCCCTGTGTTTTAATCTTGGGGGGAAAAAATCACTTCTCAGTATGCTAAAATAAAAATTATTGTGTTTAAGCTCAGATATATGTACAGAGAGGCTGGAAAGGTTTGGGGGGGTGGAGGTGCCTTTATTCCTTGCTGCTCTGCAAGTTGCATGTCCTGTCTGTGTTTGCAAGCTGTAAATGCATGCAGCTCATCCAGTTTCACCCCAAATGCATATCTAACCCTTTATCTTTAGGGCTACACCCAGGCACAGCAGCCTGAGCTGAATCAAGCCCTGGAGTGAGGCAAGACTCACTCACCGCTCTGTTATCTGTGGAAAATCATCTTCCCTTCGCACTCAGCCCACGGGGAGCATCCTTCCTGTCTGGAGTTTATAAATTGTGCTGCTTTGGCACTCTCCCAGCACTGCTGGGGTTCACGTGTGCTGCACTGAGGTAGAAAAATCATTGAGAAAGGCTTCATAAAATCAAGCCTGCTCTCCTGGAATCAGTGGCTGGCCTTGTCAAAGGCAGCGTTTTGCATGTTCCCATGTGAAAGCAATCCCGGTGTGAGCAATTCGTTAGCATAACAAGATATTCTTGGGTAAAAAAAAACAACTTGCACCTGCATAAACTGTTTTTGCACTGCTAGGTAGAAAAATGTAAACTATCTCTTACAAACAGCTTCACTGCATGTAGACACTGAGAGTTTGAGCGACCAATAACTATAAAATGACAACTTGTTACTAACCAATGGAGGAATTGGGAAGTACTGCTAACCAATTGGAGTCCCACATGAGGTCTGTAAAACTGTGTAAAAAGGAGTTATGTGAATAAAGAAAGGGCTTTTCCACCATGAAGGAAATGGAGTTCTGTGTGATTTATTCCCATACATGTGGATCCCAGAACCAGCAGTGAGAAGCAGAATTTGCTCTGGCACCATGAGCAGGGTGTGAGGAGGCACTGGGTGCTCATCCAGTGAAAAACGCATTCACTCTCCTCTGAAAATTGAAAAAATTTAATAAAGGACAATGGGAGACAAGGAGCATAGAGCAAAGGTGTGAAAACCACATTCACTTTCCTGTGAAAATGTAAAAAGTTTAATAAAGGACAATGGGAGACAAGGACCACAGAGCAAAGGTTATTTACAGCACTCAGCCAAGAGCACCCTGTTCTCTTCAGGGATACCCTTCAAATACCTTTTAATTCCATCAGCCTGTTGCATATTCATAGACCCTTATGCATAGTAAGCTTTCCCCAAACTAGTTTACATGTTCCAAGAACTATTTAGCATATCTTCTTCTTGGGTCCACCTTTTTAGAGCATGTGTATTTTTGGGTTGTTTTAGTCCTTTTTTATCATCACATTCAGTTCTGGCCCCAGACAACACTGCCTTCAGAGGGTGCGTGCTGATATTTGTACAGGTGTCCTCAACCTGTGTTCATGGGATATTTTATCCCATCCCAGCAGGCATTTAACACAAGCACACTGATATGAGCTATTTCACTAAGCTGAATTAATAACAGAAATAAAAATTACATATTTTATAAAATATTATATATATTATATTTTATATATATTTGACTATATATTATATTTTATATTATATATATATCTTATTATATAACATTTATATAATAAATTTCATATAATGATATATAATGATATATATAATATATATAATGATAATGATATATAATAATATATATTATATATCATTCATATATGATAATATATTATAATATATTATTTATTATTTATATTATATTATATATTATATTATTTATATTTATAATGTATATTATTATAATGTAATAATATATTACTATATAACAAAGTTCCTTTAACATCACACATATAAAATCCATTTTAATATCTGCAAAAAGCCAACATCAGGATATGTATCTCTAACACCCTGAACCTTTTGCTTTGGAGCCTTTTGAGGGAACTTTGCCGTGGTGACAGGCTGGCTTTAAGTGGCACATAAAGCTGCCAGCTCTTTATGGGGGCTGTCGGGCACTAAGGACATGGGGAATTATGGCAGCAGAGGCTCCCCACGCTGGTGCTGTGCAGAGCGTGTCTCACGGGGGATGTGCTGTTTATTTATCTAAAGCAGCAGCTTTGCAGAGCTTTTCCAGCAGAAGGGCTGCCAGGCCAGGGTGTCACCGTGCCTGCATCCACTGCTGCAGATCAGCTGTGACAGCCTCTAAATCTGGGGCAAAGAGGGGCCAGGGAGCCTGCAGGAGAGCTCGGGATGATGTGCAGAGGAGCCATTTCCTGCTGGAGAGCTGGGATATTTTGTCAGGGAATTCAGGCTGCTTTTGCTGAGAGCTGCAGGATTTTTGTGTGGCTATTGTTGTTCACGTAGAGGAGCAAAATGTTTAATTGCAATTGGCTTTCCTCAGCCTTGTACCAGTCAGGGAAGGAAGGGAGAGGATGAGAGGTTGTAAAAAAAACAAAACAAAAAACATTCATTTCCCTGTGGCTTTAACAGTTGTGAAGGATTTTTAGTGCTGCTGCAGCAGGAGATGGTTCCTCTCCTCATGTCTGGCCTGGGATGTGCTGGGGTTCCCTTCCCTTCCCTTCCCTTCCCTTCCCTTCCCTTCCCTTCCCTTCCCTTCCCTTCCCTTCCCTTCCCTTCCCTTCCCTTCCCTTCCCTTCCCTTCCCTTCCCTTCCCTTCCCTTCCCTTCCCTTCCCTTCCCTTCCCTTCCCTTCCCTTCCCTTCCCTTCCCTTCCCTTCCCTTCCCTTCCCTTCCCTTCCCTTCCCTTCCCTTCCCTTCCCTTCCCTTCCCTTTTGTCTTTCAGATGCAAAACAAAAATTCTTTGAGGCAAAATTGAAAATAAAAAGAACATTTTACTCCATGTGGCTTCCCATAGACTGTTCAGGAAAACTGAAAATAGCAGCCTCAAAATGAAGTGCTGAATTTTTCTTAGGAATTGGGGCAAGGAAAAAGTTTGGCATTTTTGAAATAAAAGGAAAAGAATTTTCATGCATTTGGGAGAGAAAAAGCACCCCCAAAACCCTGTCTTTTTTTTCCCAAAATTATACTTTGTTTTGGCTTTTGCTTGCTGGGATCTTTCACATCCCTCAGGGACACCAGGTGCTCCTTCAGCACCAGGCAGAGCTTTGTGAAATTTGTGCATCCTGCTGTCTCCAGGTCACTAAAAAGCACAATTCCAGGCTGGAATGAGCTGCCCCAGGCACATGGGGTAGAACTGGCAATGAACTGCTCCCAGATATCCCCCAGGAGGGGAATGCCAAGGAAATGTGGGATAGAAATCGAGGGAAAACTCCTTGGAGTCAGAAGGGAAAAATAAAAAAGGATGTTTGGCACAGAGAGTTGGGCTGTGGGACAGTCTGGAAGGCTGGAGGAGGGAAATTATCTTTTCTATCCCACAGAACAGCAGAGATTTTTATAGAATTTTTAAAATTTGCTTTCCATATGGCTGTAAGTGTGATATTGTTACAGTTTTTGTAAAAATGCGAGACAGCCAGCCCAGGGGGAGAGAAGCTGTGGCGTGGAGGAGAGGGGAAGGGACTGAAATCCCTCCTCAGCTTCTGTCCTGCCTGTCTGGGAGCAGGAAAATGTCCCCATTCCAGGATTGCTGACTGTGCTGAAGCTGCAGAACAAATGGAAGAGGCAAATTAAGCTGGGAGGGATTGGCTCTGGGAAATAATAACAACACAGAGCCCATCCTTTGTGCTGGGCACTGCTGGTTGTCTGCTCAGGGGGTCCTGCCACCCTTTTCCCAAGGGAATTCTTCCGTGGAAGGCAGGAGGGAAAGCTCCTCCAGACCTTTACACTAATTTTGGGGGCTTTTTTTTGAAAGCAGATCAAATCACATCAAATTGGATCCCTGAAACACCCTTGGTGGAACCCCAAGAATTAGAATTCCTGCGTTCTGTGAAATTGGATTTTTGTGTTAATTTTAAATACATGGGAAGGAATCAGTCTAAAAAATGCTTCTCCCTATCGCCCTGTGTATAAGAATCAAAACTTTTGGTACAATCACACTTTCTAAATCCAGTAATGCAGCTGCCATCAGGAGTGTTTTTAGTTTCTAAAGATCAAGCCTGAGCCTTTTAGTGGCTGGAGTTTTCAACTAAAAGATTCTTTTTAGGATAGGTATGTATTTGGTAATTTTGATGATAATCATATTAATCAGGATACCTTTCAATGTGTGCAGAGATTAATTAATAAGGCCATTTATTTTAAAGGCCATTTATTTTAAAGGAAAGGGGGAAATATTGGAATGTTGGGGAACACAAGACAGATGATGGACTTTGAACCTGGTTAAAATAAGAGATTTGATAACAAGATGCCTTGGCAAAAGCAAAGGGAACTTTGAAAATTAGATCTGGATTGCAAGAAGAGGGGGGATTTTGGATAAGTCCCTGCCTTTTTCCCAGAGCTCTGTAGCTTTATTGAGGTGGCCAGCACCCCAAAACCCACTCTCATTCACAAGTTCTTTAATAGTGGCTGATTCTGTCTGTTATAGAATGATTTATTCATTTAATAGACACAAAACCAACAGACATAAGCCTTGAAATAAACTGTATACTTTAGAGTATAAAGACAGAAAGATAAAAGACTGGTAGATATATAGGAATAAAGACAAAAAGAGAAACTACTAGTAGATATATGAGAATAAAGATAAAAAGAGAAACTACTAATAGATATATAGGAATAAACACAAAAAGATAAACTATTAGTTGGTATATAGGAATAAAGACAAAAAGAGAAACTGCTAGTAGATATATACAGCATGGGGTTAAAAATAATGTTACAGATAGTGAGGAAATAATATAATTTAGGATTCAATGGATCTTACCACCCAATTGTTGGTGGGGCACACATTGACATCCTGTCCCTCAATCCCCAGGGAAGATTTTTGCCCAAACTCTGGGGAAAAGGTTCAAACACTTTCAGGGTGTGTGTATAGAAGGCTTCTGCCTCTCTGATAATTGTGTGTCTTTTGTAGTCTGAAAAACAGTGTCTCTCAGTCAAGAATATTTCTTTTTTCTTTTTTATTTTATGACTCCTTTGGCCCTTTCAGCCCTGGGTTTTCTCTTCATATCTGCACCAACCATCTGTGGTAGAGGGCAAGGACAGTCCTGCCACACTCCTGGGCAGCCAGAGACCTTCAGGCAGTGCTGGAGCTGCTTGGGAGGGGTGAAAGACAGCTCCCTGCCCTGTCCCATCCCGTCTATAATTCACAGTACATCATGTTACATCTTTATTGCTACACCAGCTCCCAGGCTCAGGGCTGGCGGGATTCCCAGGGAGGCTTTTGTGAGGATAACTTCAATAGGAGGATAGATTCCTCAGGAGCCTTTGTGGGTTTAACACACACCTCCTGAAATCAGGCTGAATAAAATGGAGGGTTGTGCGTTAATAATTTCCTTTTTCAATGGAATTGATACCAGAAAAAAAGGCTCGGAATAAGTAAGAGAAGAAATGAGAGTCGCCCCTGCCATCTGCATATAATCCCTTCCAGTATAGATTGCAGTTGTGCTTGAATTGTAGGGCAATTAGTCTGTCAGGCTGGGAAGGGTTAGACAAGACCCCAGGAATTTCTTTGGGAGCTTTAGCCCCAAAATCCAGAGAGGTTTTAGCATGGAAAACTGCAGTGCTGGGCTGTGCTGACGCCCTGGATTGATTCCCTACCTGTAGCAGATGTTCCCAGGCAGATGACAAATTGGTGACACATAAATATTGCGGCTCCTGGAGCACAGTTGTGGAGTGAGAGCCGTGCAGGTGACAAAAATAGTTCTGTTCAGGAGCAGGAGCTTCCCTGGCCGTGGCACGTGGTGTGGCCATGTGCTGCAGAAACTTCCCCCTGTTTGGGGGCCAGGAGCCTGCTCTCAGAGCAGGACTGAGACATTCCTTCTGGAGCATTCCCTGAGTGTGCCAGGCTTCACACTGGAGTGTCTAAATTAACAGAATCTGGGGAGTTTTGGTGGGAAGATATATTTATTACCTGGCCTCATTCTGACATGAACGATAACACAAGTGCCAAGGCAGGTTATAAATAGGCAGCATCCCCAGCAAAGTTCAGCAGACCTGGAGCTTCAGGGAGAAAAATCCAGCACAGAAACAGACCTAAGACAGGGACTGAGTGTAGTTTTTTCCTCAAAAAATGATACTTTGCATTTTCTAACACCTGTGTCTCAAATGAGGTAATTTAATTAGTTAATAGGAATTGATAAGTTTCTTTTTAAAGGTTTTTCTTCCTGGTAATGCCTGGGATTGAATCCTGCTTGGGCTGGAGTGTGCAGGTTGGAGTGGATCATTCAGGGCTCTCCATAATCCTTGCACTGCTGGATTTCTGGGCTTTCCTTTTGCCTGTCCCCCTGCCCTGTCTCAGCTGCTTGTCCCTTGTCCCAGCTCCTCACCCACTGGAAGCTCCCTCCAGCCTGGTTATTTCTAAGGCACGGCTCTAAGGCACAAACCATATTTCCTTCTGGGGTTCCTGTTCTTTGCCCATTGCTTTATTCACCTCAATCCCAAGAACCAAGATTTCAAACAGCTCTAAGTGCTCAGCAGGACCATGGAGAGCTCATTCCCCACAGAACAAAGCTTTTGCGAGGCTTCCCATGAACCAACATAAAAACCTAATTCTCCCTTTCTTTCTCTCTCTCTCTCTCTCCCCTGCTGCCCTTGGGAAGAGACCTCCCCAAAACAAGGCAGGAATAGTGTGTTCTCTGCTCCTAGGCAGTAATCAGCCTGGAAAAGGGAGGGGAAGTTCAACATCCAGCCATGAATCTCAAGGAAAGCCATCCCTGTGTGCTGGCAGGCTCCCAGATTTGTCTCTGCCTGCTCCAAGACGTGGACATGAGTGATCTCTAATAAGAATCTTGTTGCTGGCGCTGCTCCCTGTTTATTTTCTGCTCCAGGATTCACAAGGTGCTGGGCTCTGCACAACACGAAGAGCTTTAGAGATAAGGGTGGGAGTGAGAGGAGAGAGAAATTCTGCTGCAGCCTTGAAACCTCCGTTGGTGATGCTGAAATATCTCTGAGTTTCTCTGTGCCTTCATTAGTGTTTCTCAGAAGGATATTTCCAACCTTGACTCCTGGGGAGGGGCATGCAGGCTCTGAGAAAATCCAATTTCATGTGAGACACAGAAATACTTGGTAGATAAAGTGCTGTGGTTGTTGCTGGCTTTCCCCTCTGTGCCTGGAATTGGAGCAGCTCCCTCTCTGCTGCGAGCCAGGCTGAGCTCCTGTGTGGATGGATCCTGAAGTTCATCTCAGGTACTGCCTTCCCAAATTCTCCTGGCCTGCAGGAGGTGGATCTAGGGAATGCCTGCACTATAAATGCAGGGCTGTGAGCACCAGCAGGGCTGTCAGGGATCCAGGAGCTTGGAACATCTGCATGGATTTGTGGCATCCCCAATTCCCTGGATGGGTTTTCATGGTGTTGCAGTGTGCAGCTCATCCTCTGGCAGGTGATCACACACAGGAAACTCTGTTTAGTTTGACTAAACTTTATTGTTCTCCCAAATCTACTCCTCCTTGCTGCCCTGGCACTAAGCAGACTCTGCTCTTCCTACCTGGCTCCCAAATTCTCATCCAATTTGGAGGCAGGTAAGAAGATAACTCTCTTTTCCACAACCTGTTGCTCTTCTTGTTATTCTGTGCCAGATTGTGAATGAAAAATTCCTTCTGCATTTGAGGCTGTGCTTGTAGCTGGTAATTAACACTCAGCACACTCTGCCAATGCATCTCAGAGCTGCTTTACAGAAACCTAGAGGTGGAACAGAAGCCACCCAGAAAAACAACGTCTGCCAATGGAGTTAAACCTTATTTAAATCTCCAGCCAAATGTCTGCAGGATAAATCTGGGGAGGATGCTGGCTCCTGCACTGAGCTGGGGAGGTGTTTTCTGACTATGGGGCCCCAGAGATAAGAACTAAGTGCTAATGGGACTAATGCAGATCCATCTCCCCCTCTTGTGTGCTGTGTTCCAGCTGGGAGCGGGTGCTTTATGGGGAGTTAACTCCTCCAGAGTGCAGTGGAAGTGCTGACAGAGCTGGGCTTTAAGCACTGCTAATGGCAATGTCTGCTTGGAACTGTGAGCTGGGGTTCCACACAGCCTGCACCAAGGCAGAGTGAGCCCTGTGCTCACAAATTCAGTTTGCAGGAGTGATCTCTACATGAAATACACCTGCCAGCCCTGTGGCCTGGCTCCAGCACTAAGGATTCTTCTCACCCACGCTTCCCTCCTCTTTGTCACCCTCTCTGAACAAGGCTTTAACACAAGGGCTGGCACTCCTGTCCGAGTGCCTGCCCAGCAGACAGACCCAGCCCAGGCTGTCAGAGCTGAGCTCGGGGTGAGTTTGCAGTGCCCTGAGCCCCCCACACCCCCTGGCACGTCTGGAGCTGTTGAATGGAATTTAAATGATGGAGAGCAGCCTTGTCCCAGTGGCCAGACTGCCCTGTGACACCACTTCCACCAAGGAAAGTCATCTCCAAATGTGTGGCATTTCCTGGCTGCTGTGAGCTCAGTGCTGTCACAGACATCTTTTATGAAAAATCCTTTCCTTAAAATTTTTTCTCCTGAGAAGCTGAGAAGCCTCAAAAACCAAATGTAAACAATAGTTATCTAATGTAAAATGCAACAAGTAAATCTGTAATTAGTCTCATAAAGTTGTTTCTAATTAATAACCAATCACAGTCAGCTGGCTCAGATCTGTGTCTGAGCCACAAACCTTTGATATCACTCTTTCTTTTTCTATTGTTAGCTAGCCTTCTGATGAAATTCTTTCTTCTATTATTTTAGTATAGTTTTAATATAATAGATATAAATATTATATATAAAATAATATAGAATTATATAGTATATAATAATATATATAATTATATAATATATCTATATATAAATAAATATATAAAATTTTACCAATTTTATATTGATAAAATAACAAATCAAGCTTTCTGAAACATGGAGTCAGACCCCCATCTCTTCCCTCATCCTCAGACCCCTGTGAACACCATCACACAGTGCCTGCTGCTGCATTAACCCCCTCTGGCAGCCACAGTTCTCACAGTTTGTTGTTTCTCCAGGTTCATGGTAACCTCACAAACAGGTTACCAGTTTATTTGCCTCCTCTCACACTTGTGTGTGACTCTGAGAACCATGAGATGGATGGCCCAACAAGCACCAGGGCCATCCATCAGCTGTGCCCAGCTCCTGAGGCAGGAGCAGGCACAGCCTGGCGTGGCCTGGGTGCAAAGTGGGAAGAGAATCAGGTCCACGGTTTTGATATTGCACCTGCAATAAGAACCTGCAAAGTGAGGCCTCCTGGGGCACAGCTTTTACTTTTTGCACCTCTGTAGCTGCTGGGTTCCTTGTGCCACAGCATAAGACAGAGATGTGTGTACGTGCATCCACAGACACTCACAATTACACAGACACTCATAGCAAGAGACAATTTGCTGCTTCAAAGAGTCCAAGGGCCAGAATTGCAGAGGCATTTGGATGCCTGAGGCTGCACTGAAATGGGACAAGACCCAAGTGAGTCGGGCACATAATTGCTTAGAACAATTTTAAATACTTCTGGGCACACACATGCATCCTCAGGGGTGCAAATTGCCTCAGAAAACCTGGCCCTCGAGCAGGAACAGCAGGAGAGGCATAGGAGGGACCACAGTGCTCATTTGCCATGTGGGAGCTGTGACAAAGGGAGTACCTGTGACTTGCCTGAGGTTATGTGAGAAGGCAGGGTTAGAACATCCCCTTTTTTTCCAGTTTGCTGCTCTCCAGCACCAGCTGTCCCCTCTCCTGTTAGCTGAACAAGGAAACTCCCTCCTGAAGCTCTCAGCTCAGCTTTTCTGTGCCTGTAACACCAAACACAAGCCTTAAACCAACCCAAAGAATTTTCTCAGGACCTCCCCAGCTCCCAGGAGGAGAAGCCACAATTGCAGGCTGGGAGTACCTGTGACTTGCCTGAGGTTATGTGAGAAGGCAGGGGTAGAACATCCCTTTTCTTCCATTTTGCTGCTCTCTGTCCCCTCTCCTGTTAGCTGAACAAGGAAACTCCCTCCTGCAGCTCTCAGCTCACCCTTTTCTGTGCCTGTAACACCAAACACAAGCCTCAAACCAACCCAAAGAATTTTCTCAGGACCCTCTCAGCTCCCAGGAGGAGCAGCCACAATTGCAGGCTGGGAGTACGTGTAATTTGCCTATGGTTATGTGAGAATGCAGGGGTAAAACATCCCCTTCCTTCCAGTTTGCTGCTCTCCAGCACCAGCTGTCCCCTCTCCTGTTAGCTGAGCAAGGAAACTCCCTCCTGCAGCTCTCAGCTCAGCTTTTCTGTGCCTGTAACACCAAACACAAGCCTCAAACCAACCCAAAGAATTTTCTCAGGACCCTCTCAGCTCCCAAGGAGGAGCAGCCACAATTGCAGGCTGCGAGTTTGTCCCCCTCCACCCCTCCTTCCCTCTCCCCTCTGTGTTTTCTGCTATTTCCTTTTGATTTGGAGCTTTGCTGAGCATGGAGTGTGCAGCAGGCTGTGATTACCCTGTGTGGAGCCTTTCCCACTGACAGCATGACGAGCAGAGGCAGAGCTTGGTGCATCCACAATTGAAGCCAAGCAGGAGGCCAGCCCAACCCCTCACTTGCCAATTAAGTGAGTCGATATTGTGCTCAGGGATGATGTTTGTTGTTTGCCTCTGTTGCTAAAACACTTCCAGGCTGTTCAGAGCAGTGCAGCAACATCATCACCTCCCTGCTGGAGGGATGAGCTGTCCAGCAAAACCCACTCTGAGAGGAGCAGCCACGGAGGGAAAAGTGAACTGGGCACCTCCAGGGCTCTGTGTCCATCAGGGGTTTGTGTGAAGGCTCTTCAGGGTGGGGTTGCTGCCCTGCTCTTTGGTCAGCTCTTGCAGGGAATAGTTCCTCTCCCTGTTAATATTTGAGTTTTGTGATGAGTGTGTGGATGCAAAGGACTGAGAAGGAGATGGCATCTGTGGAGACAAAAATGTGTTCAAGAAGATGGGAGGCAGTGGAATGACGCTGTAAAGGAGCCATGGGCCAACCTGGTTCCCAGCAATCCCCTGGTTCTGTACGCCCTGGGGAGCTGGGTTTCCTCACTGAGGATCCAGTCTGCATTCTCCACTGACAGCCCAAGCAGAGGGAATCTCAGGGGGGTCACAGGGGTCTGAGGATGAGGGAAGAGATGAGGATCTGACTCCCTGTTTCAGAAGGTTTGGCTTATTATTTTATGATATATGTTATATTAAAGCTATACTAAAAGAATAGAAGAAAGGATTTCATCAGAAGGCTGGCTAAGAATAGAATAGGAAAGAAATGACAACAAAGGTTTGTGGCTCAGACTCTCTGTTTGAGCCAGCTGACTGTGATTGGCCATTAATTAGAAACAACCACATGAGACCAATCCCAGATGCACCTGTTGCATTCCACAGCAGCAGATAATCAATGTTTGCATTTTGTTCCTGAGGCTCTCAGCTTCTCAGGAGGAAAAATCCTAAGGAAAGGATTTTTCATAAAGGATGTCTGCGACAGGAATCCAGCAGAGGGAAACTCCAAGGGGTGCAGGATTCTCCCAGGGAGCAGCACCTCTCCCCTGGGCACTGCAGCTCACCTGGGAGCCACTGGGATTTCCGAGGGGCTGGGAGCAAACAGCAGCTCCTACCATTGATTTTACACTTCCTGAAGGGCCAGGTGGGATTGGGAGGCCCCATCCCAGCTCCCAGGTGTGGCTCCCTCAGTGGGAATCCCTCCTGCTTGCAGGGGAAGCAGGGGTGAGCTCTTTGTTCTGGGCCAGGCTCCCCCTCCTGCTGCAGAGCTCCGGGACTGCCCCAGGCAAACTGATGTTGGTTCTCTCCTGACAAGTTTCTGCCTCGGGTTTGTTTCTTTCCCCAAAGTACACAGACAATGTTTTGCTGCCTCTCTGCAGCGATAGAAGGATGTAGATCCGTGAGGCAGCTCCATTCCCAAGCAAAGGCAGCTGCAGAGAGATTTTGGGATGATTTTTGGGGACAGCGGGGTGATGGCAGCACAAGAGAGGAGAAAGGGCCACACACCATTTTACCTCAGATTTGCACCTTTCATCCACTGCTATCAGTGCTAGGAAACATCAGTGTCCACAGAGAACCAGAAGGGGCCTCTTAGGATGGTGATGCCAATTTTGGGGTTTGGTTTTTTCTGTGTTCTCTGCATTCTTCACACATACATTTGTAACTCTGTAGCCTGTTGTATAAGTGGCTAATTCCCCCAATAATTTTCCATGGCCTTTCCCTAGGCAAAAAGACAAAAGTTCCAGAGTTTGGAGGGTACAAGGCCCCAGTGCTGTCTTGGTTCTTCCAGGAAACCAAAGCCAAGAACAGATAAATTTCCAGATAAATTTCATGGGCAAAATACAGCTGGTGCAGAAGGATGAACTCCAGAAAAAAGGCTTGACCTCAAGAGAAATTGCATCACCACATATTGTCCTCCTAATTAGTGCTTTTTATCAATTATGCTAATTTCCTAAACCCAATAAAAATGTACTCACACCCTGGAGCGTGGGCTTTTGAAGGCATCTTTCCATAACTGCCCCTGAAATCCTTAAAATAAAAATCCACTTTAATATTACCTCCTTACTAAAATTATCTCAAATTTCATTTCCAAGTTGAGAAAAAGGCAACAATGCTCATTAACAAGAAAAATCCCTTTAAGCTGAATTGCTCACCAGCTCCCAGGCCTGTGTTTGCTGGTTGGTCTCTCACCATCCTTCCCCATGTGCCATGTTCACTGAAAGCACCTGGTGACCACAGGTTTGGGCCCCCCTTTCCCTTCTCTCCTTTCTTCCCTGGGCTTCACCAGGAAGTATTTATTAAGTGTCAAAGTGATAAATGAAAAGTCATATTTTATTGTGAATTATTCCAGCCCTGCAGTGGAGCCCAGATCTATCGCCTCAGAGAGTTATTAACTGCTTACCACAGAGAGCTATAAAACTCTCATCATTTTCTCCACTCCCTGCTCTGTCAGGGTGAGGGAAAGAGAGCCAGATTATCACACAAAATGCCTCCAAAACTCCAGACCAGGCCAGAAAGGCTGGAATGATTTCATCAGAGCAGGACAGGTCTCTTGTGAGATACCTTGGCTGGGTTTGGTTCTCCTCAGCGTGTTCTTCTCATTTTCAGGTTGCACCACTCAAGTGCCTTGTGAGAGAGCCCTTGGCAACCTCACTCTGGCAGTCTTTGCTCTATTTCTTCCCTTGGTGACTTCTGCTCACAAGCACAAAAAGCAAAAAGCAGCTCCAAGGTGCAGTTAGTGCTCTTTTGAATTTCTCTCATTGTGTTTCTCCAAAGACACCGCAAAGATTTCCAAATAGGAAGAGGTATTCTCATCCCCTTGTTGCTGCACTCGAGACTGAATATGTCGCCTTTGTCAGCTCCTTGGCCAGGCTGCAGAGCCAATTTCTGGTGCAGTTTCCACTGCCTGGAGTGCCTGAATAGGAGCTGAATTCCTGTTGACACCAATTGAATTTGGAACGTGCTCTTCACTTCTTCGACTTGACGAGAAATGATCCTGACTCCTCGTGTCCTGCAGCCATCTCACAACAAAGACCCCGCTGGTTTTCTCCATGGGCCGCAGAAAGGCCAAGGATTTCCTGCACCCAAAGGCTGCCAAGGCCTGTCATTGCAGCCTGGTGACACAGAGCTGGCCACTTGGACGGTGCAGAGCAGCAGGAACATCTCCTGACTGGGTTTGTGCTCTGTCTTTACACAGGTGTTTTTTGTGCTCCTCTGCTTTGGATTTTAATCCTGCTCCATGGCAATACCTGTTCTGATTGTCCAGAACAGGTTGGCTTTAGAATCTACCAAGACATAAAATGTTTTGGTTGATCCAGAAGTCTCCTGAATCTTCTCCAGAGTTGTTTGCTGCTGGAGGGTGGTTGAGAGGTAGAACAAACCTCTCTCAGGATGATAAATATAACAAAAACTGGATCATCTTTCATCCCTTCACACAGATGGGACTTTTCTCTGCAACATGTTCATTTCTGCTTGAATTTGTACAATACCTTCTTTTCATAATGTTGATAGTCCAGAAAAGTTTGGCTTCAGAATTTACCAGGACATAAAAGGTTTAGGTTGATCCAGAAGTCCCCTGAATATTCCCCAGAGTTGTTTGCTGCTGGAGAGTTTGAGAGGTAGAACAAACCTCTCTCAGGACAATAAATATAACAAATATGGGATCATCTTTCATCCCTTCACATAGATGGGACTTTTCTCTGTAACATGTTCATTTCTGCTTGAATTTGTGACGTGGGAAGGGAATAAAAGTGCATGCACTGGGTGTTCTTTGGAGCTGGACAGGTTTGCTAGGAAAAGGGAAGGATCCTCATGTGTGAATTATTAAGATCCAGTGGATCCAATCCATCATCCTGTAAGATCTGTTGTTGTCTTCCAAGGCCTGGTAGGCGCAATGATGGGCTAAATTCATGTTTGGAGTTTGGCTTCTGAGCTGGAGGTACAACATCTGAAGCAAGATCAGCCTCTGGGTCACCCCCAAGTCCAGAAGGCCCTTGATGTGCTCCAGACCAGCAGCAGCAGCTGAGGGGAGTGAAGGAGAACCACAGCTCACAGCTTGGGGGGCTCTGGGGGGCACCTGCCACATTGCTGCCTCCATTAAATGAAACTCCACTTCTAATTATAACCTGTAATTACAGCCTTCAACCGATGTGATTTGTGCAGAGAGGGGTCAGAGGGCCGAGCTGGCTCTGGGGGATATCAGCAAACATCCCTGGCTGCCTCCCCAGCCCGCCAGGGATGCTCGGGGATAATGCAGCTGCACTGATGGGAGCTGTGCTGTGGCCTCTGCCCCCAGAGATATTTTGTGACAAGGCACTGAAAGCTGCAAACACGAGGCCAAACCATCTATTCAGCCTGACAGCTCTGCACAGGGGTTAAGGCGCTCCTGGGCTCCCATCAGCATCAATAAACGGGCTCCGGAGGATCTGCATTAACACTTGGAGTGCCAGGCTGCTGGGTGTGAGTGGCAGCTGTGCCTGGACAAATGTCCCCTGTCACAGGGACAGCCATCACCCTGAGACCATGGGGAACAAGGTTCTGCACCCCTGGAAAGAGGGACAATGGCAGCTGTACCTGGCCAAATGTCCCCTTGTCACAGGAAGAGCCCATCGCCACGAGATCATGAGGGAACCAGGTTCTGCACCCCTGGGAGGGATTCACTTCCAGGTGAATTTTTTCAGAGTATGGGATGATAAAGCCTTCTGGTTTGTTCTCTAACCCTGTGGTTGAGGTGTTGTAAATGGCGCAGGTTTGGCTTCTAATCTTGGCTCTTGTGTTCTTCTTGTATATTTCTTAAATAACCCCCAAGAGTGGTGCAGGTTCCTCTGCAGGGCTGGCGCCAGGTACAGCAGAGACTTTGTGTGAGCCAGTCAGTCCTGGGGGCTCCCTGGTCAGACAGAACCTGTGGGCTGCTCTGCTCTGCCCTCTTGCACTTCTCATGCTCAGAAAAATGCAGTGACTGAACTCTGCACTGAGTCTAACAAGCTGTGGTTCCTGCCATGCTCTCCTGGTTTGGATCTAAGTGATGGAGAATTAGCCCTGCTCTTTGGTCAGCTCTTGCAGGGAATAGTTCCTCTCCCTGTTAATATTTGAGTTTCAGATGCCATTTGAATACTTCAGTCTCAGCTTGCAGCCCCTGGGCCCTTGGGGTATTAAGACAGCAAAGGTGACAGAGACAGAATGAAAAATCTAAATCAGATTGTCTCTCATTTGATATAATTTCCCTTGGACTTAAACTGTGAGGGAAAGGAGACACGGCTGCTCAGACATAAACTGATCTGCTGATTGAGATGACACAGTTGGTTTGGCCTTGCTCCAGCCAGCTTGATTTTGGGCTTGTTTTCCCTGGAAATGGGTTGTACAGCTGCAGGTGCTTTGACACCCCAACTTTTGGACATCTCAGCCAATTCCAGCCCTGTTTGGTAGATGAGTAATGGCCATAAACAGGATGATGTCCAGACAAATCTCACAGAAGTAGCAGCAAGGAAGAGGAAAGGGACCTTCTAAAGCTCAAAGGCCCCAGTTCCAACTTCTTCAGCTGGAGGAAAAGGTCCAGAACTCGCCAGAGTTGAAAAAACTTCAGCAAGAGGTCCCAGGCAGTGAAGAGTGAAATACAGAACAGTTTAAAAAAATTGATTTAACCGTGCCTGTGTTCAAGAATTTAATCTTTATTTACCTTCACAGCAATACAGGATCCAGCTGGCTGGAAAGAGTGCAGACACCTCACGAGAGGCCGTCTGACCCCAGCCCCCCTTGGACATGGGCAAGGTGGCCAACAACCATTTTATGGCTGGACAGCTGAAGCAAAGACAGATTAAATTGTGTTCTGTGAGTCCCACAGGGTGGCTGCTTGATTGTCAGCCAGCTCTCTCTTGCTTTCTTGTCTCTAATTCAATTCTTTGATCAGAGGCTCTGGCTTTTGTTTCTATAGCTTGTCCAAGCTCCTTGTTGTTGTTTCCAGCAGCCTGGTAACAGCTCTGCTGTGCTGGCACCATCATTGTTCCTCTCTGCAGGATGGGATGTATGTCTGAGTAATTCTGTGCATGAGTTGTCTTTCTCTCAGAGATGTTTCTGTGATACTGAATAAATTGCAGCACACAGCTTATTAGAGAAACAATAAAAAAAAAAAAAAAACAACATCAAAACCCTTCACAGCCGAGGCAGTTCAAAGAAGCAAGCAGCAGAGTCTGACATAAACAAGCTGTAGGAACACAGTCAGGAACTTTCCTGCTACTTTCTGGGATAGATTTGCCAAAGCCTCTGCTCCCTGGGTTATCACATGCCCAGCTCTGGGTCAATCACATTTGCAATCTTGTTTTCACCCCTTGAACTGCACGGCCAAGGCCATCCTGCCCTGCGAGGTGGGATAATCACAGGAATTCAGGCCAGCTCAGAGCTGTGTTCTGGAAGGATCCCCCTGCTTCAGGTGCTTTTTCTTGCTGCCTCTGAACACCAGGGGGTTCCTATTATTAAGCTCCCACAACCTGTGGGAGATATTCCAGGCCAGCATTCCATCCATTCCCACCTCTGGGTACCTGGAGCAGGAAGCACTTCACGCCCTGCTTTTTTTCATTTTTTGGATAAAACAATTTCCACTCCCCTGCACCTCTTAGCAATGCAGCTAAAATCCTTCCCAGCTAAAAATCAGATTCACCAAGAATGTCTTTATTGATTTACAGGGTTCAGCTTTATGAACATCCCCAGCATTTCTTTTTGGTCCAAATAAAGCAATATTAAGCACCGTAGCAATAAATCCAGGGCACCCTCTTCTCTCCAGGGTGCAAGGTTATCCAAATGTATTTATCATTTACCAACAGCACTATTTAAACTACAATATTTGACAGGAGTGGTTGTGTCAGTAGTGATGGAGTGTGGCTTATAAAAGGACATTAAGAGAGACTTTGCATTTGTCCTTCAAACATAAAGTCGATTTTTGCATGATTGGTACTTCAGAGCTCATCTCCAGCACAAGATGAACTGGGAGCAGCACTCGGGGAAGGCAAATGGCTGGGACCTGGTGGCTCCCTGTGCTCAGGTCTCCAGCAGGGCTCTGCCCCTCTGCATCAAAGGTGCTTCAGAACAGGAGTTCAGCCAGGCTGCTCTGCAACCTCCAGGTGGGATTTTCCACATGAGGTTAGGCCCCTCCTGGAGGATTTAGAGTTGGAGGCAAAAGGTTTTAACTTCAGCAGGCAGCCATGCCTTCATTACACCCTGCAGGAGCCAGCAGCTCCTGTAAACAAGCCCAAATCTGGTTATTTTGCTTTCTCCTTTTAATCCAAGAGTTACCCTGGTGTGCACAGGAGTTTTCTTTCATCTCAGGAGCCCTTCAGGGCACCAGCCCTGAACAGAAACGTTAATGCCTCATCACACAGCGAGTGGCTGTGGGCAGCTGGGTCAGGAAGTGACCCTTGCACCAAATATGATTGATAGGAATTCCCTGTGGAGCTGGGGAAAAGATGGAGAGAGCTGTAAGGGAAAGCACGAGCTCAGTGTGAGGCACAAGGTACCAGCCATGCACAGCCTGTGGGGTGTGGAGTGAAGGACATGTGGAAAACATCCCCTGGCCACAACACAGGGAATCGGGAAAATAAAGCCTGGTACTGGAAGGGCAATGAGAAATGTGTCTGCAGAAAGGCTTTTGCTAAAGATGTGCTGTTCCATTTGAGGGAATGAGGAAAAGTGTAGCCCCTGGACAAAGTGGTGGTGCTGTGTTTACACATCTCCATCTGGTTGTCACAACTCTCCCCCCCTGTCCTGCAGCCCTGGTTCTCCTCCTGGGAGGGGCTGTCTGGCCAGGGCAGTGGATGCTGACAGCTCATGTGAGTGAGCATCCTGGAGCTGGTGCTAATTAGAGCCAGCTTTGGGCTGCAGCCTGCTCTGGGGGCTGCACAAACACAGAGCAAACCCCAGGGGCTGCACAGCCAGGCAGGGACAGCAAAGTGCTTTTCTCAAAGGCAACTGGTGGCAGACGCAGAGCAAGGAAAGTTTTCTCTGTTCCTTCCTGCAGTTCTGCTGTGTGGGAATTCACAAAAATCAGAGGGTTTTGGGAAAGCTGCAAGATGCAGGCCTCAGATACAGCAGAATTGTGAGTAGAGCTAAAGCAGCAGCCATGAGATAGGTGAGAAGAAAAAGTATTTAAACTGTAGAAAAGCAAGGGCAAATAGAACAATGGTCTGTGTATTAATGCTTGTCTGAATAGCTCTCTAAGCTACAGAAAGTTTATCTAGCAAGATTTCAGGAAGGTTAAAGCTTAATAATGGAGCTCTGTGCATTGTGTTTTAAGGCTTACAAGCAGGTATTGTATTTGAAATAAGCAAGCATTGTTTAACCAAAGGTACGTGTGCTTATAGTGATTGGATAGAACTACTGTCAATGTGCTTTTGCTTTGTGTGATTGGTGAAGAAACTTATAAAGTGAGTTGTAACATAAAGTTTTTTGCTCTGCTGCCTGGAATGTGAGCTGTTGGCATCTTCCTATTGTCATAACCAAGTAATGAGAGTGATGCTGAAAAATAAAACAGCTCGAGGCGCTTTCAGCAGCAGCCCCATCCCGTTCATGTCTGTAAATAGCCCCCCTTGCTGGCGCCACTGCTGATGAATTGAAGAAGCAGTTCCAGGCTATAGGTGGGGTGGAGAGACAGAAATATTTAAAAAATAGAAATGGGAATTTAAAAAATCAGAGCAATCAGGTGTTTCATTATTCCTCAGGTGACTCTGAGCTGGAGTGGCTGGGTTTAGCTGGTAGGAGGCATTAGTTTTGTAATCCCTTGTTTGCAAATTGTGAAGCTCTTGGCGTGTTCTGGGATCTTAAATGACTCTCATAATCTATTTACCAGTGCTGTGAAGTTCCCCCTTTTATACCAGATTATGGTAATAATGGTATTGTGCAGCAGATGAAATTAGTTTTTCTGCACAGTTTTGTTTCATCTGAGTGGCTAAATGTGTGAAATAAAAGGTGAAATGGGCAATATTTTCATGGGTAAGCCAGTTCCCTCCCACATCCACCCTACAAACACAGATGCTTCCTCATATCCTGGGGACAAGCTGACTGCCAAGCAATGCAAGACAGAGCTGTGAGAAGCAAAAGATTTTTAAAATTTAGATGTGCCATAAGGGTAATTTTTGAGATTGATGAAGTTTCAGACAATTGGGAGCTGTTAGGAGCATCTCCTGTGGGCTGGCACCTGCCATGGGCTGTGGCAGCCCTGAGGGATGCTGGGGTGATGCCCACTTTCTTCACAAGGCTCCCCACAGAGATGTGAGGGCTTGGATGTGACTCAGGATCCTCTTTAAACCAGCTCTCCTTGGGAAGTGTTAACAGGAATAAACTGTCCTCTTCTCTCATCCCTTTGTGAGCCTGGCCTTTGCTGTGAGGAGGTACCAAAACCCAACAGTGAGGATGTCCCTCCGCAAAAACTGACATATTTTTTCCCTAAAAATTAACTTTAAAACCCCCTAAGTTTCCATAATCTTATTTGGGATCATCACTGGTTGGTCATATTTAATGAAGTCCTTGCCATGCCAGCTTTTCCTCCTGTGATGTATTTTGGTGCAGTCAAAACTCAGACTATGGATCTTTATCACACATCCCAGATTTGCCTGGACAAACATCCAGACTGAGTCAGCTCACAAATTTCCTGAGAAGATTTTGGGGTTTTTTTGTGTTCTGCACAGATATCAAGTTTTATCTCACATTTTACATGGAGTGGGCCAATCCCAATTTCCCTCCTTAATCGGGGATTTCTGCAATCATCAGCATCCTAAAAATGAGGCCAGGGTAGAGCAAAGTCTTTTTCTTAGCCTCACCAGCACATTCTTTAAGTTTAATCTGAAAGATTTCTATCAGGGAGTGGAGAGAGATGGGGAAGAATGTTGTTTGGGGGTGGGGGGGGGAGAAAGTAGGTCAGACAGAAAAGTGTTTTATTGTTCCCAACTCCCGGCGTGCGCTCCAGGAAAGAAACGAAGCTTTGTTGAAGCACTTTGCTCAGCTCTCCTTGCACTTGTGAACATGTCATGGCAAAAAAAGCCTTCAGAGCTGCCCAGGAGGGAGCTCAGCCCCAGCCACCACCAGGGCTGAGCACTAAAAGGCTTTGTGGGATGAGCCCTGACCCTCAGAAACACCAGGAGTGACTGAGGGGAAGGATCTTCTACACAAAACCATCTCAAAAGCCCCTCCAGCACCCTGGATTCCCCCAGAGGAAATTCCCACAGCTTTGAGGAGCAGCAGTCTGGTTTTCCCCTGTTATCCCATGAATTTTCTCCCTGGGTTAAGGAAGAAACTCCTTCTCTCACCAGTCCCTGCCTCACTGGTACCCTTAGAGCCCTGTTGCTGCTTAAACCCAGGAGAAATTAAACAGCACTCCCTCTCTCTCTGAAACCTAGTGGGATGGGGTGGAGAATCAAAGTGGAACGTGTAGGTTGAGGTAAAAACTGTTCAACAGTCAAAAATAAAGTAAAAATGCAGTAATAATGGTAAATTATAATAATAAAGAAAAAAATCCATGCAGCTGCTCACCACCCACTGACCAGTGCCACATTGGACTTTCTGGATAACTCTCCCCAGCTTTTATACTGGGCAGGACATTCTGTGGCATGGAATATCCCTTTGGCCACTTTGGGTCACCTGCCCCACCTGTGTCTCCTCCAGATTTCTTCCTCCAAACCTGAAAGAAATGGCTTAGGGTAAACACATGATTTTACCCATGATTTAGGGTAAACACAACTTAGGAGAAGCCCAAACCCTCAGTGTGTTATCAACACCATTCTCATCCCCAATCCAAAGCACAGCAACAGCTGCTGGGGAGAATTTAACTCTGCCCTGAGCACTGAGCTGATGCAGCCAGGGCCTTGTTTTTCTTGTTTTTACAGAAAAGCAGCACCTGGGAGCACCAGGAAACACACACAGCTGCTTCCCTAGGGGCTGAAAGGGAGGAGGAACAGGCCCCACATGGAGATGGATAAACCACATTTAAGCTGAGATGTGTGACAAGATTGTCCCTGAGTGAGGAAGGGACCAGCTGCAGAGTGCCCACAGCTCCTGTCACACCCACAGTGCCACCCCAGCAGCTGGGAACAGGGGGAAGAGGACAAATCCAAGCCTTGCCTGCAGAATGGACACATCTCCATTGGTTTCCAGTGCTGGGGGGACAGATTTCAGCTCAGCCTTGAGGATTACACAGGACAGGGTGGGTGTGCACACAGGGTTTTAGACCTCAGTGTGATTTTTGGCAATAATCATGGGTCATTTCCATGCACTGCCTCGTGTCTCAGCTTCATTCATCACCAGTGTGATGGCCAATTAGTCATCTCTAACTATTAAGCAATGCTAACAGCTACTTTAAATGCAAGCAGAGCCTTAATCTGGTTCCAACTCAGATGGACGGTGATACTTGTAATTAGGCCATCAAACAGAGGAGAAATGTGATATGTTTATAGCTGAGGGAACCTCTGCATTGAACTAGTTGAGGGATAATTATGTATTATCTTTATTAACACAGCCCAAGTTAGTAAATATTGGGTCATGCTTTTGCATTTGGGGTGTTAAATATCATGGATTCAGGCTAAACTGCAGATTTTGTGATGCTGGGAGATGCTGCCTTGCCAGAGCATCCACCACCAGCCAGATTTCCTGGGAAAGGGTGTCAGGGCTTCCCTACATCCCACCCAGCTGTAGCCAATTCCTTTTACAAATTCATCCTCCTCTGACAGAATTTAGAGCTGATCCATGGGTAAAACTGAATAAAATTCTTCCATAAGGAAAATCAAAATTAAAAAAAGGTTGAAGAAGCCATTGCAATAAACACACATTGATACACATCATGAATGCACCTCCCCAGACATGGCTTGGCCTGGGTTGTGTGCGTGACAGAAATCAGATAAACACCTCCCAGCTTTTGATCAGAAAATGTGAACTGAACCTGTCCCTCACTGGAGGAGCTGAGAACCTGCTGGCTCCCTTCTTTGGAGATTAATGAGAAAGAAAGGGGGGAATTGGAGAGAAGTTGTTTTGAAAGCAGAAGCTTTCTATTCCAAAATGATAAACAGGAAAAGAGGAAAAAATATCAGTGTCAAAATTCATTGGGGGGGAAAGAAAAATATGGAAATGAGTTAAAAGTGAATGTGTGTCTTTCTCTGGAGATGCTTCTCTGTTTTCCTGCAGCACTATTAATCAGCCTGTTGCTGTCTCTGCTGTTCCAAGAGGCAAGGGAGAGCAGGAACCCAGGGCACCAGACTGTGAGAGCGAGGCCACAGGACACCCTGCACATGTATTTACAGCATTAATGTTGCTGTGCTTTCATTCCAGCTTTAATCAACCTCCTTTCCTCCTGATGAGCTGCTCTTGCAGGGAGGTGCTGTGTTCTGTTTGTCTCTCTTTGTGGAACTCCACATTTGGGACCTCACTGAGAGAATCCTTCAATCCCAGCCGGGCTGATGCTCCCAGGAAGGATTTTGCTGAGCACAGAGGATGTGCCAGGGGTAGGAATTCTGTGAGAAACGATGGATTCATGCAACAGCCTCAGTGAGGGATGTGAAATCTCAGGGCAGGAAGGATTTTACTGACCACAGAGGATGTGCCAGGGGTAAGAACTCTGTAAGAAACATGCAACACCCCAGTGAGGGATCTGAAGTCTTGGGGCAGGCAGGATTTTGTTGAGCACAGAGGTAGGAACTTTGAGAAACAATGGATTCATACAACAGCCTCTGAGGGATCTGAAATATTGGGGCAGGAAGGATTTTACTGACCAGAGGATGTGCCAGGAGTAGGAACTCTTTGAGGAACATGCAACAGCCTCAGTGAGGGATGTGAAATCTCAGGGCAGGAAGGATTTTACTGAAACAGAGGATGTGCCAGGGGTAGGAACTCTTTGAGAAACATGCAACAGCCTCAGTGAGGGATGTGAAATCTCAGGGCAGCGTGGGCCACGAGTCCTCCTCTCCATCCCTGCAGCCCCAGCAGAGCCACCAGGCTCTGATGGCAGCGAATTCCCTGCTGCTCTCTCATCCATCTTCTGTTCTGCTTTTGATGTCAGGCTCCAGGTTTTCAGGGTCAGCTCCTCTGCCTGCCTCTCCATATAGAAATGCTTCAGTGAGGCGTGGAACAAATCCATAATGACTGGGGTGTGGGGCTGGCTCTGTGGGAAGCACTAATGAAGTGTCAGGCCCCTGATGTTCATTAAACCCAGGGAATGCCCTGCAGCTCAGCAGCTATTCCAGCTCTAAAATTAAAGTCTCCCTCCTGGAGACACAAGGAGGGGTCTCCAGGCATTGGCAAAGGTAGCTTCAGACAGCCTGGCCCGTGTCCAGAAATGCTGCCAAAACAGAGGAGGATCTGGGATGAAGGAAGATTTAAGTGGTGGAAAATCCATAGGTGAAATGTTTGCCTCTTCAAATCCTGCTCCACACTCCTCCAAAGGAAATGATGGAGAGCTTCTCAGGGCCAGACAGCTTTTTTCGAAAGATAAAACAGACAGAATAAATTAAAGTTGATCCAAGGATTTACTTAGGCTGCAGTCTTTGGTCCATATCAGGTTGACTCCAGGTTGGAGGCAGCCCCATGGTTTCACTCTGGGTTAATATAGACTGAGGGCTGTGCAGGGCTGTGTCACCCAACAGCTTTTCTGTGGCATCTGAAACCTTGTCCTACACTGTTCAGTCATTCCCTCAAGCTCTGGAATCAGATCCATGCTGGATCCATGCTCATTCTGGGCTGAGACCCATCCAGAGCTGCCCTCAGGTGTGACTCCAGCAGAGCAAAGCACTCTGCACTGTCCCCATGCAGGTGTCCCTTCTGCTGCTCTGCTACACACTCAGGTCTGCTCTCCTGGGCTCTTAACATAATTACCTTGTCTGGGAAGAGGAAACTTTCCCCCTTCTCATGTTTGACACAGCAAGAGCTGTGGATTTTGGACTATTTGGGTTCTGCCTTTCATCCCAATCTCATCTCATTCGCTTTTACCTTTTCAGGAATGAATATCCCATTTATCTCCATCTCCTCTCCTACTCATTATTTCTTTTTCTGAACCTTCTTTTATCCCATCCCTCACTTCTCTTGCTGCTTACCAGCCCCTCCCCACCTCCTTCTCTATATATCTTACAGGGTTGCTTTACTTCAGCTTTGCAGTTTAGTGGATTAATTTTATTAGTTTCTTTTGTGTGTGTCTAATTGACATGCAGTTTCAAACTCTATTTCATTTCAGCAGTGCTGACCTTTATCCCCTTGCAGGCAGAGGGTTTTTTTTCTCCAGCTAATACCTTCACAACCTTGCTGAAAACAAAAATGCAGCACAATTTTGCTCAAGGGTGTGAGGAGTTTAGGACAGCAGCAGGAATCACAGCAACGGAGAACAGAGCTGGCTTTTCTTTTGCTACCCCATCTAACCATCAATGAGGCAGCTGAAGGGAGTTCATTTTTCTTCCCATTTTATTTCTGAGAAAATCTCTTTCCTCCTCTGGGAATGTCAGTGCCACAAAAGGAACAAAGCCCTGTATGGGAACACCTGAGCCTGGTCCTGGTGGTGTGAGCTGTCTCTGACAACAGCAAGAGAAATTTGTTTCCAAGGAAAGTGCAGAACCTTCCTAAATGAGGCTTTGGGGAGATTCCTTCTTCCCTTGCCTGGAGGACCTGCGTTTGTTCTCCAGCACAAAACTTTCTCCCTTCCAGAAAACCCCAGGAAGATGCAGTTCCTGTGCCCATCACCATCACTCCAAACCTCTCTGGGGCTTCACAGGGCTGAAATCCAGGTGGAAATTCCCTGCTTGGCTTTGCTGTCCATCTGGTCAGAAGGAAGTGGGACCAACCAGGAACGTGGGACAATGCTCCTCTTTCCTCACAGCCCTTGTTGAAGACCTGAAATGGACCTTTTGGATGGAAAAACCTCTTGGAGCCTTTTGGCTCTCCCTGACTCTGCTCCAGAGCAGGTCCCACTTTCCCAGGTGCTGTCCCTGCTTGGAGACAACACATTTCTCTCTCCTCCTTATTTCCTCACCCAGCAGAGCAGAAATGGCAGTTGACAGCCTTTTTATATAAGATGTTTTCATTATAATTTTAATGGGCTAATTTCTTTCCCTGAATTGCCATAATTCAGATTTAATGAAACATGTCTTATAAAATTAAAAAAAAAATACAATAATAAAGTGGAACGCCCCATTAAGCTGAAGAACAAGGAAATAACATATGTAGAGATCTGATCACTCTGACCCTGCCATCCCAGCGATGCCAGCAGCAGGCAGGCACGTGCTCTACATCCCCAAGGGTGGCTGTGCTTCCCACCAGGAGAAAATAGATAACAAAATAATATTAAAGAAATGGATTTGTGAGGGGAGCTCCTCCCATCATGCCTCTGCCTGAGTTCACATCCAGCTTTTGGTTATCAGTCATTGCTGGGTAAAGGCATGATCTAAATGGCATTTTCTCTCTGTCTTCCATGGATCCTGCTTTGGGATCACATTCCTGAGCTCCAGGAAAACAGGGATCTCCATCTCCAGCTGTGCCCAGAGGGGCTGGTCCTGCTGCCTGCAGTGCTGGATCCTGGGGGCTGCTCAGTGGAGCTACACATCCCTGAGGAGTGAGATGACCCCAAAAGAGGTTTACACAGCTTTTCCTCTTCTTTCTTCTTGACATCCACCAAGAATCATAAAATAATGGGATTCTTAAATTTGGACAAGCCCTCCAAGATCATCAAGTCCATCCTTTGACCAAACACCACCATATGGATTAAATTGGATTGAGTGCACATCCAGTCATTTCCTGAGCACTCAGAGAATCATAGATCTCATGGTTTTGGCCTCCTTAAGACCTGTGTACACAGAGAGAGGTGATCCTTAATGCCTTTGATGATCTCTTCTCAGTCCCATTACCCACGAGCTCAGAGTGACACGCGTGCTGAATATTTGTGGAACGTCTCCCAGGTGTCTCTGAAAAATCCTGGCACTCCCAGCTGCTCCCTCCCTTCCTCCCTCACACAATGAGGGAGCAGCTTTAGGAGAATTCCTCCCTGAAAATGCTGACCTCCAGGCACGAGCAAAAGCAATCAAGGGATGGAGTTTATTGTGATGCTGAGTCAACAGGCGAGATTAATGCTCCCATTTCATCTCACGGCCCTTCATCTCTGTGTTTCACATCAGGCACCGTAAAATATCTCTCTGAGCACGCTGCCTGTGGAAAAACTGTCAAGGAAAAGAAGCTGTTTGCAAGCATCAGCCCAGGGAGAGTCACAGCACCCAGCACTCAGCCCCCTCTGTGCTCTGCAGCTGTCTGGGTGGTCAGGCCAGGGTGGTCTGGATTTCCATCGCAGCTGACAGAGATCCAGCTCTGCTCATCTCCTCCTCTGCTTCCAAGGGGATCCCTTTGCTGCTGACAAAACTAAAACATGAAAATCATAATGGAAGGAAGAAGGGATGTTCTCGAATTTCAACCAAATCAGGCCCCCAAATCAGGGGGCAGGAAGGGAGTGGAAAGAAAGTTCCTGCTTTCTGTGCAGTTCCTGCCTCTGGAAGTTGAGTTCAGCTGCCTGGGGAAGGGAGGCAGTGGTGAGACTCTCCAGAGGGTGTCACAGCCACAGATGGGGGCTGGAACTCCTTTTCCTCAGCCATCCAAAGCTTCCATCACCCCTTGAGTCCCTGTTACCCATGGAGAGAAGCTGCTGTTATGTACAACCACTTCCAACCTGTGGATGCTGGAAAACAACATGGTCTGACCCCACATGTTTCTGAGACATTGGAACTAGCAAAATCCAAAGAGATTAATTGGAGGTTTCTTTAAAAATAAATCCAAAGAAGAGAGAAGGAATATTTATCTAAGATTTAACGAGGTAGTTATTGCTGAGTAATTACATCTTAGCAACTTATTTACAGGAGAAGGAGGTTGTGGAAGTTCACTTTACTTGTCTTGGTTAATTAGGCCCTGTTCCTTGGGATGAATTAATTGGACATTCAGTGAGATAAGGAAATAAATGCCATGTCATATAAAGAGTTTATTAAAAATAAAGAAAGGTTCACCCTTCTGGAGGCCCAGAGCTGGAGTTGATGCAATATTGGGATGCAGTTCTTTTCTGTGGAGAAACACGGCTTGGCACCAAGTGTGACTTGGCATAAATGTTTGTGGGAGCACAGCTATTTGGATGGAAATTTTGCCTGGAAGATTTATGAGGTCAGGGAAAGGGAAAGAAGAATGCAAGGCTGTTACCTGGGCTGCAGGATGCAGCTTTTCAAACACTGCTCTAGGAGATGGCAGCACTCCCACTGTAAATTAAGACCTTGAATAGCAAAAATGTTTTCACCCCAGGAGCTGCTGGTTCCTCTGTCCTTTGCAGCCAGGAGGGGAGGTGTGATTTAAACATCATTGTTTTGTGTCCAGGAACAGATGGGTTGGCCATGCAAGGTTGCAAGGTCAGCAATATGGTGACTGCTGACTCTCCTGTTTTGCGTTATGAATGCCATGGAAAACCTGCAGGAAGCTGCTCAGCCAGCCTCTGCAGAAGAATGTAATTCCTGGACAAATGAAGTAGGACAAAAACTTGTAAATCCGCTGAGAAATGAGCGTATGACTTGTGCCTGATTGGAAGAGAGAGAAATTGCTGATGTACAGTGCTCGCCATGGGAATTGTAGGAGAGAACTCAATCATTCAAATGGTTTTTGTCCTTCTGCTTATTCCTCTTGAGGGCTGAAGGGACTCTGGGAGGGGCAGTAACAGTGCTGGAGCTGGGCACTGCTCCCCTGGGAGACACCCAGTGCTTCTGGTGACAGTGAGGGGCAGGACAGGACTTGCACCTTGGATAGAGGAGGGCAAATCTTGCTGGGCACATCTGCCGGCCAAGGAGATTCTTGGTGCCAGCTTCAGCCTCACTGTGGAGATGGAGCTGGGTTGTTCTTGGGGCTGAGTTGTTCCTTGGAGCAGGGTCATTCCTTGGAATGGGGTCATTTGAGCTGGTTCCTGTAGCTGGGTCATTCCATGTGGCTGGGTCATTCCTTGGAGCTGGGTCATTCTGTGGACCTGGATCCTTCCCTGGGGCTGGGTTGTTCCTTGGAGTTGAGTCCTTCCTTGGAGCTGGGTCATTCTCTGGAGCTGGGTCATTCCTTGGGTCCTTCCTTGGAGTTGGGTCATTCCTTGGGACTGGGTTGTTCCTTGGAGTTGGGTCATTCCTTGGGACTGGGTTGTTCCTTGGAGTTGGGTCATTCCTTGGGACTGGGTTGTTCCTTGGAGTTGGGTCATTCCTTGGGACTGGGTTGTTCCTTGGAGTTGGGTCATTCCTTGGAGCTGGGTCATTCCTTGGAGCTGGGTCATTCCTTGGAGCTGGGTCATTCCTTGGACTTGGCTCATTCCTTGGAGCTGGGTCATTCCCTGTAGCTGGGTCATTCCTTGGGGCTGGGTCATTCCTTGGAGCTGGATTATTCCCTTTGGCTGGATCATTCCTTGGAGCTGGGTCATTCCCTGTAGCTGGGTCATTCCTTGGGGCTGGGTCATTCCTTGGAGCTGGATTATTCCCTTTGGCTGGATCATTTCTTGGGGCTGGGTCATTCCAAGGCAGTTCTCATGTCCTCAGACAAGGAAGGCCCCAGTTCCCTGCTGGAACAGGGCTCTCCTGAGGTGTTTTTTTCCTGGTGCTAAGTCCTCAGCTCTGAATTTATTTTAATGGGCATATTTATGCATTTCTGGCACCATCTGCTCCTCTCTCTGATTATTGATGCAAGGAGGGATTAAGAGAAAGTCTTTTCCCTCCTTCAGCAAGAAGGGAGTTATTAGTGCTTCAAACACACACCCCGAGTCTGTTCTGTGTGCCCAGCAGCAGCTGGCATTTCCTCTCTACCTTTCTCTCTGCAAATTGGAAAGGAAATCTCCCAGTTGGTGAGTGGAGATCCAGGGCTGGGAGCTGTGCTGGGAGCTGCTGTTTGCTTCTGTTTTCCCAGGAGGTTGTTGGGTGTCCCAGACACGAGGCTGTCTGCAGGTTCTGTGGTCAGCAGAGCCGGGCCTGGCTCTGCAGTCTTTGCTGGGAATGTCCTGGGAGCCACACATGGGTGGATGGAGCAGAGAGGGGAGGCAGGGAACTCCCCAAGTTCACCCTTTGTGGAAAGCAGCTCCTGTCCCCTGTGTGATTGTTATTCCAGCCATGAGATGGTTATGGAGAAGGTCAGGCCTAGCCATGAGAGGGAGGCTAGGACTGAGATCTCAGCTGGGCCAAGGAGTGCCTGGAATCCCAACAAGTGCCATCAATAAAACATCCCCTGTGACAAATTCAAGGGACCAACAACAGGCACCACAAAGCGGTCGAATGAGGGAACCATCTCCAAAATCTCACCCTCAGCTTTGGTCCTGATTTTTTTTTTCCAGCCAACCTGATCCCCCAAAGTGCAGAAAGGTGGGAAACAAGACTGACTAGAGGTTTAAAAAGCTGCATGAAAATTCACTGCCAGCTCTACTCTGAGTGGGTTTGTTTCTTCTGTGCATGTCAAGCCATTCCTTGGCTACATTAAGTCCATATGGATAGAACTTCTGACACTGGAATATAGCATGGAATGGGTATGACATGACACCCGGGATAACAGGCAGACCCTGCATGTCCTGGGATGGGCTAGAACTCTGCAGTGAGGTATATCCCATGTCACAGAAAACTTTTATGAAAAATCCTTAGGATTTTTCCTCCTGAGAAGATAAGAGGCCTCAGGAACAAAATGTAAACATTGATTATCTGCTGCTGTGGAATGCAACAGGTGCATCTGTGATTGGCTCATGTTGATTGTTTCTAATTAATGGTCAATCACAGTCAGCTGGCTCAGACAGAGAGTCCGAGCCACAAACCTTTATCATTCCTTCTTTTTCTATTCTTAGCCAGCCTTCTGATGAAATCCTTTCTTCTATGCTTTTAGTATAGTTTTAATATAATATATATCATAATAAATCAGCCTTCTGAAACATGGAGTCAGATCCTCGTCTCTTCCCTCATTCTGAGACCCCTGTGAACACGGTCACAATCCCATAATGACTCACATATGGGGGGAATGTCTCCAGCTCTCCAAGTGTTGGGGAAAATCTCATGGGCAGTTCCCCTCTGTGGGATGCTCTGCACCCCATGTGGGTCCACATCAACCTAATTCTCTGAGACAGTGATGGGAAAATCCAAGGAAGATTTTGGGCAAGTTGTCCAGGAAAGAGAGCAGAGTCTTTGGCTGTAGCAGGTCATGGACAGCTACACTTAGATGTGAGTGACACTGGAATGTGTGGATGGGCTTTCCTGGGGGTTTGTGCTGTTCTGCACTGGAGGAGAAGTGCCAGGAATGATTGCAGATGCAGGGGCTGGACTCAGGATTCAGTCTGAAGGACTTTGGGGTAATAGGAAATGCAGGGCTGGCTGTGGCTTGTTTAACATTCGCAGCCTGGCTGGTATTTCCTGGCACACGTGTTTGCTGAAAGGTCAGAACACAATCTCACAGATTCTCCACACATTTTCTGTGGGCCTAGAGTGCTCATGGGTGCTCACTCACCCATGGCAAGCAGAGAAACCATTAATCAGCAGAAGCAGTTAAAACAAATACTCTGAGCTGCTTGGACTGAACCCAGACAGCAGAGGTGGGTTCAAAGCTGCTGCTTCTGGCTTGAAGCTGGCTTTTCCTCGAGGGGTCAGCAGGGGATGGAATAAAGATAACAACATCTGAGCGCTGGGAGTGTGTGTGCAGTGGGGCCCAGTTGGGGAAAAGAGGAGCAAAGAGGGGAAGAGAGGACTGGCAGAGACCTGGGAGAGGAGAGGGGAAAGATCCATCTGCTTACACTCCCAGGATGCTCTGGAGAGAGAAGTGGGCACTTTGATTCATGTGCCCAGCTGCTGGTGCCCACTTTAGAGGAGAGACATCACTCCGCTGTCTCTGCTAGCAGGGCCCGCAGTGCTTTTGAGACTCCCAAGGTGACTTGGGCAGGGTAAACATGAAATCTGTGTTTAGCCTAATAACTCCCAGCCACCTGGGAGGAGAGATGGATTGGAGCAAAAGGACAAGATGTCACAGATGGAAATTCCTTCCATTTCTTTAATAACTGGGTCCTGCAGCAGTGTGACAGAGCACTGTGAGAGAAAAAGGGAGAGAGCTGGAGAGCACTCAGCCAGTGGTGAGCAGTGGGAGGGCAGCTGGACACCGTGTCCCTGTGCTGGATGGCTTGTCCCTGGCAAAGCCAGCTCTGTGTGTGGTGCACATCCAGCCCAACAGCCCAGCCTGGCTGCTGACTGTTCTCCCTGGCCATGCTGCTGGCCTTCCCAATGCCCCTGTGAGGCCAGACTTCCTTGTTCTGTGGGTTTTTTGGCAGGTAGGGGGAGGATGGGTCAGTCTGGGTTGATCTCCTGTCAATGAGGTGAGGAACAGGCTCAGCCTGAGCCAGAGATCAGCAGAAATCTCAGAGCTGGCTTTGCCACAGTGGGATAACTCAGCTGCCTCATGGAAAGAAGATGAGCTAAACTCCAGCACTTGCCCTGTTCTGTACAGCTGTGGAGTGTCTGGAGCTCAGTTTTGACCTTTCAAGTCCCATTAAAATTCACCTGGAGCCTGCTGGAAACATCATCCCAACAGCAGGGCCACCTCTAAGCTCCCCAGCAGGGACCTGAGAGTCCATCCTCACCAGTGTGACCAGTGTGACCAGTGCTACCCAGGCTGGTGTCTGCGGGACCTTCAGCCCATCCTCCCCAGTGTGACCAGCATGACCAGTGCTACCTGGGCTGGCATCTGCTCATCTGCTGCACCCTCAGCTCATCCTCACCAGGGTGACCAGTACGACCAGTGTGACCAGTGTGACCAGTGTGACCAGTGTGATCCGGGCTGGCATCTGCAGCACCCTCAGCCAATCCTCACCAGTGTCACCAGCATGACCAGTGCTACCCAGGCTGATGGTTGTAGCACCCTCAGCCCATCCTTACCAGTGTGACCAGTGTGACCAGTGTGACCAGTGTGACCAGTGCTACCCTGGCTGGTGTCTGCAGCACCCTCAGCCAATCCTCACCAGTGTCACCAGCATGACCACTGTGACCAGTGTGACCAGTGCTACCCTGGCTGGTGTCTGCAGCACCCTCAGCCCGCCCTGTCACCCCCTGGCACAGGGACCCTGCTGGTCTGAGCCAGCTGTGCTCATTAGAGCATCTGCAAGGCAGCAGGGACAAGCTCAGGACAGGATTCTTTAGGAGCAGCAGAGCTCTGGAACCTCTGGGTGTGAGCGGGGCAGAGCTGAGCTGTGCTGGGAGTGACAGTGCCACAGCAGGGCCCAAGTGTGAGAGTTATTCCTCCCCAATAATCATCAGTGTGATTTCCTCTGCCTGACAAGGTGCTCAGGAGCTCTGGGGAAGGCTGTTCCCAAGATGCCTCCCTGGTTCCTGCTGCTGCAGACAGCACAGATCTGCCAAAATCGGTGTCAGAAACTGCTCAGCTCCGTGCTGCCCATGGGGCTGGGCACTGCTCCAAGGAGCTGAGCCATCCCTAATTCTTCTCTGTCTAAAAGGAGCATCACTGCTTGCTCGTCTCAGACAGCTCAGAGTGAGGTTTTCATTTAAAACTTCCCCCAAGTGAAGATTGCAAACAGCCACATAATGAAGAACACGAGGGAAAAAAGCACCACAGAGATTTTCCCCCTTGATTTTGACCTAGCAGCCTCCCAGTTTTGTAATGTTATCAAAACACTGAAATTTGAGAAAAATTACATCAGATGAAGACGTTTTGAATCCACACTGATTTCCCCAAATTATTCTTTTCAAAGTGGGGTAGAAAAGAAACATCAGGAAAAAAAACCCCAAAGCCTCTGATATTTGAGAAGTGAAACATTTCCTTTCATCAGTTTGGAACAACTTATTTAAAAGCCTGCTAGATTCCCATTAAAAAAACACACTCAGATCTTGAAATACACCCCTGAAAAATAGGAATTAATATAATTCTGGGTCAAAGAAATGTCTCAGAAAACGCAGAGGCAAAGAAGTTTATTTTTATCAGGGGAAAAATCTGAGTCCAGCTCCACAGGTTTGCCTCTGGAATCACCTGCTTTTCCTCAGCTTGGAGCATCCTTGGCCAGTGCAGTGCCAGTGAGGTGACACGGCCCCGGGTGAGGCCGTCGGGGAGCTGAAATGGGTGGTTTGATTTACGGAAATAGCTTCAAATCAATTGTTCTGCTCCTCAGCTAATTCCTGATTGCGGCGTGGCTGGGCTCAGGAATGTGTGATGAATTCCAGTAATCACATTGCAGCTGGCAGCAGCACCTACAGTGACACTGGACACCAAACAGCAGCTCCCATTTCATGTTTCCAGAGCCTGGAACGCCTCCTTGGTGGCCAAAATCCACATTTGGTGGCCAAAACCACATCCCCTGCCCCTGGGCACGCAGAGCTGGGTCTGTTTCTGCAGCACTTTGGAAGAAAAGAACAATTTCCAAGGGATGTTGTATGCTGGGAAGCAGCCAAGAGGCTTCTTCTAACTGTGATTGTGCTTGACACTCATAATGAAACAAAATTCAGATCACTGCAATAAATTTCCAAACTGTGAGTCTTCCAAAATAAAATTTAAAAAAAGCGTAGCATTTCCCACACGGCCCTACAATTTCAATCTGCATAAGCTCCAAAATAAGTGTATTTTCTACCTTAAACTAATACTTGGCAGCAACTTCCAATTGGCTCATTTAATTAAGTTGGTGTGCAGATCCCATTTTAATGTATTTAGTGCTGCTAAAATGACAGGCATTCTGATCAAGGGGATTGTATTTTATTATTTTTATGTTTTCTTTTTAATTTAGGCTCTGATTCCTTCTCCTCCTCGCAGTGTTTGTTCCTCCAAGCACACATCTTAAGGATGTGACACAACACAACACCCAAAAGCAGCCCTGAGGAGAGAAGGGAGCAGGGCATGAAATGAGGGAGTGAAATTAATGTAAATTAATTAGGGCACAAGGATGTGCTGGATCAAGGAGGAGTGACATGGGATGACACCTCCTTAATTTCAGAATCGTGAAATCACAGGATGGGCTGGGATGGAAGGGAATTTGAAGCTCATCTCATTCCATCCCTTTTCCATGGGGGGATCCCCTCTCCAGTAGCTTCTTGTCCCTTTGTAGTCACCAGAAACTGATGCGTTGGAATGGGTACCTGAAACAGAGGCTGGACAAAATTAAGAAAACAAAAGTAGGTATTTATTAAAGACCTTCAATAGGTGCACCTTGGGCAGTCAAAAGCCTCT